>NC_063271.1:2206786-2510715 GCF_910591885.1 Bombus terrestris | reverse complement strand
CTCCTATATCGAATAATATACATTTCTGCCCGCTCATTTTCGATGGTACCTGATCATACGTCGTACGTTATAAAAATTAAATATGTTTTTCAAATCTAAATCCAATCTGGTTACGTACTCCATGGATCGTAGATCGAACAAACGATGAAAGTGAGATTAATTGCATAACAAAGGTGGAAAGGCTGGCAATTATTTTTCCCGAAAAGCTTCGATCGTTACGCGGAATCGTTTGGAAATCATTGTGGCGAAAGTTACGCGCGCGAAACGTAGAAAGAGAGCAGCCGTTTCTCGTACGTTCGTTCGTTCAGAAATCTTACCTCGAAGAAGTCGGTCGAAAGAATTGCTGCACTTGTACAATACGTTGTATCGGCGCGACAGTCGAGGTTATCGTTGACTCCTACGCCACTGACAGGCACGTATTCAATTTGTGCGGAAAACGTGTGCACGTTTACTTCGCGTAGATACGTACGACGCGTATATGCCTTCGTTCCACCCTCTTTCTCTCTCCTTGGTTGACCCTCGCCAACTAAAGCGGCCAACACCTGCCTCGCGTTAGCAAGCGTAACATAACGTAACGCAGCGAGCGTGCACACGCGCGTGCATCCGCGTAAGAAATACTATATCCATTTAAAACATGGATGCCTTGCGAAGTTACACATATCCTTCGGCCGCACTCGGTCTCCTCCGGGTGCTCCTTTTTCTCCTTCTCCCTAAGGGACTGGTTGCGTTTTTATGCGTATACAACCGCGGGTGGAGCACGTGCAGCGGGAAACAAAGAAAGTCTGGCGAAAGAGGAAGGCGTTATTGGAGGAGGAAAGCCAGAGAGATGAGGCGGGTGCCGGCGAGAAACGTACGGAGAAGGTGACTCGGAGAACGAGCGGAGAAAAAATAGAATGGAGAACGAAAAGGAGCGTGGGGGGCCAGATGAAAGTGTGCTGCGAAACAGTCCCAGTCGTTGTGCAAGACGAGGCAGCGTCTAAGAAAATGGAATGGAGGTGAAAATAAAGGGTACAGATCGTCGTGCGAAAAGAAAAAGAATTTACATGAGCTAGCATATACTGGCGAACGAGTTGACTTTGCCAGGAACGTTCAGTCAGTGTTAAACTGGAACAACTGTTTTATACCAATTCGACTGATCTATATTATTCGCAGTTCTCGTAAAAGAAATAAGAATGCATGAAAATTAGACGACGATGATATGTGTTTGAAATGTGCTTTTGAATATTCGTTTTCGACAAAAAGAACGGAGCAATCTTTTATGATTTCCCGCGATGAAAATAAACGTTGAACTATATTGGCGTGCGGCTCGTACAACGATACGTCGTGATATTTCTGCACTCCGCACACGTCGTAGCGTTCCTAGCGAGTCGAAACCCAGAATCTCCGGTCAGACCGTCACCAATAAGCAGATTGTGCGAGCTGCACGTAGTTCTCATTAAAATAATGTCTACTTACTCTACTCTATACGTAATTGCATTACGAACGAAGTAGTCTGTGAAACTGTTTCACTTAAAATGTCCACTTTAAAATTTTGTAAATCGCTACCTAGTCGAATGTCCTGTCATTTCAGTAACTTGTCACTCGTTTACGATAAGATGTTCAGCTTTTGTTGGAAAACAATTTTCCTGGCCTGATTAGCAGGTACTCGACGGAAAGAAAGAAACGATCATGGGGAAAAAAAATCAGCATTTTCGCAAACGAGAGTTTATAAAGGCCGCGATGTAAAGTAAAAAATTCTCGAATCGCGCTTTCAACCGAGCCAAATTCTCGTTGGTTTTTCTTTCTTCGCGCGTGCCGTGTTTCCACGTTCCACGCGTACCGATGGAAACACACGCTGAAAAAGAAGGGAGAAGAGGTGCCGATCCAGGTTTCGAAAGGGCGAAGAAGCAGGGCGGAGCTGCGCTCGGAAGGGTGCGCGGGCGCGTTTCACGCCGAACCACCATCCGTGGGGTCGGAGGTCGTGTTCAGGTGCGACGAAGACGGAGAAGAGGGGCGCCTAGTCGAGCGAACGTACCCAGAAATGCAAAGTCGAAGTGTCGGTGTGAACCGAGTTGCCAGCCAGCGAGCCTCCAAGTCGACGCACTCGCGGCACTTCCATTCGCATTCCCTTCGTCGATTTTCATTTTCTTGGTGACGCGTCGCGCACCACGCGTGCTTTTCCTCTGCATCGCGTCGTCCATCGCGCGACGGCCGCCGCTACGCGATTCGCGCCGATCGAGAGAGTTGTAAAGGCCGCGGGCAATCGATCGAACGGACCGATTCACGGATCGATCGATTCTCGCGGATAGCAAGCGGCGCGGCGGTTCGTGAAACAAGTGCTACGTACCCGTCATGGAAAGTGTCCTTCTCTCTCGTTGATCGCGCTATCGATCCGGCGCCATTCGTCGCCACGTGTTTTCGGCAACGTGCTTCCGACGATTTCTCCTACTCTTTTAACACGCGTTGCTACCGTCGGAGAAATCTGGACGACGAGATCGAATTTCGACCACCACGGTATAGTTACGTAATGCTCGATGTGAAAGTTGAACTTGAGCATGGGCCGAGACATAACCAAATTATCAGACAAGAATGTTTATAATCAGTGCACACGTTAGATACTTCGTATCGAACGGCTACAGACTACACGTCAGCAGCAAGAGGCGATAAGCTTCCAGCCGGACAAAGTTGCGATTCGGTGATCTGTATCGTCAGCAAAAGAGACTGCACGCGGTGAACACCTGTTCCTTACCAAGTCACCGTCATTGTTGCAAACGATACATCGAGTTTCGAATTTTTAACTCGACGAAAGACCAAACGCAGCATCCGACAAGCTCATCAATCAGCACCGAGCAGAGTGGCGAGATGTTTAAAATGTTGCACAAGACGCAATCTCGGGGATATCAAAGATATAATATAATCGTATATTTCTTTTTCGAACCTGCCATAAACATCGATAACGTTAATCAAATACAAACATTACGGACACGTGTTTCGCATCCGGAAGTCTGCATGGGAGGTCCAGCGTTGCATCTGTCAAAAACTTCAATGTGCCACTGACGGACCATTATATCGCTATGTATACCGACAACAGTTTCGCCTACCAGGAATCCTTCAGGATGGATCTAGGCAGAGAAACTAGAACGAAGAGTTTCATCTTTGTTCGTTCATACGATAGGCTACAGTAGCTTCGGCTAGACGGAGGTTTCGATAGGAGAGGAGCCCGGGAGCGAAGAAACGAGAGGTTGCGCTCTCGTAGGAAGAGAGGAACGCGGTGGAGAGACAGCGGCTGATCATTGGTGGACAGCAGAGCCGGATTGCTTAGGTAGTGGGGAAGCGAGCAGGTCGACTCCGCAGGTGGGGAAGGCCAGGAGGCAGAAGGTGGAAAAGGCGGAGGTGGAGGCGAAGTAATCGTAGTAGTAGTGGCCCGTAGTAGTAGAGTAACACGAAGCAACACGGTCGGGAGAAAGAGGAGAGAGAAAGGGGTGGAAGAAGCGGTGGTGTAACGGCAGAGGTAGCGGCGGAGCGAAAACCGTGGCACCGAGGGAGAGACGGCAAGAGCAGGGAAAGAGCGAAAGGGTGAGAGGAACGAGAGAGAGAGCGGGGGAGGCGGAGGAAGAGAGAAAAAGAGATTGGAGGGAGTGTGGAAGGAGAGGGGGAGGAGAGGCAGAGTCGCGAGGGTGGAGGACAAGGTGGTGGAGAAGGAGGAGACGCGGAGGACAGGAGAAGCCTCCACTGTCGGAGGACAGATCCAACGCACGTCAGGATCCCAGTCGGACGGACTGACGCTGCCGTCGGATCACCGAGGAACCGGGGGACCCGGTGTACCGGAACCCGCGTGACGGAATGGACTCTCTTTGTGCACCCTTCGCAGTGTCCGGCTCGAACCACCACCGAGAATTCTATCGTACTATCATCGATCTGAGTGAACCCGGAGAGAAAGAAAAGGGAGAAGCTTGTGGTATAGACAACGTTTTGATCGGTTTAATCGAACGAACTGTTTCTACGAACGGGGAAGGAGGTTGTTGGATAGAGTGAAATAATTGACAGGATAAAACGATCGTGCATAAACTCGCATGGCTCGGAGGACTGTCAGCGTTCTTACAATTAGTGTTTTGTTTTTGAATTCATCATCCGCCGTGCAGCGATGAGATCCAAGCCGGTGGCTAGAAGATTGCCACAGGGTAAGTAATCTGTCAGCGTGCTTCTCGTCTTCTTGGAGGGTTAACGTTCGATGGTAAATATCGTTTGAAAGTGGACTCCGATATAAAGCTGCTATTTTAATGATGGAACGATGGTCAAAATTTTATCGGAATACCACGCACGTGGTAGGGTAAATAAAAAAATTTCGGAGCTTCGCGGGGTGTAGTAATTGTTATTAAGTAATTCTCATCCTGTAATTTGAAAAGTATTCCTTATTTTTAAGATTGGATATTGTACGTTCGTAAAAATGATAGAGAGGGAAAAATTTATTTCGTTTTAGTTCTGAAAATTGCTATGTTTAAAACGGTAGACATTATTAGTTTTTTCCGCGGAACTTACTCGACGAGACTATAAAACTATACCGCGGTAAGAACCTATATAACGCTGATTCTTAGAACTATCGTATCAAAACGAACTTGTACGTTCGCAGCTCGCGATTTCGTTATGTTAAATCAGTAGTTTGACAATTTTTATTTTCACTAAATGGATCCAGTAGTCAATAGAAAATGTTAAATAGCAAAATGTACATCTTCAATTCCTGTTTCATTGCCTATAATTTGGACCTGTTTGAGTTTACGCTTCAACCCTGCGCATTTTTTTAAATGGTAACCGTGAGAGGATACAAACTCGAAATCGTACCAGTAGATTTTCTCCAATTAACGGGAATTTGAGTTTTCAAACTTTAAAATGCGATTTTCAAAACGAGCGATAAAACAATACTTCGACGCTCTTCCTTACTACTTGTAAACATTAGACAAACAATGAATGTACTATAGTTTTGATAAAATTACGGCGTTAACGTGTGATTGTTCACAATGGTATCGTTCGTGTCGTTAAAACGACATGGGAAAGAGCAGTAGGCGGTCCTCGCGCTGGCGCACTCACAACGTCGATATCATTTCTTCTTTTCCTGTATTGTCTAGTCACTCTGCTCGTCCTCCGCCTCCTCCTCGTTGATATCTCCTTTCAAAAGTCCCGCCCATTCTTGCCTGTCACCATGTTCGCCAGTCTCTCCATAGTTTGTGAAAATCACGCGAAAAATTGCTACGGCTTTTCATTCTCAATTTTTTCATGAAAATTAGTCAAACCCAGAACGGTACTCTAAATTGTAACTCGTTGAAAAAAAGTCAACAAGTTCGATGAGTTTCTGTGAAACATGGTCATTGAGTGTGTTCACGCACGTATATTTTTTAACCAAGGGTCAACATTTTGAATAGTTTCGAACGGTCAAAGAACATTTGTCCCATAAGAATGCGGATCGATCTTCCTTTGTTCGACGGTTAACAATACAGCATCGCTTCGTTTACAAAAGATTCGGCCGTACAGCGAGCCAATGTTAATTTATTGTTGTATCTTGAATGGCGGCGCGCGGCTAAATTTTTATCGGAGCCCGTGGATGGGACGATAGGTAAATTGATGAAAGACGGTTACGCGATCACTCGGTCTCCTTTCCCTTCCCTCTCGGTATCCCTGCGCGATATTTTGACATTGATAGCTCGTTTTAGGGAACGAAGAGTGTAGGTATTTGTGTCTAAAGTCCCTTACGTTGTTCCATATGTTACTTCGTAAAATCACAGCCGAAAGATTATTCAATTTCGTCGATGAGAAGCTTCGCGTAAGATTCATATTTCATAATAAAAACCGTATCAACTTGAAGAATCCAGCGACGTAGTTGTCGAGAAGTAAGAATTGCCGCTTTGCTTCTCCGGAATGGCTGTCGGGCTGAGCGTTTTGCACGGGGGATGATTTATATCGTGTTCGCGATTTATAATAAAGCTCCCGCTTCCCACGGTCTGCCACGCTCCGACGACGGTAGGCAGTTTCAAGGGATCTAGTAATCTGTAAGACAAAATCCGTTAACGCTTGACTCACGAGTCGACGAAACAATAGACCATCCATCCACGAGCTTACCCTCTGTTTCGCCGAGAACGAACTCGGACGAGACACGAAAGGAAAGAGGTGGAAAAAGGGAGGACTCAGTGGCGTAGCAGGACAATTGACTTCTCACCGCGTACTTCTGCTATAACGAACTATACGAAATGCATCTTCTCGTGTACGGTTGCTCGTAAGAATTGCCAACGACGGCGGAAGTTCGGAGTTTACGTCGAAAGGAAAAGATTTCCCGTTAGTCGTTCGATATCCGATCGCGATGGGCTATCGGTTTCTCCGATTCAACATTCGTTGAAGCAGAGTTTCTTCTGAAATGCATTGTGCTCGAAAATAGACAGGGAATTTTTGAAATTGATAGGAAGCAGAAAGAGAAGAGGGCCATTTCGGGCAAACCGCAGGAATAATCGCGGAATCCACCTACCACCCGTTTCAAAGGCGCATCATCCCATTGAGGGTTGAGTCTAGCCGCGGCACCGGAAGTCGTATCCGAGAGGAGACAAAGCCAACGAAACATACGCACAGAGTGCCGTGGAATGAGGTAGGCAGCGTGGGGGAGAGGTTCTGTTTCATCGGTGCTTTTGTCTCGCATCCTGAGAGAGCACGATTGAATAAAAAGCCTGAATAGATCGGATGATCCTAAGGTAGGTCAGTCCATTCTCGTCTTGCGGGAGACTCCTGCTACCTCCGATCCCACCTCTTCTTCTTCTTCTTCTTCTTGTACCTTGTACAGTGTGCTTCCAACCCCGGACAGTCCCAATTAAAAACGTCTTCCTTCTCGATTCGCTCGACCTACGTGGAGAATAATAAGGTCGCTCGCTATATCTCGGTACGCTGACGAAAATTTCCTGTCGTTTCTGTTATCGTTCAGCTGCTCCGTCAAGAACGGGAAAGTCTCGCGAGGGATGGATTTAAGGATACTTAAGCATTACGTTTCACCGGTGACACAGTATTCCAATAAATTTCTGTCACGTACCTACGTTTTGCATACAAATACAACATATGCATAATACGTTTGAAAGTCACGCGAACAATTCCAAGCAGTTTGAATTTTTCCTAACGATGCCGGCTTGTCGACTAATGAAATGATCACTTCGTGCGACCGAGGTATCGACCGTTATAAGTTAATTAGTCACGATCGTGCTGCCCAGCGATCGAGCAACGAGCCCTTCCAGGACGGTGGAAGGAATCGTCGCGAAAGGATAGACGAAGGGGTGGCAGAGAGTGATAATGAAATCGTAGGATACTAATCCGTCGTGACGTCATAGGTTCGGGAAAGTACTGCACGGTTATTGGACGACTGGACGTGATCGATTCGAGCTGTATGAATTAAAATACCAACAATACCCTCTCGAATAACTGCACGCGGCCATGCAAATCCGATAACAGAAAGCACGAACAATCGTCTCTGCTCCTTCTTCGGTTTTCCTCTTCACCCTTTTCTTCCAGCCTCTGCTCCCTCCCCCTAACAACGCTCGGCAATAATTCCGCAAGTCTTCCTTGACTCTTTTCTTTCCGGCTCTCGCCTTCGCCAATTAACGATAAGGCCGCTGTTTGTCATTTGTTTGCCGTTTCCGGTGGAATGCAAACAGGCCGGGGTGAAACAAACACGGCCAATCAGCCGCGACGGACAAACGCATCGAAAGCGACTAGATCCCTCTGCATCGAGCTACGTTTCCACTAGCGATAATACCGATAATTGGTCGTTCAAGGTAGAATTGTTTCCGTGCTGAATTTCCTCGTGCCCTACGCGTCCGTTAGAACGTTAATCTACGGTATAACGTAGCCATCACGATCCGCGTAAATATTATTGATCGACAAATCTGACAATTTTTCGATCGGCGTTAGGCTCGCGACCAACAAAATTCGTCCTCCGTGTAGGTGTGTAATTTAGGCTTCAGGGCACCGTATGTTGCCATCCAAAAGCACGATCGAGCGATAAGCGTGCCATTGTTGCCGGAGCTGGCTATTGAACGATTAATCATCTAATTAGGCATCCATCGTGCCGTACCGCCGCTATCGGGATTCCTTTCCACCACAACGATCGTTTTCCTGATAAATATCCGTTTCTTACTCATAATCCCGCGCGAAACTTTTGCCAATCCGTCGTGTTTCACGCGTTCTCGTTACCTCGTTCACCATTGGTCGACGTTCAATGAGTAGAAAAATCACGAAGAGTGCGCGAATTCTCGATTTGCGAATCGACTGCCGGGCTTCTGCATCGAATCGCGCGGCAGACAGGTACTCGCGCAGCGCCTGAATACGACTGACGTGTCGTACCGGCGAGCTACGCGATTGCCTGAGTACTAGAGCGAGCTAAAGTCAACATTTATTCGCCTCGATATTTCGAACCCGCCTGAAAAGGAGCCGTGTCGAATACACTCTTCTTGTTTCTATCCATGCATATGAAAACTTTATTCGAAGGATTTTATTCGATCTGTTATAATCTTTTACTATTATCTTCCTTTTTTCCCCTCCTCCCATTTCTCTGTTAGATTCGCGGAAAGTGACGTAAAGGAAGATAAAAGATGTTCTACGACTTTACGCGTTAGACAAAATACTTTAGAAGCGTCGAACGTAAATATTGACGTATTGTAACAATGAAAAGCTGATACACGACGATGGTACTGATAAATAACGACGTCTGCTCGGTTATTTATATGCCGATGCTTTTTCATTCGCTTGACGTTCGGTGAGTTACTTGAATATTCTACCAAAGATCGTTACACAATTATTATATAAGAAGCGATAATACTGGCGACTGTCATCGGTCGTATTTGCGACGGAGATATTGAAACTAAAAAATCTTCCTTTATTTCGACGGTTCTCGGTATGGCATTCACACGCGTGAAGAGAACCAAGGCGAAACGAGCGTTCGGCGGAGGCGTACGTACGCGAAGCCAGAAAGAGTAGAATACCGTAACGGATGAGCACGCGTGTTCGTGCATGAACTTTCATATATTAAGAGCTATCCTCGTCGTTCTTGTCTTCTGCCGTAACGAACGTCCACTCTTCTCGGTTTCGCACGATTTTTTTAACTCTTCGTTGTCACGGCGAATAACGTTGATTTTATCCCATGTTCGCGTAAAGATCGAATGCATTTTGTGCGTGGAAAGAAAAGTTTTTAGTTGGCCGGCGGCATTTATAACTTTGAAATGCATGCACCAACCGGGGACATGCAACGCGAGAATCACGAAGATAAATCGATAGGACATTAATTAATGTCGAGGACACTTGGCCGAGATGATATGAACGTACATTCAGAAGCGAGTTCACGATTGCTGGAAGGGTGAACTCGGGCCACTTTCTCGAAGTGTTCGCGTGTCTAGCATTGTTTTACGAGACTCATTTCCCGCAACGTCATTCCACTACCACCAGCGCTTTACTCCCGTCAACGTTACCATCACTTTTCGCTGGTCAGTTCACAATCTCGACTTCCATTGAACTGGGCCAGAGTTCTAGGATTATAATCGATCTGACGCCTCCTATGACTCGTAGAAAAATTAGTAACCGATAGCATAAATTGTCGCGCTGATTCGTCCCATCACCGATCGCGTAAGATCCGAGGGTTAATATTCTTATGGATGTCGTCGTGAAGATAAATAACAAAATATAGATACGCGGTAGGTAAAAATGCATTAACAGTTCTCTCGACATAAAATGTAAAACATGGGAATATAATTCGCGGGTACCACGAATGTGGTGTAATTTAGACGTAACATTCTTTTCGCTCGCAGATAACTTTAACAACGTGGGCCCTAGTCTTCCATCAGATAACAGTCTAATGAATCTAGTATTAAAGGGAATCGAATTCTCGATAACGTCAAGCGCCTCCCCCTGTTCCGTAACATAATAACTTCCATTCTCATTTCCTTGGTGTCCAGCGTAAGCGTAAGATTTTCCTGATGACAATCGGCTTTCGACCATGTACTCGGCTCTCGTGCAACGCAAAAGTGTCCCTACCGAGGAGAGTACACCGGTCACACGAAGAACCTGCTCGGTGTTAGTTGGACTGAGAAGTAGGTAGTCGATGTAGGAATGACACGACCGGTTATCTCAGTGGCCACGCGATATTGTCATCAGGGGTAGGAGGGGATAAAAGTAGTTAGCGAGAAGGAAGGAGAAAGGGGTGAAAGAAGGAGCAAGATGAAAGAAGGGGAGTGAAAGGTAGTGGCGGAAAAAATGAAGGAGGAAGGACAGGGAGAGGGAGAGAGGACGCGATAAGATCATCTTACCACCCCCTGGCATAAGTCGACAGTGGCCTTTCCCTGCCCTGACCAACCCCCTCCGTGACTCGACGGAGACCATTTCAACGATAGCACACACAACCTTACTCTGGCACCGCGTTATCTCGCACGCGAATTAGCTCTACAGATTTCCTTTTTTTCCTTCTCTCTCCTTCTACCCTTTTCCTTCCTTCCCTTCTCGGTTCTTCTATCTTTCTTCCTCTCGATACTCCCCTCGTTACCTTCCTTTTCCTTCTGCTTTCCGTGTTCTACGCCTCCGTCTTCGTCTCCCTCGCGCTGCCACTTCTAGTCGGCGACGTTGCGACAACGTCGAAGGAGGAAAACCTCTTACACACGACACACGACACATCGCGCACGACCACCACCCCCTACCCTCCAGCACGTCTATCGCATTAGCGCGCTGCCACGTTGTTGCTGCACCACGTTGTACCGCATCGGCTACGAAATGCATGACGTGTGCGTAGGTATGTGAATTTTCATTGGAGCAGGACCGACGCATAATTTTGCATAAACCAGCTTGGATCGTAATGACTGCGAGGCAGGCGATTAAATTACCGCTCGCTCGCGGTTAAAGAGAAACGCTTATCCTCGGTTGTCCTTGTCGAGCCAGGAACACCTCGTGCCCCGATCGCTCTTATTCCACCTGGAAAAAGAAGTGGTCGCCCGGTCGATCGTAGATCTTGTTTAGACAGCTTCGAAAGATTTATCGATAACCACACGATTTTACGATCATTCCCTGGTCACAGCCAGTACAATAGTTGTGCCTGTATCCCGCTGTTTGTGTATCACGACGCCAGACACTTCGGCTTTTACGACGCTTGAAAATTTACGCGCGCGAGGATGATGTTACGCAGTTTTTCGAGATTGACAGCCTTTTGCTTTTAAAATCGATACATTCGTATTCGATTAATAAACGATCCTTTCTTGTGCTCCGTACCAATAGCGTATTTTTTTCGTACCTTAATGGTACCTCTCTCCCCCCTCTCTCTCTCCCTCTCTCTCTCTCTCTCTCTGGTTTCTTAGTGCCACTTCTACCGCAACATAGTACATTCCGCATTATCTCAAGTATGTGGTTTATTACCCCTCGATGATCTCACGGGAACGAGATGACACGGAAAAACCTCTAAAACGAAATGCCATGCTCGCTCGCTCGAAAATTCTTCTCGTCTCTTTTTCTGCCAATTCACGCGTCTCCCCTCGCTTTCGTCGATCTTCTAACCATCCAGAGGAATATACCTCGCAATATTTAAACCAGCGTATAGTGACAGAGGAAAGAATAAACACGTATACCGAGAAACATGTTGCCATTTCAAGGCACGTACGACTGTTGCGTCTATTTTGTCCTCCCAGAGGTACGTGCACGAGGCTAATGCTCCTCTGGCAAGGTGGATACGTATGCGCAGTGGAATTCAATTTGGTATCAGTACAGGCTTCGTTCAGAATTTCCTTCGTAACGAAATACATATTTATTTCAATGAAAAGCGTCTAGGTTCATCGTTAAGACGCGCATCGTTAAGAACTGCTGTCTAACCGAGAGAAAATCACAATTTTGATCATTTCTTGTTGGACAATTTTTTATCGAAAGATTTCACGATATCTAGAAATCAATCGTTTTATTAAACACGTTCACGCGGAAGATCAGTTTCTTGCGAACAAGAACATTGTCCCTGAGAAAGAGTCCACTTTATCGAGTAACTTATACAAAAGGGAGTTTATTATCTTCTCAGTGGACTTGGAGATGTCTTTCGGCTTCGAATGTCTTTCTACGCCACGTTTCTATTCTTCCTTGAATGGTGGTCTCCTTATCTTTACGAGAGATTCGCGGACCGCTCTTTCAATTGAATTCCGCTCTGGGAATCGTGATCACCCGCCTCTCGCAGTTTCGCTCACAGACTTCGTGCGTGTTCGCACATGTCTCCGTATAACCCAACACATCGGCAGACCGTGTATTTTCGCACAAACTCGTTTCAACCCTTGGACGTACGTGTGCCCGTTTGAAACCGTGGGTGTATGTGTACCTGTACGACGAAATACGTCAATGCCAGTACATGGAAGTTTATTTATGTATACCAGGTCGCTCGTGCATGGTATTTGTACGCGTCACAAGTATTTACCTACACGCGTGCTTCTGGATTCTTGCGTGGGCACACAATTACGTAAGTCCATCCATGTATACATGGTTCTCTCGTTTGTTCTCTGCTTGGGAACGGGCACTACGAGACAAAAACTGGCAGTTCGCAAGATACAGACGAGGGTAGGAGGGAAGAAAGAACAAGGAAGGAAAGGACACGGAGAAGAAGAGCGAGGATCAGCTTGTGGCGCGAATCAGGTTTAGGACTGTGTCAAATGACACTCTTGCCAGGACACAACGATGGTCTCGAAAATCCTCGTACCAACACCTCTTTCTTTCTCTTTTTTTTTGCCACTTGTTCGAAACCGTGATGGGACGTTACGAAGGATTCGTGCAGGTCGTAGGTCGCGTGGGAATGAAGAAAGCACCGTGAGCCAGAGCTCCATCGCTAGATTACACGGCCCAATATGTTTCACTTTCTTTCTCTTAATCTTTACATCTCCAAACCTATTTTACACTGTGTTTGGACAATATTGAAATACAAGGAGTGGTGGGAGCGAGCTTCGACAATTGTAAGTCGTTGCTTTCTTCAGGTTCATAATATCGAAGAATGTAAATTAAACTTGTTAAGATCTTTCGTAATATCTTGTTCTGTAGCGTAGAGCGAGATGAACTAATATAGAGTGGAAACGAAGAAAAAAATATGTGACTCGAAAGGGACACGTGTGGACGTCCTCATAGGACACATGTAGAACATTACGTAATCGTAAACCCCGAAGGATGTAGGCGGGATCTTCTTGCAGAAGCAAGTAGCCGTGTCTCGCGCGTGTTCAACCGATCAGCCGGACAGAACCTAACTAATCGAGCGGCACATCCGAGCAGATGTTGCCATCTTCCACGGACAACTGTCCGGTCGCCTTTTTTTGATTTTATCTGAGCATCGTTAGCTGCTTTCTGGAAGTGAAACGAAGTTGGATATTCCACGAATCCTCGAGGTATTGAAAAATGAACGTGCAAGGAACGTCGAACTCGGACGTATGCTTGCTCGGTGTAACAAATGTTGTATTAATTTGCTCGAAGAAAGAATAATGGTTGTCATTTGAACGTCTTCTTTTGATATAGTCATTCATCAGGCGAACATAGTTTCATATTATGTCACGCGACACTGTCAACTGTCAAGCGTGAATATAAGTGAATGGCGCGAAGCGGGCGGACATGTGTGAAATTAGCTTAATCTTTCAGCTCGGATGACAATGGTGATACAAACGTGGTCCGTGTACGACACGTATCGTTCCGTATACAGGGTGACAAATCTCCCCCCATAGACATCTCTCTCCCGGCGCTGTCTCCACCCCGTGTAAATACATTAGAGGATGATCCTTTCATTGGCGTGGACCACTTCGGAAATTTTCTTATTCATTGACTGTGTTTAACGTTACTTGGCCGAACCAGCTTCTATCTTTTTAATATAGCGAAACTGGTAATTTGGTATAGGTCAATGAAATATTATCTAAATATTTTGTGTTAAATTATGATAAGATCAGAGTTAAAGCAATCCCAAACGTTAATGGACAGGCTCGTGTCACGTTATCGCTTAGGAGAGGACAAAAAGGAGTTAATAAATTTTTACGATCGTGATTCTACGCCGTTGACAAACAGATATCGGTGGGGCCGTAATTTAACAATGAGCCAGCTGGCGCGTGCTACGGGGGAAAGGTTGCGACCCCTAATGTAGTTATATAGTGTACTTTCCTGCACGCAGACACACGCGTCCGGGCACGCATACACGCGCGGAATCTCACGCGGTGCGAGCGACAATAAGCAGGGATGCCTCAGCCCCTTTGTCACGGTGGTTCTCGCGTCAATGCGCATTCAATCTTTCGCCCGTTTTATCATCCCTCTGTCTCGCCTTCTCTTCTTGGCTTCCCTACTTTACGTCGCAAAACGGCAACACCACGAGTCACCTCTTCATCCGGCTAATTGAGTTGTTCGCGCTTTTCAGGGGGCGAGAAATATGCTTTTCGGAAACAGACCACGGACGTATCTGTCGCAAAAATCACGACCTATAATTCGCTACTTGCGTTCTATAGTATTATAAAGAAAAGTAGTATTTAAAAACTAAAGAACCAATTCCTGGCAAATAATATATATTACGATATAAACTTTTACGGCTTCAGCCATGAACATTTTAGACGATGATATTTTATAACACAGTCACTGCTTTCCTTCTGTATATGTGCAATTAATATGTCATTGACTTTTTTAACAGAATATTATTTTGATTGCAATTTCGCAATAAATCTAGGTTCGATGTAACAAGATTTATTCAACGATACACAAAGAAAGAAAAAAACAACTGTATACATTTTTCTCTATTGTTGAGCAGCGTGTCTGACGAACGAAGCTTGTCTGGTTCGTGTTACATTTTCCTCTTATCCCACGAGATATCTCCGTGATTTATTTTCCTGTAAGGACCTAAGTCTTATCCTCCGCAGCCCATTCGACACGTATGAATAATTGGGTCGCGGAATAATTCCATCCGATCCCACCCCGTCCAACGCATTATGTTCTATTCGTTCTATCCCCACCAGATTCTCCGACAACCCGCCCCCGAACGTTATGATTAAGTAATAAAACATTTAGGCCCTTCTCCCGCGACCCCAAACTGAAAAACATCCCTCGATGCTGCTTATACATCTCCATACGACCGGTCGACATGTGACTTCGCACGTATGCGCGCACGCGAGTACTCACACAAGTATATTTGCGAATACGTACGTATACGGACGGGAAAGGGCGTGACGACAGATGCAACGGAACATATCTACCCTCCGTTGGGCGTTTCAGATTCTCTGCTGATTTTTTCTCTTCTTTCTCCTTTTCGTCGTCCTTCGTTCACGATCGTAGATAGCGTCGTTGCGCCGAGCATTTTCAGACTTAGATCCCGATCGTAATTTACGGTTAGACCATGCCAATCTAGCTGCCTCCATTGTTGGCTGTGGGCCATTGTTTATGAGAAACATGCGCTTCCGGAATAGTGGTAAATGCCTCTCGATACTGCGAATCGGGAAAGATTGCATAAATTGGTTTGTAGAAAGTCGACGAACTAATTCCGCTTGAAAGCCAATATAATTGGTTACTTTCTTATCAGCGCTGTATGAGTTGCATAATTCTTTTCGATGAGAGAATACGTGAGAAATTGGATAGTCTTCGGGCAGCGAAATTTTTCCGAAAAACATCTGGGATATTTTTCCAATTCGATCGTTCCAACATTTCGTCAGGCAAGCGTTATTGGCTGAAGCGACGCGAGCAGCTCTCTGTTGCGTGTACCGGGCCAATGGCACGAGCAACCGGATGCTCGTGCTTCCACCCTTGATTTATCGGTCCTTCGAAGCTCGCGGATTGCCCGTAATTCCAGTTATTTCGTCCTAATCCGAAAGTTCGTTCCTGTCCAGTTACCGAGATTCCGCCCACCCTTCGAACTTCGAAGCGCGATTTCTTTCCCCATGTCTTCTGCTGCCTCGAGCAAATTCGTTTCACCCCGTTCGCGTTTATATCTACCTTCGCTTCACCCTTAAATTGTACTTTCCGCCGGAATTGTGCCGACTATTTACGAGCTGTCTCATCGAAATGCTCGTCGACGGAAATTGAAATGTTGATGAGCTACCGGGCTCTGGAATTTGAAGTTCATTTCAGGAAACGAGTCGATTTTAATTGCGTTCCACTATCGACAGTCGACGAAGGATGAAAGATTGTGCCG
The DNA here is from genome assembly GCF_910591885.1 of Bombus terrestris. NCBI lineage: Eukaryota > Metazoa > Arthropoda > Insecta > Hymenoptera > Apidae > Bombus > Bombus terrestris. Next base: position 2,494,571 of record NC_063271.1, on the reverse strand, counting down.
CGATAAAAATGATAGGTACGTTGCGTATGATAATTATCAACATAAGTTTCATCTATTTTTTTTTAAATTCCCTTTTCCTTATAATCCGTTTCTTCTATTTTACTGATCAACAGAGATTGTAAAATGATAAAATAGGAGGATCGTACGTTAGAACATTTCTTCTTAAATAGATTTTTTGTAAAATCAGTCGCTATATACCAACGGTTATTTTTCGCCGGGACCCCAGGATATCCAGTTTCTTCGTTGAGGAAGACTTCTCCAGGTCCCCTGCTGATCTCTCGTAGGCGGATCCCCCTTCTTGAAGGTACACGCGACTAGTTACGATAACCTGAAAGATCGAATACAATGGCATATGGTTACCAACATCTGACCTCGCTCACAATGTCGTTATTAGAATATGAATGCGGCTAAAACTCGCGTGTCTTAACGGCACGCGACGCATTTCACTACGATTCGACTTTCGAAATCCTCAAGTTTTTGCATTTGTCTTCGAATTATTTTGGTGAATCGAATATTTGTAAAAACGAAAGATAAGAGAATATCGTTAAGCTCTCAAGGAACAAACTCAAGTGGCGTCTTTTATTGTCTCCTTTGTAAATGTTTCTCAGCTCTAGAGGCGAGAGTTGGAGATTTTCGTCGCGGACTAAGGAAATTGTCACCAGTCCTTCGACGATGGCTGACCGTGCGAAAAACAAACACGCCGGAAGTTTTCCCGGCGCACGAAAGAAAATGCAATCAGCAAAACGGCAGATAGTGGCGTGATCGGTGTGGCGCCGTGCCGTCACTTCCGGCGCGGACGATAGGCTGACGCATAATTTCCGGTCCGAGGCTCGAGGATCCATCGATCAAACACTTTGGAACTCGAAGAAGCTACAAAGTTCCTGCAGAGATATCCGAACGTTCTCTGTGTCCTGCTTGTTCTCGTTAACGCGATCGATCCGTATAGCGGTGTTTTACGAAAAACGACCCCTTCGAGACGAGACGATGGAAAAAAGGAGGAAAGCAAGGCGCGTACATCGAAATGTATATCGGATACTTTTTCTTCTTTTTTTCTTTCTAAACGTTCGTTTATCTTGTTTACCATTTTCCAAAAGCATTACCGATCGTGAGGTTAATAAAACCGATCTTTCGGTTTCCCTTTTACAAACGAGTATTTTATTGGTCGATGTTATTGACTTAGGATCTGATATATAGCCGCGTCAAGAAAGGAGGCTTTTTTTCGGTGACGAAGAAAAAAATATACGTTTCCCTGACTTATCACCGTCTCATGGAGATGTTGCGCTCCTTTCGGCGACTCGTAGCCCGCTTTTCGAAGCTGCGCGACCCGGAGGCGGTAATTATTTGGAACCCTTTGATGGACGTCCTCTCGGACTACGTTCGTCTCTGCAGTCTCAGGTTGCTCCATAAAGAACACGGACATTCATTGGCCCGCCGAGCTACTGTGTCACCGAAGAGTCGAGCACCACGACCTCTCAAATTCGAAGCTTCATTTCACGCCTGCCTGCCGCACAACTGCGCGGTCAGCATCACCAGGAGTCCTGCGAGTCCTTCGCATAAATCATCGAGCGATACTACGGCCATGAACGTGACTCAATCACCAGACAGTTGCGTTCGCCACGATACTTGGCGTTTGCCCCAAAATATTTTCGACGGCGTCGTCGGTGGCGACGACTAAATTTTCCTATCTCGACGAAGGCGGAAGTCTGTCTATCTGAGAACGACGAGGTTTTTCATCCTACGATTACACATTAATTCTGCTATAATCGTTTAAAATGTAAACCACTTCCATCGAATTGATCACGTTCGCGACGTGCGATTACCGGTAAGAAAAGGAAACCATTCGAATGAAACGGAGTTGGAGAAAGAAGAGAACTCGACGAAATTACACTCGACGAGTAACAGGAAGCCACACGATATCTCCAGACAATGCGCGTCATCGGGGGAGTAATCAGGAAACCGGACCGATGTCCACCATGATTCCGGATGTCATCGACTGTGGCCTCTTCAATTTTATCTGGCACAGTGCATACAAGGGCTACGAGTATCTCCGAAGGCTTCTCAGAGTACAAGCCGGTGCTTCTTTATCTCGTTGAGTTGTTTAGGCTGCTGGAGCCCTCGTGACACATTCAAGAACATCATACGAGGAATCCGACTATCCCACGCTGCACAGGTGGTCCAAGGATTAGAGGTTCTCTTTGGAGCGATTCATTTAACTACGAACCGGCCTGGATTATCATTCAACCGTGTTTGCTTTAACCTTTTCAAAATATGAACACTTCCTGTGATTATATTGTACTCTAATACAAGACACGATTACATTGTTACGATTGCTTTACTTTAGCGGCAGGTGACATTCGATCGTTGGACCTTGATCAACAAACTCTCTCGATATGATCTGTCTTCGAGACTTGCAACTTTGAGTTTTGTGTATCGATACAACTCCGTATGAAAGGTATCGATAAACTGCGCATCAACGAACGTTATCTTCGATTCTGATTCAGAGATTAAGCGTCGATAATTTTTCCATCATGCACCAAGCTACATTGTACACAAGTCTAATTGCACCGCGAGCTACTGACACATTCGCCTCGCTATCATATCTCGCTCATTAGTTGCCATTACCATACGTTCTCGGTGTCATAGCAACTTGCGGTTACGACCACGTCACCGCGATACGATTTATCTTCCGGGTCCAGATTCTTCTCCGGTAAACTTTATCGCAACCGTCGCAACTTGTTAAACATCTTTCGAACGACCATACCGTTTCGAATAAATTTTATTTCGAATTTCTTCTTTCCTATCGACGATAGAATTCTTTATGAACGATAGACAAATGCTATAATACCGGTAAATCAGTCGTTACACAAGAATTCTTTTTTCGGCTAATCTATGACACACGCGTGAGTGACGTAACACCGTACGACAGGTATTATCAATCATCCAAGTAAGCGTCATTCGATGAATTTTCGAGTGAACAGCGGATGGAGTACTTATGTCAATTTCGTCGTGTGTTGTTCCGACATGATAATGACAAAGGGTGGCCGAACAGATAGAATCAGATAACGCGAACGTGTCGTCACCTCCATTCGATTTCCAGCGAAAACATTTTCGGCTGATTCCTCAGTAAATACTTGGGCGCTATGCATGCCGTTGCTGTATCTTTTGTACTGAACACACCTGATTCTAAGCGTGCCTCTGACAAAGTGTCTAAACTTCAAGTACGAACCTTTCAACTTTTACTTGGCCGATGACCGTTGTCTTTCAACATGATATTCGAGGGCATTCGTAAGTAGCGATCTATCGATAAATGTCTTCCGATTTCAAATATATTAATCGTTGTAAGATACTCGAACAAGATATTCCTATAATTTCATTGCCACGGAGAAGAAGTGCCAGATATTTCGAGAATGATTTTAGAACGATTTTCGAGCTTAATCGCGACCGCTATTCCGCGTTTGAAAACGTGATTTCCGCTGTTAGAGTGTAGAACAAAGAAAGAAAAAAAGAAAAAGAGGGTTACGGTTAGGGTTACGAAAGAAGAGAAAGAGAAGAAGAAGAAAACCGAGGAGTGAAGAGATGCAGAGAGTGGAAAAGATAGAAAGAAGCAGGACTGTAATTTGTGTCGTTTCTTGTTCGGCGAACTTTACCAAGTGGCCATTTGCCTTATCGACTCTTACCCTCTATCGTTCCTCCTTCTCGCCTTGCTCGCTTTTTTTTTCACTCTCTGCCTTCTAGTTGGCTCGAATCGTCCTTGCCAGGAAGAGAACAGGCCGCGGCACGCAATCTGTGAAAGCTACTCGCATGCTTTCACTGCGTTTCGACGTAGAAAGAAAAAAAAAGTCCTCCATGGGCATCTTGATAATAGGAGGAAGAATTATGCCGATAATCGCCGCACTAGATGATCGCCGATTAGGTCTCAGCACGATGCCCTACATTCTTTTCAGCCGTCTATTCGACGGTCTGCTTTCGATTTAATTCGTCGCGTCGCATTCCACGAGCCCTTTCAACACGATTGAAACTTTTATTCCAGTCGGTATGTCTGTTTCGATTCCTGTCCGCGTAGTAAAAACGTCGCAGAAAAGTAAAGCCGTGGAAAGTAATTAATTTTCTGAAGGGATAACGAACATTTTCCTGTTCTATGTAGTAACTCGTTTGTTATTCGCATGAGTTATCGAACGACGCTCCGATTGGTGAAAGTTTTCAAATCCAGCGGTAATCTATATAAGTATAGATTTCCGCGCTGTCGACGTCGTTAAAATAAATCCCAATAGATCGTTTGATCGATACGGAATCAGGGATATGGAAAATCAGGTGTCTTTCGATTTTTTATATATATGAACTAATCTTCGACTGTCTGCGTTATCCGTCGCATCAAACGTTTATTTCGGGTTTGTTAAGACATATCCCGATCGCGCAGATAGAACCACCCGTCTATCGGATACGATAAGATTAGCCAACTCGTGATCGATTTAGAAACTAACGAATCGTGTTTGCTAATTGCGAGGATGCTCGTTTTTGGAGAATTATCAGACAGCATTTCACAAACCGACGATTGTATTTTTACTATAATTGCGATCCAAGCGAACAAAAATGATCAAACATCGAATTTCCGTGTCACACCAAGGTAACAGAAATTACGTGGACCAAGGACTTGCATTTTCATTTTTGTTGTCACGGTTGCTCGTTATCGCTGATAATCGCGCAAGAAGAGAATCGTGGACGAATTGTACGATGGTTCGTAATCGTTTCCTTTACGCTATCCGAGAATCGTAAAATTTGATATGTAATTAGAAATAACAATTTGATAAATATATATCGCACGATATAGGAAACGTGAAATGTCCGAACGACGCGGTTACGACCATCGCCATCTTCGGCTCGAGACGAACGAATGAATAAAACCTTAAAGGCGTTCGAGATGTCGTAGGGGTTGATGTCGGTCGCGGGGCTGTCGGGGGAGAAAAATGAGTGAAATCCATTAGAGGGGAGATTCCATAGCTGTGACCTGTGTCGATCGACGCTCACAGCCGTGGCGGCGTGCGCGAGTGCGACATCGTCCCGTGTCTGCACACGCATACGTATGAATTGTAAGTCGATGGGAACTCGTATGTACGGTTGACGCATGGGAGTTTGTCACCGCGGCGTAGTTTCGTGTCCCAACTGCAGCGTCACGTGCATCGCTAATGCGTTTTTCGACTTCTACCCATCGAGAGAAACGAACGACTCCGGTTACGTGAATCGAAAACGGAACGACTCGTATTTGCCGAGGAAGAAACGAGAGCACGATGGGTGGGCGGTGTTTTGTATAGGCTCGCGCACAGCTTTATCTATGTTTGTTTAAGGAGAAAGAAGCTCGTAAAGAGTTCGAGATTGCGCGCGCGCCCTGACGAGCTCTAGCACAGGGGCCATCCGTAGAAAGTATTTTGGTGGAAATGATCGTAAAAATAATTGCTTCTCAATTGTACGATCCGTACGAGTGGATGGTTTACTCTAAGAGTCTCGAGTATACAAACGTACGTGATAAAGTTTGAAACGTGACAGATTCGAACGGTGTCGTTCGATACTTTGTTTATCGTAAAAGTCGCCTCGGGGAAAATTAGTGGCTTTCGATGAGTGAGAACTGATAATCGTTAATTATTTATCCAAAAGAGGACTTTCTTCGACGAATTTCCCGTAAAATTGACAAACCGTAGCGTTTGTCTGGTCGATAATATAGACACTTGGCCGCGTAGTAGATGCGTATCGCTGTCCTTGAGAATCTCAGGCACGAAACGAAATCGTAAACGGAGCATATGCGTCCATTGGTGACAGAACAATCGGCAACGATTACACCCGTCGTAAAGACAATCGATCGCCGCGGTCCAGTCGGCTCGTTGCACTTGCAACAGGCATCGTGTACAAGTACACTCGGAGCGGTACGAATATTATTATTCGTGGCCGCGTGTTCGACCAATCGAATCATTGTCTCTGGCCTGGCTACGTAATAATTCCGTTCCTCCTTCTCTCTGTCTCTCTGTTTGGACATGTGGTGCCTGTTTCTAACGAGATGATATGGTCGATCAGGACTTCCTGAACCACCATGATCCCTTTCCTCCCCCAATAGCGCTACTCGAGCCTCTCGCAGCTTTTCTTTTTTTCAAAGGGCCGATCGTCGAGTCGTTTTGTTCCGGTAATGCGACGATTGTTGGCGCGAGCCTTGAAACAAAAACGCGGCCGAGCCATCTGTCGAGCTCGACGAATGCGTGTGCGTGAGTGAGAGGCAGGGAGGGAGGTAGTTGGATAGAGCGAACGAGAGAAAGAGACGAAATGAGCGAAAAACACCGACGAGAGGAAAGAGAATGGAAGAAAAGAGCATCCGCAAATGCGGCCGAGGGATTGTTTTCTAGTGGCTCGTCGTTTAACCCCTCCAATCTTCTCCTCGCGACGAGAGCTGCCCCCGTCTCGACAGGGTTGTCGATAATATTCTTTAACTCTGTCGGTCCTTATTCCGTGTCTCCTGCAATACGCATCGCTGCTATTTTTTATCCAATTTTTTAGATACGTTGAAACATATCGTTTTAAAGTCTATTGATTACGTACATTGATTTCGTTGAATTTCAACGACATTGTTTTACCAGGAAATCTAGAGATTCTTTAACAGAAGCTACAATCTAAATTTTTGTGATTTAAATCGTGCAAGTCGGCGCGGGCCAAAATTTACGAGACACCCAGTAGGTGGTCGACCCGTAGCCAACACGCACCCCGCATAACGCGTAAATGCGGCGTGGTAGCAGGGCCGTGGATTCTAGCAATTACACACCCTCAAGTGCCCTTAGAGACGGGTCCCCATTAGGATGAGAGCCGAGGGATGTTTTAACGCGGCGTGGCTCGATTTTCGAAATCGCGAGCAGTACCGATCGCCGCGGCTGCGCCATTACTCTCCTCCTCCTCGAAATTTCACGTCGGTTTTTTACGATTCTCGTTTAAACGCGTTCTAGATTGCAATTAACATTTAGTAGAGCAAACGAATTAATACGACGATAAAGACTGTAAATAACCGCTCGCCAACATCTCTTCGTATTCACGAGATACGAAGTTCGTTAAAACTCTGTAATGCGGTATACCAAGCAATAGAGTAAAGTCGAAATTGTAGCAAAAAGCAGACATCTGTTTATATCGTGTTGTCCTAGCCTAGTGTCGAGCAAAAACGAGAAACCCTCTCTGAGTGCTTCGCTATGTAAGACATTTCGCTGAGCAGTGGGTATCGGACATTGGCATCGTTATATCCAGGTACACGTTCGCGATATTCCATCTTTCCCTCTCTCTCTCTCTATGTATATACATATATACACATACATATATGTGTATATAATATAATATATATATATACATATACAGATATTACACGGGCACAGGCATGGTTGGAAACGATTAATCGTCCACGTCGAGACGTCATTGCCATCTTTGGTCGCTTAATCGGAAGTCTCCTTGAGTCTCGAGGGAGTACGTGGCGTCGACGTAATCGAACTTCGGTATCGCCGCTCTCTGACCAACAGTCAAAACTTTGCCCGCTGAAAAGAAAGTTCCGAGGGAGCGGAGGAAAGTCCGATGAAACTCCGAGACCACCGTCGACTTCGTTGCTCGCCGCTTCAATTTCTGAGAGAGCTCTGTGGCTTCGTCCACGTTCCCGAACGATGAATGTTAATGATCGCGGGACATTCGGAGGAGTAGAAGGGATTGAAATTTACCTACCCCCCTGTGGGAGATCTCGAGTTCTCCTGTCAAAGACATTCCGAGGAACCGTATCGGGATTTCGCGTGCAATTCAGCCGTTGGCTATATCGAACGAATCCATCGCCGGGTGTCGTGAGTTCGATGAAAAAATGATCCGTGTCAATCGACGCTACCGTGCATGCGCGAAAAGCGTCAATAGGTATTCGCGCGGTGCCCATGACACAATAATCAATTTTTTAACGCCTGTGCCACTATGCTGATCGGCCATGGTCGACAAGAGTCATCTGAATGACAGAGCTTGATCAAAGGGCCAAGCCAGGCGTTTGATGTCTGACGCACGCAGTACCATTTCAAACCGTCCACCACTGACTGAATTCAAATTCACGATCGAAGTTGAATTTCCATAGGACAGCGTCTGGCTGCCGGATAAGCTTTAACAAATATTTTCCACTGGCTTGTTACGGATACTGTTTTTCGATGCACAACGTCAGGATCGCATATTATTCAACGGTTATTCGTTTGGTCGAAAACTAGTCATAGGCCTTCTATGTATAACAGCACCAGGGATTAGGTTTTCAGAGGCACGCGAGGAATATTTTTAATAAAAGTTATCGCGGCTTGGAGACGTTCTTAGTATTCAGGGAGTCGCAACCCCTAGGCTGGCAACGCCTTCGAATTCGTATTTGATGAGCGTTCGTTTCGAATCGGCGACGAAATTGAACCTTCTCGCGCTTCCGGCACGTGGGTGGCGAATTTTTTATTATTCGCGCCAGTTCGATTCGCATCAGTTATTTATCGACTCGGTTGTTCTTCCTTCGGTGGAGCATCGAGTGTCGACGCGATCAAAATCGAATTAGAAGAATGGAAGGAAGAGCTCGTTTCTTCCCTAGTGAACAATTACGGATGAGTTATAGATTCCCCGTTATTGGCTGCGAATCATCGAAAGAGAAGACGATTTCTCACGCCTCGAACCAAATTGCTCGCGATTGTGCCGCAACTTTTATAATCGAAATTTTTCGGGGAAGTCGGCGACGGGTTAACCGCAGACAATACTTGACGAGTAGCTGTTACGAGAAGCACGAATCTTGAGAATGAAAAAAATAACAGAGAGGAGCCCCCTCGTTGATTTTTTTGCCTTTTCCACTTTTTGTGCTTGACAAAAATCTGAAAAGGGTGACTTGACTTTTCGACCCTGGTGTCGAGTACCCTATACCGTTTTCGCAAGAGTTATAGTTCGTAGGTACGTAAAGTCTACGTAACAGTAGAGCGTAAAGGTTCGTTGTACTACCACTGTTCTAAAAAAAGAACGGTTTATATCGAAAAGTTCGTTCGGATCTGATTAGAAAGTATATGTTGTTTAAAATCTGCAAGTTTTCAAATAGTCAAACTTTTGAATGCCAGCGTGTCTTTATAAAAGTTCAATTACATTTCGATGCGTGTCACCGCGGCGCTTGCTTCACCCTCGGTCGTCAAACTTCACGGTTCTCACCATCCCCTCGCGTGGTTCGACTCTATAAAAAATTTCCATAGGACAAAACGAGTGCAGGTTAACTGGAGGTGCGATCTCGCAAGGCTGGAAAACATCTTAGTCGTTCAGTGCCCTTTCACCGGTGCCCCCCGGATGGTACCAAAGGGTGCGTCGTGACGAGTTTCCCCGAGAAACTCACATATCCGACTGTCCATCGATTACTCTTCCACAATTGCGGATATTTCGATGGAAAGATGCCTTCAGATCGAAGATATTCGATTCCCAGATGGCTGAATGCCCCTCTTTTAGATTCCCTTACCCCCGTTTTATTTCTCTTGTACCGATACCGTAGAGCTCTCCGCGCGTTTCGTCGTCTCTCTCTATCCGTCTCTCTCGCTCGCTCCTTTTTCTCTTTTCTCTGAATAGAATCACGGGGCTATTCTTCCAGGCATCGTGAATAGAGCCAGAGGTAGTCTATTCGCACGTGATGGAACGACGACTGCCAGGAGATATCTGAGCTCTTATCTGCTAGATTGCGAATGCGACTGTCGGATATTGCCGATCGGCCGGATAACGAAATTATCGATCGGGCTGGAACGCGTCTTCATATTCCCGTAGAAAATAATAGACGGACCGAAAATCCTGCGTCGGAGACAATTTACGATTACGATTGCTTTGTTTTTCTGTCGCGTTATCACCGAAACACAAGAAAAATGTAATCGCCTTAACGCTTCCACGGATTATAAGCTCGTTCGTTATCGTTGTCGCTTGATGCGACGCGAACCAAATTCTTTGTAAATTGCGGCAGATCCCAGATACATTTGTTTTCGGGTAACGATTCAATGACAATGATGCCCGATAAATAATGGTAGTCATGGTAAACATCGATAAAAATCAAACGAAAGTCGTGATTGCGAGGATCACGTATTTACGATTGCCATCTCTCTCTCTGTCTCTTTCTCTTTCTCTCTCTCGAGAATAGAGGGGAAGACGATCCGCGTGTTCGTCAAGCGGTGTGTGGGCCACGCTTGGCTTTCTCGTATTTCCATTCGGTAGCACGGTTTCTGTAAACGAGGGTGTAAACAGTTAGATTGTATCTATCTGGAGGAGAGTGGCCACCCTCCGTAAGTCGTGCCGTTTTTCTCTTTCTATCCGTGGAAAAGGCAAGCCACTGGGCCGCTGGTGGCCGAGGATTTAAACTTTTAAATCCACTTTATCTCGTACGGTACGATTCTACGGCTGGAAACGGCCCGACGTAAGAGATACGTGAATGCGGGAACGATCACGAAAGGGACGGTCAGTTGGCATTGTTGGCTTTGTTTACGAGCCAGGCGTGAGATTCAAGCACGAAGATTTGATTCTTTCAACGATTTATCGCCATCGAAGAGCTCTCGCGGATAGCCATGCGAAAATTGAATCGGGCTCTAATCTATTCGGCTTCGAAATAGAACGGTCATGTCGTGATAAGTTTTTAAGCTTCTACGTCTTATCATATCGGCGTAACGATCGTGATCGAAGTAACTGATGATTTTATTCGGGCAACTTGTCAAAAGTTAATCGCCACATCGCGTATCTTACTTCAAAAGAATGCTAGGTCTCACATTATCTTTAACGTATATACTCGAACGTGAAAGGTACTAATGCTTAAGATATCGAAATTGATGTACGAAGATTAGAAGAAGAAGTGGAGAGGAGGAACATCTATTTTTCCTTAATTACGATGTTGCGAAACATAGATTATGATGTTGGCTCGCGCTCAAAAACATCTGTTCCCCTTCCTTCGGACGAGTTTTACCCTTGCGCAGCTTGCTCTCGCTAAGGGCTGATATCCGCAGGGGTTTTGCCCTTCGATCTTCTCCTCTCTAAGCGAGAAGAGCTCGTCGAGAATTCGTTGAGGACGTGTGCCTCGTTTAAACAGCCCGGAGCTCGAACGATGCGAATCTAATTAGAATCTAATCGTCCCGATTACCATTCCGTTCGCCTCGAGCCGTAATCGGCTGTGCTTCTGTATTTGACAAACCGGTTGTTATTTTAACGTTACAAGGATAATATTAGGCATATTGTGTAATACTTTCTTTAAAATGGACAAGAAATTGCAAACGTCTTTGCTGACTTTTCTATGAGAAACTCGTGCTGCACGATCAGGAAAACAGGGGACGCAGAGAAATCAAAGGGTAGCGAGTCAAGAGGTAGACTGATCGTGGTAACCGTGTATACAAAATTAATATCGGACACGAGATAAAATTAATTTAACGGCGGGTTGCGCCTGTGAACCGCCCGGAGGCTGTATACTGAAGTCCGGATCACAATGGCGAAACGGTCGGGTTGGTGGGCACTGCAAACTTCAGCTACCACCACCGTCCTCCGCTATCGTCGTCGCCACACCATCGTCGACGGGAAAGCCATGCTCGTACCAAAACATAATTAGCCTGCATTGTTAATGCATCAATATTTGCACACTGTCCTACCTTCCCGTCCCTGTACGCGCTACGCGTTTTCCAATAAGCTTGCACTTTGTTGCGTTGATATTACGCGAATATCGCTGTTGATTCCCGCTATTGCTTTCTCTCCTGTCTCTTTCTCCCTGTTTCCCACCGCCTGTCGATTGTACGGAATATACTGTGTCCACCCCTCTCCGCGTTGCGCGGTTCACGCTTTACGACGTACCTACCCGTTCGACTCCGGCTCGTTGTTCGACCTCATGATGTAAACTTGATGCACAAACCTTCCTAAATTAATCGCAGTTCACCGACGAATTGTGCACGCCCAACGTTTAATTCGCCACTGAATTTTGACCAGCCTGGAACGTTATTTGTCGATAACAATCGCGCGCCTGTAGCGATAATTTTGTTACTTTTGCGCGAGATTATATTAGTACAATGCACTCACCCATAGGATCGTAGCCTTTATAAAATTGTAAATAAGTAATAGTCGTCGAACGCATGACGGGAAACTACGATCCGGTTCAGACATTGCGGTCGTTCATTCGCTGGTTGCGTTAAAAAGGCAGGCAGAGTTCCGTTTAAGGAGATGGCTAAAAAGGAACCGTGGCCGTACGAAGGCGAAGAAACGAGGGTGTTGCACGCGCACGAGAAGGCCCCAATGTATACCGGATTTTCCCTACTTCAGCTTGTTCCGGTCGCTCGCGTGCCACAATTCTATCGTCCACATCTGGATCTTCTGCTACGTTTCGTCGATCTTGACCCCCTAACCCGGATCTCTATTAGGAGAATCGTACCGCGCTAGCGTAAATAAAGCTAATAAAATAAATTAATTAAAGATTCGACGAGTAGTTAAGTATCGTAGCTTCTTACGTCTTGCTGTATCAGCCAAAAATATAAATCACATTCAAAATGAGAAATTTTATGAATCGAGTCATCGAACCGTGCGAAGTCGTTGGGTATCCTTAACACGACGACGCACGCGATGAAAAATCGTTAAGTCGTAATAAACGGAACGTCTCCGCGGGGGGAGAGCAAAGACAAGCTGCAAAGTCTGTCGAAAAGAAGGGCGTCGGCAGGAGGAGTTGGAAGGTAGAGGGTCTTCCGTCAGTTGATCGTCTTCCGGTGACTTCCGGTGGCCTCTAACGAGGGACAATGCTTCTGGTACACGGCGTGCACGCGGCGCACAACAATCGCGTCTCAAGTTCCTCGAGGCAGGAGGGCGGTGCTCCTGAGCTTCATAGAGAGTTCGTTCTCTCCTTTCCTCTCCTCTCTCGTTTCTTTCTTCTGCTCGACTACTTATGCCACATAACGTGGCTCTCAATGGCACATTAGAGGGCAGCGCGTTCGAAAGGCAGTCAAGGCGTGTGCGTACACAACGCGGAGAACCAACTCGACTCGAACACAAATTATAGACTCTCGGCACGACCGTTGAAGCGACTCCAGCCGACGTAGATTCACCAATCGCTATTTCGGGTACTCACGGACATACGTGCTCCGTTGCTAAGGGTACGCAACAAGCCATTCACGGACACGCACGTCTCTCGATCCTTTTCGATCCTTTTCGATCCTTTTCACCTTAGCGCTCGCGTATCCCGCTCGAATTATTTCATTCTGTCCCCGTCCTCGTCTCTGCCTCTGCCTCCTCGCGCTTTCTTTCGCTCTCTCGCGTCTTTGTCGAGAGACGCGCGAATCGCTTTGGGGTAGATCAAGAAGTCGACTACGCGGGCTCTTGGAAGGCCACTCGAGCAGTAGCCGATTGTTTGATCTCATCCAGCGCTGACTTCTTTCTTATTTCGTCCTCGATGAGAATTGCTCTCTCTCTCTCTCTCTCTCTCTCTCTGCTTCTCTTTCTCCGTCGACCGTTAACGGTCGACGAATTCGGCTGACAAGAAGTGTTCGTCCTTTCTCGATTCAAACACACCACGATCCGATCTCGAGAGTCTCCTCGTCGTGCCACTCGAACTTCGTCTATCTGATTTATATCGGCATAATAAGCCTTGTCGAGACGCGTAACGATGAACTCGCGCTGGTTGCTTGAAGTTTTTTTACCGTCGAATCCACGTCGAATCGAACGCGTCTCGTAACTTTGTAAAATAATAATCTTCTCTTGGAGAATCGGTAATTAAGCTCGGAAAGGAATTTCGTAGTTTATCGATAATCACGAACGATCACGGGCAACAATAACGGAGTCGAGACTTGCCGTGTATCTTGTCGTAGTCGTTTTGACAGCGACAGGCGGTGACACGCCTGTAAAATTGCTTCTCCGATACAGCGAAAGTTGTCGGTTCGCCGGGCACACAGGAGACAATTTTTGGGGGTGTGAAAAATATTAATAACTCCGGTGTTGCAGTAAGGGACGAAGGGCTTCCGAGTAAGGGATGGCATAGAGTCGGAGGTTGAGGGGGTGGCTGGGTCAGAGGAGGGGGTGGCAAGTGTTTCTGTCAGTTTAATAGCTTCGCGCGCCTCCCCCTCCCCCCTTCCGCCTTTTGCCCTACGGACTCACCCCACATGCGCACACTTTGCCACCGACATTACGGCATCGTCACTCTACGTGTCAGAAGTTGCGCTAGACCTAGAAGCTCTGCTTAGATCTGATAACCCTTTGATACTCCCGTTATTTATTACCCCTTCGCCGTCGCCATCATCGACAAAGACGACGTCCCGCGTCCAACGTCTTTGAATCGATCACCCTTTTCTCCCTCGGTGCGCGCACAAGTATAAGAATAAATCTAGTACATGGATCCTGGACAGATTACGTTGGTTACTATCGACCGAACTAATTAATAGATTTCACGAATAAAAATACGATTGTACGAAACAGAATGAAATTTTATAGACGTACAGTAAATTACGTGTTTGATTCGCTTTTGCGTTCGTGGTCGCGTTTATCACGGACCAGTGTATGTAAAGGGCGTGAAAATTCACGAACCAGACTCGAAGGTAGGCGAAGAAGGTGATATCTATGTCGTAGGATAGCGGGAGGGGAGCGGGACATTTTTATGCCGGTGTAAATCAAGGCTCCCGGCCAAATATTGCGCGGACGACGTTCGCGTTGAATGAGCGAAGGGTTCCGGCATAGCCAGCCATAAAGAATGATATAACTGCACGCGACACATGTCTTCCTGCCTGTGGAACGCACTCATATCGCCTACGCGACTTTCCTTCTCCGCCAATTTTCGCGGGAAATGAAGATTTGTTTCGACATCTTTTTGCACAGCCATTCGTTCTTGCAACCGTTTCTCTGGCGCTCGGCGGATTTAAATCGTTGCAATTTGAACGCCGCTCGCTGATGGAACGACACGAAAGAATAACTGACATCGGACTTTTTACACAGCCGAAACGTCGGACGACGTGAAACGGAGTAACGGAATTTCCTTTCACGAGCTTGGCTTCTAGACGTCTATAACGAAGGTGCAACGGCCTTCAAGTAGATTCAGTTACACGTTTCCGTTAAGCAGAAAAGTTATTCAAAGGCTACGAACGAAAGAGTAAGGAAAAAAACGGGAGTGACGTTTTTCGAAATTCTACTACTTCGATTGATTTCAAAGTCAATCTGTCCGAGGTACAGACCGCAAACGTATTGTGAACGGTGGCTGTAAAAAAATTTAGACAACCCCGTGACAGCTACTTTCCGAAGAAAAAGGTGACCGAGCCTGTCCAATAAAGACTTCGATAGGTGTTCCACTGACCCTGACTCTGCGTGAGGTCCTCTCCAACTTGCACGCGTTTCGATGGAGGGGTTCGCGCGATGGAAAAAATTTCTTCGCACGCTGACATCTGACCCTTGGTCGCCGGCGAATCGAAGACTGAACTTTATTTCATATACCCTACGTCGTATCGAAATTCGTCGAATGAAATTTAAAGAGAAGAACGACCAAACATCTTCTTCAACGTTGTAAAATACGTTCTACGATGCTTCGTCTTGGTTGAACTATTATTATAAAAAAGTTGTACAATTCCATTTGATTTAAATAAGATGGTCGAAAATAAAGGAAAGATATGGTTATCGTACGTCGAATAGATCGATCGATAGAAATCGTATCCTGTAAGAAACTATGAATCGTGCGAAGAAAAGTCAGTCGGTGTTTAATGTTCGGGGCAGCAACGTGTCTCTTTCGTTATCAGAGTCACGTTTTCTGATTCTTCCCTACCCCCTCCCAGAGGCGGCGGTCTTTCGGACTCAGTCAGGCAGCCGCAGCTTGTTCCTCTACCAGCGTATACGTTAGCTTCGTCTCTCGTTCTCGCTCTCCTGCTCGCTCTCTCGAGGGATGCTGTGGTGAACTGGTGGGGATCTGAATGCGATAGGGGTTGCTCCGCCCGTGAGCCAACCAGAGGTCTCGATGGAAGCGGATCCGCCACACCCCGTGGATCGTCCCTGGCTTCCCTTGGGAACCCTCGTTGTGCCATCCTCTTCTGAACAGATTTCGAATCCTCTAGTCTGCCAAGAGCCAGCTGACGCGGAGCAGCGCTCTTCTCGTCATCCGTTTCTTATTTCGATCGTGTTTTCTCCGGGCAGCGCACGCCTTCCGATATCGTACATCTTCCACGTCCAGCTACCCCCTGCGAACATCTCAGCCCCCCGCCGCCCAAGCCAAGCGCCTACATTTACTCTGCCTTTTATCGCAACACGATCATGTCTATCGATCGATCGATCATGAACGCTACTACTGGCCAAGAAATTCGTCTGATTCTTTTGCTATTTGGATTGTGTTAATAATCTTGTGTCATCGTGAGACTTTCTGGTGATAGCATGTGTGACAGACAGTGATTTTACGTTGTACGACTGACCGGGATCGGGCTGTTCGATCGCCACTTATGAACGGTCTCGATTTGTCTCGACCCACGGTCGACTCCAAGATGAACGGTAAGTTTTATATACAATTGTTGTAAAGGAGTTGATAAGAGAATCGGTGTAACGATGAATCGTACACTCGTCGTAGGTGTGTCGAGTAATTTAAAAGCCTGCAATAGAAACGAGCAGAGGTGAAGTGTGCCGATAAAACGAGACTGTTTATGCGATGTATACGGCAAACTTTTAAATACCGTCAAATTTATATTCAGCGTGCGCTATTTTTATCGTGTATTCGAACGATTAGATAGATTTAATCTAACGATCATTGATTTGCCTCTTCCAATCACAGTCGATGATATCGCGATCTGCAAAATATTATTCGCCGGTCTTTTTTTAGTTTCTGTCGGTTATGTATTCGGTTTTTTGAATTCATTGTATTCAAACTACCGAGCAAACACGTTATATCTGTGAGTACCGACACGAGGAAATTCAACCGCAGCCCGTCCGGAAGCTGGTCTGCAGAGATTCGTTCTTGTATCTAATTTGGTTTGCATCTACTGGTAATCCATGACGAATTTGATACACTTTTCATCAAGATATTCTTCACATAGGATTCAGATATACGTTGTTCTAACCATTCTTGTCATATTGTATTAACCTTGATGGCATGTTCAACGTAAGAGGCCCTGATTAGATGATGATCGCGGAAATTCTTTTCGTTTTCGCTTACGATATACGCTAATAGGTACGCGTCCGTTTTCCATCAGGATCTTCGTATCGCCAGGACATCCTGTGTGGTCAGAGCAATGCGGTTTACGCGCGTGTGAATATAGTCTACGATGCAATCGCTCTTCCGACACCCCGTTGCTTGCCTGCCAATTTGCTTAATTATCTTTTCCGGGATTCGTCGACGAATATCTCCGGCCGTCTACTGGTTTCTTATTTTTCAGTACACAACACGTTCGCACCCAAGTCTAGTTGGTCTAGTAAGTCGTTTCACGTTCAGTTTGTCCTTTGTACGTGGACAAACGTAATATCAGTATAGCCTATGTAATTCGAATTTTTGCACGAAAATAATTTTAAATTACTTATCGAACCTTTCGTTTAAAATTAATGGTATAAAATATACCATGTATACGATGGGTACACAAATTTTCTCAAGCATAAGTACCTTAATAACACTTTAATTGGGTTAACTACTAAAAAAAAAAAGAAAAAAAGCTGGAAAAGAGGAGGAGAAAAAAAGCTGGAGTCACGTCGATCTTCCCACGAACAATTTTCGATTCTCTAAGTCGCGGCAAAGCGGCACTTTACTCTAATCGAGCTCGAAGCCTCTCGAGCCGCTATCATCGTGGATAACATCGCGTATGGTTTAAGTACTCGTGGTTCTGTCAAGGGAGAAAGTACTCGAGCACTCGTGTCCCGTAGGAGTCAAAGACCCTTGTGACGTCGAGAGTTTTCCAAATATTGTTGTTGTATCGTATCGACTAGTCGCGCGAAAGGTCTTCAAGCTCCCTGCGCGTCCCTCCTAAGTCGCGCACAGAGTTCTTCTTTACGATCTTCCGCGGAAGCCAAGCTAAAATCCACGTAATCGTGTTTGTTTCATCGATCAGGCTGGATTTCGGTTTATCGACTTCGTAGCGTCACCGCGCGATCATCCCTTCTTGCTTCCAAAGACGTATCTTTACGGTTATTTCACCTCGATCCGGGAGTAAGCACGATCGAAAAAGATGTTACGGTTCTCTTCGATGGTCGTTCGAATCGAGACACACAGTTCCTAGGAACAACGCGTGCGCGTCTCGATATCTCCGTATTAACGTTCGGCTGCGAGTTTCGTGTCGATCGACCCACCACGCGGGATCACCGTTTTCTTTTACGACTGGCTCGCGTTAACGTGACTCGCGGGATCCTTAATCCGATGTTGACTTTCTCGATTAGAATGGAATCGAAGCTGCCATCGTAAAACGAATGCTTTTAACGTTTTATTCTATAAACTCCATGGCGCTCCATTTTGATCGAAGAAAGTTTCGATTGTCGCAACTATGGTCCCAAAATGGTTATCGCGAATGTAGGTAAGAGATAAATTTTGGTAGACCGTGGATCATAAAAGATCGACGCCATAGACGAGGAAACGTGCCAAGGTGTGAGTTCCTCTCGAATGCACCTGCAAGTTTGTCGGCAATTTGCTTAGTCGTGGATTCACGGGGCTTACAACGTTTGCAGAGGACTCTCGATCGTCGCAGGTCCCTCCGCGTCATTCTTAAGAGCGCGCACGGTTTATAGTTTGTTTTTAGATAGCCGATAGAACGCCGGAGATATCGTTCGATTCGAAGATAAGTTCGGCATTAGAATGGCCCGTCGTATACGGTCCGGAGTTATACAAATAAATCCAGACTCGGAGGATGGTTCTTCGTGATAATGCGAGCCAAAAGAAAGCGAAAGCTGTGAGTAAGGTCTTACAAAAGAGATAAAACGAAGATAGTGGAGTACACGTCGAATTTTTGCGAGCTACGTGCTCCAAAAGCTACGTGTCGCGATTCTATGCTCGCACGTTCGGTTTCTGCGACGCATCACTTTGTCGCATCACGAGACTGTTTCACGGCGCATTAAAAGAGCCCGGTAAGGGGAACAATAAAGTTCTCGGTTTATCGCGTCAAACATCCTTGGCTCGGGTGTCGCATTGTACACTCGTAGCTCTGTGACTGAGAAAACGACCGACGCGACGGACCGAGGAGATAGCGTTGTTCGATCGCCACTTGTCCTTGTGTACCTAGGATCTCGACCAGTCGCTAAGGGGACAGATAAATTTGCTGTTTCTCGGGAACCAGCATACCTCCTTTGCCTTCTCTCCTCCGTGTTTCTCTCTCCGGTGATTCCAGAGTTTCTGATGATATAATTTTACGAATTTCGCTCCCAGTGGTTGGTTTTGTCTTGACTAAACGTGATCTTTACAGCGTAGAATCGGCGACGAGGGAACTTTATTCCAGAGTACCGATTTTTCTGCAAATTAAGAACCGTCACCGACATCGTTACGTTCTTCCCTATTTCTCTGATCTGGTACCAAGAGCTTTTCCAAGCAAACCTTCGCGTACAAACTGAATTTCAATCGACGACACGATACTCCGATTTACAGTTATTCTGAAACGAATGCATCTTATTTCGCGAATATGGGTGTTCTGGCTTTTCGCTCGAACGACGATCGACGACTGATCGACCTTTACGATTTCGATCTTGCTCGAGAACACTAAGATATTTCTCGGTCGTCGATAAGACGAAGCAACGTGTTATTAAAACGCGCATGCGTTTTATCAAGTTACGTTGGCGTTGTTTCAGGAAGCAGTGACGAAGGCGAGTCGATGTCAGGCACGCCGGCCGGTGGAGGTACGGGGGGAACCGGCGAAAATCAAGAAATGGAGGAAAACGGTTCGATTCGTGGCGGCAGCAACTCTGCCAGTAATCTGGTATACAGAGATCTGAAGGCTCTTCACGCGACCAGTGTCCACGACGTGTCTCAGGATTATAATCCGCAATCAAGGCCGGCTTATCAATGTGGCTATTCGCCCGCCATGGACAAACAACATCAGAATTACGAAAAGGAACAGCACAGACCACCTTCATCCAGGGACGAGGAGAAATCTTCGTGGGAATACGGCGAGAAGGCTGACAGGAAGGAGTATTTGAGATCACGAGACGCCGTCTACAGGAACGAAGCGTATCGTGAGTGAATAAATTCCATTTTTTCCCCCTTTATTTTCTTCGTCTTTAATCTTAAACTACCGCTCGAATCGTCGTGAATGGCGCAAGCTAATTGCGTAAATTAGAATACTAGGTCAGCCGCGCGGGTCGCTTAATGTTACGAATTACGGTGTAAATTATCGGGAGACGTGGTGGTTAATTGTCCGGATTAGAATAGTAGGTTACACAACAACGATCTACCGTACCATGGACGGTTTATCGAGAGGATTTAATCTGCTAAATTGCGATATAATTATCGAGAAACGCAGCTCCTACCTTCTTACCTTCGTTTACCACGTTGAAGATTTCAATTCGACTTTTGCAGAGGACGCGACCAAACAGGAACAAAAGGAGCAATCTAACCGCGAGTGGGTATCACCGGTACCGGAAGTGGAGGTGGGAGGTTCGGCACCGGGTGGCCCCCAGGTTCGAGCGCGGAAGGACATTCCACGGGGTGCAAGATTCGGCCCTTTTCTTGGAAAGTGGGCGAGCGAGCCTTTCAACCCCCGTTACGCGTGGGAGGTGAGTTGTATTTCTTACGATACACGAGCGTGCTTATCGCTTCGTCCTCGTTCGATGGGATTTCAAGACGGAGCGTAGGTAAACGTAGCGAGCGAATCGATGCTCGATCGAACAAGGATAGCCAGCGTTCTCTAGATAAATTCAGAAAATTCTCGATAACTCTTTGCTATTACAGTAAATGATCGCAACTCGTTCGATCCACGCGTTTTGTTCATTCGAACTATAATCAAGCATATTAACCGGAACTTCAAATATAGTTGTTTGTACTATATCTCGAAAGAGATACATTGAGAATTTTCCGCGAATCTAGGGATTCGTACGCGATATTATCTCGCAGGGGTTCTCGTGAAGCCGTTTGAAAGATGATCGATCTGTTTATGGCTCGGGATCCGGTAGAGGACTACTTTGCTCGAAACCAGTGTCAGTGGGTTCGCTATCCTCCTGCTATAATCCCTGGTATTATCCGGCAGATGCCGAAGACAGAAAAACGAAGAAAAGAGAAAGATAGGGGAGAAAAGAGAGAGGATAGACGGAATCGTCTCTTCGGTTAGAAAGTAGACACCTGGTCGACTCGTACGCCGAAGGTGTCATCCATGTTGACAGATCTGTCAATTGACTCGCCTCGGACAGTTCTCTTTCCATTGCTTTCTATTTCTTCTGGTTCTGCCCTAAAATTCTTTCGATACCCGTCCGGAGCTCGAACGTCTCTGTTGGCTCTTAAGTCGACCGTAAAATCGGCGCACAAAGTCAAACTCGAAGAAGTAGTCTGTGAAATCGTTGGTACAAGTCCAAGATCTTTCATCCGTGTGATTCGCGAAATACACGTATTTTTCTACCCAACGTAGGTTCGTTCGTCTCCCAGCTATATTCGCGATGATTTAAAATCTTCTGTCTGCAGCCTCGCGGAAAAACTTGATCCATTTTGAAACGAGATTACGGCGCGGAGAGAATCGGAAACTGGCCGTGTACCGGTCCAGAGGGTGTGATAGATATGATAGCGGCAACGTTATGTTACGTTAGCGCATGTCGCACTGACAAAATGTAAATGGCGCCATCCATCTAACTGCCGACAAAAAGGCAACCGGGGCCAACTGTCGGACCGGCGATTACAGGATCGATTAAAGCCAAACTACCCCTTCGTTTCGTCGGGCCGATCTATCAACCCCACGCGCGTAAACGTGCGAGCGCACGAACGGAGAAAACATCGCGACACAGAGGTCTGGCTTCGAGTTCTCACAGAATTTCGAATGTCCCTTTAAATCGGGGACGAGAGTCGAGGGAAGATCGATCGGGATGAATTTCGGATATTTTTACTCGTTTGTGAAATAGTATTACTCGAGAATCCGAATGTTTGTGAAATAACTGACAATGCGATTTTTACACGAGTTACGATGGTGTAGTAACGAACCAATCGAACGGTTAACAGACCGCGCGATCCTTTTCTGAAATTGGAGAAATCTACGAGGGATCCCTTTCCATCGATTCGCACGCTATCCCCTAATCCTAATCCTTTTCTCACATTCTGAGGGAAAGGCGTTTTCAAAATGAAAGGGGGAGATAGGGAAGATGAAAACTGGATTATCGATAAACCACTATCAATATGAGTCGGTATATCACTTCGAATATTAATCATGCATCGAGCCAATAACGTCACAAGCGAGTTGAATAGAATGGAAAGGAAATAGGTAAACAACAAACAAGGAGCGAAAACATCTCGCTGTAATGTCGGAGGAAAGAGACAAAAAATAGCCCAAACCGAAATTTTTCCTCAAATTTTGCGAACACTTATTCGCCGCGTACACACCTGAAGCAGAACGAAGGGAAGAAAGTCGTGCTATCGAGGGGTGTTGTTCGAAGTATCGCTGGTACCCCACCTGCCATGCTGGCCGGGTCTCGTTTTTCGGATACTCGTGGAGGGGTGCAAAATGGAAAACCAAAGGAAACCAGAAGGGGATCCTCTTTTCCGGTTGCGTTTTGCTCGGTGACGCGTGATCCGCAGAACAGCCGACTCGCGGCGTGCCATAGCGGCGACTAAACCAATCTTAGGCTTAGCTCGTTCGGCCGTGAGACCCTCGTGTCGAGGGTACAACTCCAATTTACCGAATGATCTCGAGAATCTGTCTTAAATGATCAATCTCGTCGCGTTTATAGCATACTCGTTATTCGTGTTTCGAATCCAGCCTTTGGAAGATGCGATGTCGTTAATTATACGCTTAGGGGATGTTTCTATGTTTCATATTTTTTTGAATACGATTGTATTTTCCATTGAACAGGCTGTTTTATATTAATCCTGATTTTTGACATTTCTGTTTGTAACATTTTCATTTCCATATGGGACACGAGGGTCGAATCCACCCCCGTTGGCGCGTCTGCTCTCCTTCTCGCGTCGTTCGCTCATCGACATATTGAAAGCATCGTCAATTTTTCCACGTGATCGCTGACGACCCCTCTCGTCGTCCTCGAGTACGAGCCGCCGGCTGGTTTTTTCAAGCGGCCACGGGGGGGAGTAGAAAAAAGAACGGAAGATGGGTTGTTTTTCATATTGAAGCAGGCACACGCGCCTCGTTGATCGTACGGGCCACTTTTTCGACAAATCGGCTGGAAAGCTGCGCCATTAGCGACGTATGTCGCTGACAAATCATATAAATGGCGACTCTCGACGAAACGTGTCCTCGCGCGAACCGCACCAACCACCCCGATGTCCAGTAATGAGACAAATTGTGACGCGTCGCAAAGAGAGAAACAGAGAATCCGTGCTGGCCGATCCCGTACCGTTTCCCCGTTGTGGCGCGCCTCTATCGAGCTCGAGCGGTTTTCAAAACGTTACTTAATCGCCGTCAACGAGCGAACAACGCACCCTTCTCGAATTCGTTCGAGACGATCTTCATTGAAATAACAATGTCCTCGCAATGGAGCGAGGGCATTCCTTCTACGCCTACCACTTACGAGTGACGAAAACGATGTAGAGGATCGAGAGAACCATCGAGGGGTCTATGTAGGTGGTGCCGACGGATCTTATTGTGGATATTATTAAATTCTCGCTCTATCTGGAAGCACGTATTCTAAACAATCTACGTATCCGTCGTACCTACCGATTGTACAATGCACGCCACCGGTGCCCATTATTCGTGGACATTGTCCAGGTGAACTGGTCTTTAGGGCGTTGCTGGAGGTCAAGCCCCGGAAGCGATTCGACAATGAGCCACATTATGCTCACCCTCCATTCCCTTCCTTCTCTCCACCTTCTCTCCACCTTCTCTTCTTCGCGATTCAGCCTCCTTCAGATTCAGCTTCTTATTAAGCTGGCCGGCGCGAAGCGCGCGATTCGCAACGCGACGGCAGTTTCTTCCTCTCTTCTCTTCTCTTCTCTTCTCTTCTCTTCTTCTTTGCATTCCACATGCCGTGCATATTCTTCGTCACCATAATACGAAGGGAATGGTGCTTCAAGGCAACGCAGTGACCTTCGCTTTCTCAAGGCGTAGGGTTACGCGGTTGGTGATTTTCGTCATTTGAATTTGTAATCGGAGAAAGAAACGGTGCGAGAGAAAAGTTCCGCGGTGGACAAAATCGGCAGGAAACAAGTGACAATCAGTGACGCGGGGAATATCTGGCATTGTGAAGCCTGTCAGACGGTCAGACGTGTCCCAGCTAAAGGATCCCCATTGATAGCCGTGGCCATCTATGCGAATTTACCGGTCAACGGGGTGATTCGGTCTTATACCGCGAACTTTTGCACCCCTTGCATGGGGCTAGCGTGCTTTTCTCAAGAAGCTCTATCGAAAGTAGAACGTACCTTTTGAAGTAGCTCGAATCGTTTGATCGTTGTAATAATAAATAATACGGGATGCAATAAGACCTTACGTAGGGGCAAATAAGTCTAGGAATAGGCATGAAAATATTTAACCGTGCATGCACCATGGTATCGTATACGTTATCCTGTGTGAAGCCAAGAATGCACAGGCCACCGGCTAACTAACCCTTTTCTCGAGGATCGGGTTTTTGATTGACAGGTTTGCCCAGGCTTGTTTGCGGCTGCACCTTCTCCTATTATGTTAATAAAGCTATGATACAGCTTCGCGCGACCTGAATAGTTAACGTGTATATTTTGACATTTAAATTTATATCCAACGAGTTTTACTCTCGCCCCATGATCCAGTCGTTCAAGTAAACGCTCGCCTGGTTATAGCAAAAAGTTACGGTGGTAGAAAGTACTAAATTTGAAAATATCGTTCGGCCAAATGTCTAGTTTAACGTGGTTGTTAAAATTCCATGTCTAATAAAACATAATTCTTCATCTTTGTCTAGATGAGATGCTACGTACACGTGTCTCGGCAGGCCAATAAATTTCCTCCGGGTAAAGGCGTTTGTATACTTTGGCCGAAACGAGCACGCGTCGCGCGAGATTCGACTGTAAGGCTTTAACTGGCCTTTCTTTCTGTCAAACCAGCTGTAAACCGGCCTTCTCTCTCGCTTTACCATCGCAGCCCTCCGCTTCTCGTTTCTCTAGGGTGGCAACGGAGGGTGATAAATCTCGTCCGCTCGTTACCCCACTATCTGTCGATAATAGACATAACAGACACGTGTTGCCCGGTCGTCAGGCTGACCCGGCTATCCGGTACAATGGAGACGCGTCGTCGGAATCATCGTCTTCAAAAGATCGCTCCTTGCACGTTAGTTTTCTTGTCCCTCGACCGGCCACCCTTCGAACCACTACGATTTACTACGCTCATTTCTGGAGCAAAGGCTAAAAACCTGAAAACGATCCCTCGATCTTGCGACACACAGTTTATTAAATTTTCTTTGAAATTCGTTCCTTGTTCGAATCGTTCTCAGTTCAATTTTGTGAATCGTCGAGATAGTTCGTGCCAATGCAATATCACGAATCGAAAACGTTCTCGAGATACAAACGACAGTTAAAATTTTACGACTTGATAACTAACTCGTTGCCTTCCTGGTTTCTCGTTGTCACCACGTCCTGCTTCGCTCTTCCCCTCGACGTTTCCTCTCTCTCTCTCTCTCTCTCTCTCTTTCTCTCTCTCTAGCTCCGGATCTCTTTCTCGGAACAGTGTTTCTACCGTTTGGGTAGTTTCATGGGGTTGATGGTGCTACAGACGCCGGATAAGGTCTCCGCGTGTGTAGGAAGCCGTTCCTCGTTTTCGTCGCGTGAACTTAATTGAACTTGTTCACCAACTCATAACGAGAAGTCATGCAAGTGCCCTCCTAGTTATAATTTACAGGAAACAATCGACGCCTTTGATGTGCCGCCAATTGTCTGGAATCTGCGAAACTGTTACTCTTTAGGGGTGACCCGGAGCAAAATGAAAACGCCTTCCTGAGATTACGTTTATCCAAAGAACCTTTACCGAATCTTTTTACTCCGCGAGTTCGAAATTCGTGTTGTCCGTGTTTTCGAGGGCGTGTAAAATGCAAAGTGGCAGTTTGAATCGCGTTGGATTTTTCGAAATCAGTTTCGGTAAAAATATCGTTGGAAATTACCTTCCTGCAAATCGAAATCGGTAATTTTATTCTCCAATGCAACGAAATTTTTAGCTTCATCCATTAAAAAAGTACCGCGTAACGAATCTATCGTTAAACAGCTCGGTATTATTTGCAATATTCATCGTCGCACGCCAGTCGCTGCATTGAAAATGTAAACTCAATATCGTAACCATGAATCGACGAGCGATCAATGGCAATCATTGTTTTCCAGTAGCTTGAAAAAAAGGGAAATCGTGTTTCATGGCGACGCGACGCTTTGATCCGCCTGGTCGAATGTTTGATCAGTTCGATGATTTCCAGTCGCCGCGATGGAATTACAAGCCACGATATTGAAACGAACTGATCGTCGCCGAAAGCGAAAATCATCGAACTATCGCACCTGCCGATATTTCCTTCCATCGCGTAATCAGAGATTCGTTCGCGACGATTTAATTCATTGGATTATTGGAATTCGCTGGAAAATTCAAGCTTAACCATAGAACGGTTTCGCACATAGGTCTACTTAGTCCGAGATTGGCAGAATTTGGTACGCGAACGGTTGACAGATTGTGCATACGAGCGCGCAGGCCCCGTCACAATGACCGAACTAATCTGGTCCGGTCCGGGAAGGTAGCCTAAGTTCAATATACACAGGAATACACTGCAGCCTGGAGGCGTTTCATGTATGCCTTCCACCATTGGCTTGCATTAATCACGACGCCGTTGGCAGGCCTGAGCTACACGAGTTCCGGCGTCAACTTAATTGTCCCGCCTGTTTCGCCAGGGATTCATTAATTGGGATGCACTTACATCGACGAACAACCTACCTCTCTCCAACAACGAGATGTTATGTTGCTCGTTAAATAAAACAGCCCTCTATCGCGCTTGTTCGATGCAAAGGAAAAATATACGGGTAATTTGAAGTGGAAACTTTGACTTTGTCCTTTGAACGTCCGACTGAACTGAATGCAGAGGAAACGAAACGGTCAGGAAACGAGCCACGTCATTAATCTTCGAAACACCAAAGATCGTTCGTCAAACGAGGAAACTTCATTATCTTTCGTTTGACGGAATTTCTCGAGGAAATACAAGTCGAACGATTTTGGCAAATTTTCTGGCAGGCTAGCCTCTCTAATGATCGATCATATAAGGGGCTGGCAGTGACGCGACTCGGATATAATTTATACCGCTAGATACGCGAAGGGTAGCTTCCCTTAGAAACACGATGGAATACAGAGAGAAAGAGGTTCAGAGTCGGTTCCGTGAACGCGCGTCGGGGGTGGCATCTGCTGCGCGTTAGACACGGGTCGAAGGGCACCGTTTGCTTCGTCATTACTTGCATTACTTTTCCGGCACGAGTCAAGTGGGTCAAGTACGGGAAAATATGTACCTAATCGGGGAGAAAAGTCCGTTCGATCTGCGAACAGCGCATGAATCAGAGAACTGACGTTCTGACATAAAAACCAGACTTACCTTTTGTCGAGTCGTACTTACGAATCGTTCTTTATCGTATTCTGCGTTTAAATGGAAAACTCGATCGACTTTGTCCGGAAGTGGACGCAGCCGTGCGATTAGACACCGATATCCTAGCGCTTGCGTAACGCGTGCTTTGATTTTACGATTCGCGCTCGTGTGCTTCGTCTCTTTATCGCACGTATGGTTCGTTATCAAAAACGTAATTAAAGTTGGTTCGTCGGTTTGATATCGGCTTCATTCGAATTTCATTCCGTTTGGGAATTCGACCGACCGTCGCGCGAGTTCTCCTCCAACGGCAGCTTCGATACAATAAATTGCTTCTGACAGTCGTGAAAAAAAGGACACGCCGTTGAAACACTCGCGAGAGTTTCTACGGAAAGTTTCTGCGTGGCAAACGGACGAATCCTCGAACGATCGACAGAAATTAATCGCAGACCAATTAAGGGCGGCAGGAGACTTTGGTAGTCGGCTCGAGTCGTCTACGATCTCCTCCCAGGGGCGAGCTTTAAACTAAGAGGAAATTAAGCAAAGATGTCGCCATGGCTAATGCCGCATTTGGTTGGGGGATTGCGCTGGCGCTATACGACGCTTGAAATCGTAAACAGTCCTGTTATTTAGGGGATGATAATTGACCGTTTCAGTCTCCCCGGCGCGCGACACCCAACGAATTTCTCGAAACTCTGGGAAATTCACCGCTGTGCCGGGGCACACGATGTTTACGAGTCTCTCTTTCGCCCCGGTGTCGACGAGCGAAGGGATGAAAATGGAATTCGATATGCCATTGTTGCGTCACAGGACGATAATGACGGTTCACTGTCGCTGTTGTAATCTACGTGTCGCCCGTGACTCTGATCAACTCGGGAGGATCCGAGGATTCTTGTCATCGACCATTGTCAACTTGTATTTGTGGAATTAGGCGAAGAGTCGTGTCGTGGAAAAATTTCGGTAATATTATATGAGGAAAAGCTCGAATGGAAACGTTGCGATGCCTTGAAGTTGCCGAATCAGGAAAGTTGCGAGGTCGATTTTTGAGGAGGGGGCGGACACGCTGTGTCGGCTAAAAGCATTTTTGCGTCGGCCATCACGGTACTATCATATGCTATCGATCCACTTTATTCATAACTTTCGTCCCTCGTTACCACGTCGCACAGGTCTCTCTCTCTCTCTCTCTCTCTCTCTCATCCCCTTTCTCTGTGGCCGTTATAGTTGTACATTAAAATTACGCGAGGACAACATTTTTCATTTATTTTTACATTCTCGTCCGTTCAACCCGACTTATTTTTCCTTTCACGATTCAAATTAAATACCATCGAGCGTTACACGTTTAACGATATTTCCATCGAGCAACGTTTCATTCGAGCCGAAAGGACATCTTTTAAGAGCTTCGAAAAAGGATCGACGCGAGAAGCTCTGACCTGAGCGTACGGTATTTTAATTCGTGAATGGACACGTTCCATGGACGATGTTCCCTAGGAAACGCCACCAGATAGAAACGCCGGTTTGGACAGCAAAAGATCACGATCGTTCCTTCCCTCGTACGATGGTTGATCCTCGAGAAATGTAGAAAACGACGCGGAACCTCGCCGATTATGAGGGTCCATTGAGAGATGAAGATCCACGAAGATCTGCCGCGCTGTCTGACCTCGTCTCCTTTCTCGTGGGGTATTTTTGGTAAAACCCAGCCGACGTGGAAAGATCTTTCGTCGGTTCGGTTTTGTCGAAGGTGTGAGGTTACAAAGGGAAAACGAAGAGATCGCATGTTTTGTACGACGCGACTGTGTCCTGTGGGCCTCATGCCGGGCGAACGAGGAATCCCCTGGCCGTGTGTCCCGCAGAACCACCGAAAGCCTGAGATACATCTTGTCGCCTCTTGTCGCTTGTTCCGATTTCTCGTCCTTTTCTTTCAACCGGTGCACAGCCTTCTTGCCCGCGCGAACGAACAAATTAGGTTTCGAAGGATTTTCCTGGTGCAGAGTTCGAATGGGTCGCTAACGGCTCGAAAATTTCAAGTAAGAAGCAAGGAAATATTCGCGGCCGCAGTTTTATAGACATTTCCTTCGTTTATTATACTATTTTTCCACGTTTTCCCTTGTTGTGAAAGCCAACGCCGGTACATTCAATTATCATCGTTGCCTTCTGCTCGTCGAACTGTGAATATCGCTCGGTGTTTTAGAGGATGCAGGTTCATAGAGAAAAATCAGCACGAACACCGGGAATGTAATTAAAATGGTCGCGTATTTCTGCCAATTTTAGCAATTTCGCGGCGACGTGCGGCGTGCCGCTAAAGAAGCTCAAGGAATCATGCAATTATAATTTATTCGCGTGTCGCCCGTCGACTCGCTCGACCCTTCTCTCCCCTCCTTTCCTCTACTCCTGCTTTCCATTTAACTCGTACTCTCATTTTTCCTTTGAGCCCAGTTTTCACCGGCTTTACCGGTGTTCGTCGTTATTGTACAAAGATAATGCGCGGCTCGTAATTAATTCTTTCCGATTCGATAAAAGGAACAATATCTGCAGGCAGAGGTCGTGGAGAACGTCAAAATTTCGAGTATCCCTATTCGCCTTTCCCGGAATGGGTATTTCAGCTTTTAATTTCAAAGAGTTCCGATGTTAATGCGCGTTCCGGTTGCGACGGGAGAGCTCTCGGAGCCGCAACCCCTCGTTTACCGCTGCTTTCTGCGCCACGATTATGGGAATGAACGAGATCCACGGCTAGACAAATCTGTCCTTCGAATTGTTAGCACATGTCCGCGCTCGCCGACAAAGCGAATAGAAATCCTGCTGCGAGCTGTGCCGTCAGCTGAACGGTCACTTCCCGACAACCGCTCGAGGATGATACGAATCACTGAGAAAATAAAATTCAAACCTAATATTAATATTAAATTATCGTAATTATATATAATCGAATTACGATTTTGTACGAAGAAACGTAAGTGGGAAAAACGAGTTTATGAATGGATACGTTGATGTTGCCATTAATAGAAAAATTCTCGAGGACCTGAATATGAAGTGGGAATTTTAATAAATTTGTATTTTTCTCGGCAAAAATGCTCTTTGCTGCACGAGTAAGTAACAAGTTGACGCATCATGGTGAAAGGTGTTACTAGCCTGAGATCCTAATCTGTCGCGCTACACAACCAGAAGCCCTATTGTGATGGCTCGTTCGTGCCCATCTTCCAGAAACGCTCCTTACCAGGCCCGGTAGCTAAACTGGCCATTATGAGTGCCGAAAGAATCGTTGCCATCTCGCTCTGCTTTCTTCGCTTTCCTGTCTGCCAAACTGTCCTACTTCTTATTTCAGTATTATAGGGTATTACTAGTCCTACCGTTCCTACCTGAACTATGTGTCGATCAGTGATATCCGGATGGAACCGACACGTCCTACGTAATCATTGAAGTCGCCGAAACGGAAAATCGAGCGCGAGTTAGTTTAGCGCACTTAGTTTTTCGAATTTTAGAAATTTATATATCCGTCTTTGCATATCGAACACTCGATATCTTTTTTGGAACGAATCGTCTTCTTAACGTTAACGTTCAAGCGTGACAGTTAAGAAGGCGATACAGAAATACAGAAGCGTCGAGACGTAAATAATTCCAGCAGGCTCATCCCATGTTTTCAGACTTTACATAAGCTACGGATCATTGTCCGTAAGAAACAAACCTTCAAGGCACGGTAACCGTAATTACTTACCTGTAAGGTAGACGCTTATCCACCTGCGAGATTCATTGATTTTTATGGGCACACCTAGTTTTATTCGTGACCGGCAGGTGGTAGGGTAAAACCGACCAACGGACGAAGGTCTGTGGCGAAACGCTCTTAGATATCTCTGATACGGAAGCATTGAAGTACCTCCTTTACTTTTAAGGAAGACGCTTTACATCGACGAACTCCTGTGACATTTTTCAGTAATAGACGAATCGTTATATTTGCGATCCATTATCCTTTTGTAAATATAACAAGATATCTTGGAATTTATATAATAAGGGAAACTCTTTTACTTTTCACTTTTAACGTTAAACGAAACTAAAATTAAATCGTACGTTGATAGTGTTAAACGGTTCTTCTAGGAAGCCTATGGACAACGAAGTTCTGGACAGAAGTGTGAAATGTGTTTACAGCGTAAGTCGAGGGTGGGAATTGGTTGGGAAACGTATCGAAAGGCGGGCTGTCCAGGGGCGTATCAGGGTGAGACGCTTGGTCGGCCAAGCGTCTCGGAGCGAAGCGTGGTCGCGCGAGACAATTGAAAAAATCACTTGTCTCGCCCTAAAAGTAGGGAGAGTAGAGACCCTAGTGGATGCTGGAGCGGCAAGTAACACTGGATGATGAGAGGGTGATATCCGTGAGCGGTAGTCCGTTAAACGCAATGTCCCGGATCCAAAACATTGCGGTTTGCCTGCGGAAGTTGGCGTTCATACTGTTTTCAGCACGTGCACTGGCCGAATCGTGTTCTCAATAGATATTTATTGGTTCTTAACGATACTCGAATACGATTCTCGTAGTGTCAATACTGACGTCAGGTGCGATGGATGACGTTAGAAAAAAAGAAAACGTTTCTGTAGTGGTACATTATGGGGAAATGATTTTTTTCAGGTTCGTACAGCTGGAAGTGGAGTCAGGGGGTGGTTGGACGCATCCCACGAAACAAATAATTGGTTGAAGTATGTTCGAAGCACTAGCAGTCCGCACACCGTTAATATGCGACACGTGCTTATTGGTGGACAGGTAATAACCGTTAATTAAAAAAAGAAAAATTCGACACATTACAAACATAAAACGTAACGATTGCTCGTTCGGCTTTGCCAGCGGTTTATGTAATGATCACAAATACCACTCACCACGAACGTTTCCATTTCTGTGCGAGCTTCGACAATTTGTTTTACAAGTCGATAGTAACTTCGCGCGTGGCGTTCGGTATTGACCACTAACGAATTCGATTTCGAACGCAACTGACACTGGATCGACAGTTGCAGTTAATAGGAAGGACTAATTACACGGTGTCAGACGCACTCGTAGTTAATTCTACGTGTGCTAGCGAAACTAATAAAAAAAAAACACGTGCCCACGCTGCCATGTTTCCGTGACTCGCTAATGAGACGACGATGGAACGGGAACCGCGACCAAGTTTGTAGATTTACGTTTAGATTTGTAACTGCCAAATGCACTACTTCAAAATTTTAACTCTCTTGTTCTTCCGCACGCAACTACGTTAGTCGCCGAGTTGTTGTTTTCAACCACTAGGCCAGCGGTATTCTCTTCAAATAAATAGACGATATACCGTCATGTTCACCATAATCGTATTTATTTCGTAGAAGACAACACGTATCGAGTTTCAACGCAGCAGCGATTTTTCGCATTGAACTATTCAGGAATTTTGAGGATGGTTCTATAAATTGAACAGAGACATTGGAGGTCGCGGTGTCAATTTGAGGTTGATCCTGACCTCTCGTCCTTTGCATTTTCTATCTATGTGAACCATGGCACATGGCGTTGGCTACGTTGTGGGCGCTCCCTAAGCTACGTGTATACAGGGTGTTTAGTTATTAAGTCACCCTACGGGGTCGTTTCGGTGACTTCCTATACGCCCTGTTTGCAATCGCTGTGGGAATGGGGGATGTGGCCCGCTCTATCAGAGCCCTACAGAATCGCCGTTGTAATGACTTTTCGGGGACCTTCTGACGATATCATAAAGATCCTTTCATTGCGTTCGACTGTTATGGACTCGCTGGAAAATTTGTACCGCTAAAAACTGTTAACGATATTAACGAATGGCGAGGGAATTAGAAATTATCGGAGTTTCGATTTCCTGGTTTACTCGACGATTCGATTTGCGATTTAACCGATCTTTATCCTTTGTAACACGATTCGTAATTGTCGAAGCATCATTTTGATATTGTCATTGAACGGTACTCGAGATTGTTCGAAGAAGCTCGAGATAATTCGCGATGAAAGGCAACGAGTGAGGGTCGGAAGATTCAAGGAGGTGTCATTGTCCGCAGATGGTGTACGAAGCGGTGCGGGATATAGCGGCGGGTGAAGAGCTGCTTCTCGGTGTTCGAGAACCTCTTCAACTTCAGGATATGCTCGGTGAAAATACTACCGAGGACAGAAGCGATCGAGAGACCGGTGAGTATCAAACGCTCTGCGATCTTGTCGCAAGAAAGGACGCGTGCTATATCGTTTTCTCGTTGCGTTATTGTGGCTGTTAACGTTTTAATAACCCACGAGACGGTTACTCGATCGAACAAAAACCGGGCCCGTTAAAAATTTCCTTTTCCATCGAAGGAGAGATCGATCGCGAGCCAACGAGTGTTCGCCAACTGACGTGATAACGGAAGCACGGGGCAAGCGAACAGATAATCAAACCCATTAAAATATTCCCAATCGTCGAACATGCGGGGCAAGCTGCCTTTACGACTTTTCGGGCCGATACATATCGTGACTTGGGCGCACTTGTGCGGGATCGCGCGTAAAAGTCGGAATGACAGGAGGCAGGTGTCTTCGGAAAGCGGAATTACCGATCTGATGCGAGGGAGGATAGAGGGTAAATCGTGAATCGTTGATTGCACGAGCTGCTCGTCATGCACCCGTGATTCTGGCGTGATTCACCTGGTCGGCCGTTGCGTATTAACCCCTTTTTATCGTAATAAGCGCTGATTATCGCGAGATAGACGTACTCGTGCCGCGTGTTACTTCACCTCGAGTCGCTTTAAATTTCAATTTAAATCGTCGTTCACCCAACTGCGCCTCGATTCCTACGGAAAAAGTTGGAAATCCAATAGCGAAAGGGAAACTTTCGTTCTCCACGACCATTTGTCTTCAACTTTCA
Organism: Bombus terrestris; assembly: GCF_910591885.1. Lineage (NCBI taxonomy): Eukaryota > Metazoa > Arthropoda > Insecta > Hymenoptera > Apidae > Bombus > Bombus terrestris. The sequence continues at coordinate 2,460,117 of NC_063271.1, read as the reverse complement.
TTAGGTGAAGAGCGAGAAATATATACGAGACATTTGCAAAGAGGGTTGCCACCTAGGTGCCTGACTGCTCGACAATTATCTGGTTGTAACTCCTGCACGATGGTCAGGATTCGGATGACTGCTAGGCAGAGATTAAAGGGGGCTATACGCGACACCCAGATGTCGCGGTAATTAAAAGCGGGATTATTATGAAAGTTGGAGGCGGCGCGGTGTCTACGGTTAATTCGCTGGCGATTTTTCCTCGTAATTTCACCGACTCGTAAACGTCTCCTCCGAGGACAGAAGACACGGGGCGCAGCCGACTCGTTCTTAATTAAATCGGCCTCACCCTCCAGCCAATTAAAATTTCGAAGATTTCAACCCACTTTCTATTCCACTTATAAATCGTCTACGAAGAAGGGGTGGCAGGTTTCTTCGGTTAGCAACTTCGCTCTCGATTTTGAGTCAGCCTGACAACTCTCGGAGAGGTTCATTGTAACGATTTCGACTGACGTTTATTCATAATTATGCAAGTTTGATCAGAGAATGAAGGATTATTGAAAAATTCGTATCGCTAGAAATACTACTTCATTCTTTCTTCGATCGTTTCAACGATACGACATCCCTACTCAAAACTATTCGTGTTCTTCGTGTTTTTTCCCCCCTTAGGGATCGTAATAAGCCAAAAAAGACTACAACCTATGAGACATGGAAAAATGTACAACAGAATCGCCGTTAATCCAGCGAAGCCATTTTTACGAGAAACCCTGACAATCTGGTACGTGCAGCGAGAATAATGATGTCAAACAAACGGAGTACACCCCGTTGCAACCCTTGCGAGGGACATCTCTGCTCCGTCTCCCTTCAGCGGATCATTTCTTTTCACTGGTGCGGAGGGATGCTAAGGGAATCGCTTTAACGCGACTGCATGAGGGTGCGACTATGCATGGAACAGTATTAAAACGGCGATAAGATCTCTTTTATGCGTTTGAAACGTTTGGAAATCAGTTTTTACACGATTCCTCTATACGATGAAAATACCGATATATCCTGGGAAGCTTTCGAGCATATCCGGTTTTATCTGCGCTTGATTGTTCGCGCCGTCTCTGGCGATCAAAGTAGCTGGATATATTCGCGAACGAAACCATTCTCGATAGGCAGTTACGCGAACTAATGCTTCGTCGAATGACGAGCGAGGACGTTTTACGTTAGCGAGACAGGCACGACTTTTTGCGACGATTCGGTAAACCACGCTTGCACGAGGCGTGTATCAGGGGGGCGTAGATGCAACGGGCGGCGGCAGTTAACGTGAGTTATGGTTTTGATTTTTCGCGGCGCTCAGTTTTTCCCTCTATTACCTAGTGGTGCTTACCCCGCCAATTTTCGTTCCAACCATGAGACACATCTCTCTTTTTCTCTGGATGGCTCTATTTAAGGTTGTAGATAATTTATGGCCTTGTATTGTCGATTAACGCGCGCATAACCTCGCCTCGTGGTCGGTGAAGGAAAAAAAAGAAGGGCACAGCTTAAAAAAAGGGGTATCCGCGCATAAAAGGGCACGCGACGCTGTTTTCGAGGGGGGTGCCACGCGCACGCGGAGGGCGGTGAAAATGGATGACAACCCTATCTGATTCATCGAACTAATGACACGTTCTGCTTGACATTTTACTCGCGTTGCGATACTCGTGCAACGCAGTGCTTGTGGAATTTGCGAATGTGAATTACGATTTCCCTGTTCGAAAATTTTATTCCGTTAAACCTTCGTGGACAACGCACGCAGACGAATAACATATTAGCGATGACGAGCTGTTTGTTTTGCTTCGAGGTGTCCGTTATCCCGCTCGAACTCCTCGGGGCCATGTACTTGGTCCTGGTCCGTCACGATGCCACGGAAACATTGATTTCCGTTACTTTTTCCCATGTAACCGCCAACTGACACGGCTGCAGGGGGTATTACCAATGAATCCCACCTGTTGACTTTCAACGACGTGACGTTACATTCCGTCAGGTTTTTTAGTAACGTGCTCGATAGTGATGCATAATACCAAGATTGATCTACACGATACTCATTTTTTGGTGAAAATTTAATATATCTTGCAAACGACGAATATATCAGAAACGTTTATAATCATCCGACGATAAACAGTCGGTTGAATTTGACGAAAAAATATTCCTAAAGTTCTTATTTATATTTGCAAATTTTTCCTTCCATGAAACCGTTGACATATTTTTTGTCTCCATCTACTGTCGATCTATGCGATGGTTTTTTGAAAGAGCAGTGCACAACCCTATTAGCAGATCGCGAGGTCGACCGCATCCTTCATTGTTTAAATTCACGGCGTGCCGCTTCAAATTAGTCGTGGATAGAGGAACGATTAACGTTCTATGGGGGGTTGGCTGCGTGGCGAAGGGCGTAGTTAGTGGCGTAGGGACTGTGCCCGGTTCCCATGAAGGTCCGTTGGGGGCCATCGCTCGACCATATGGTTGGGACAAGTGTAGCGGCAGATTTAAATAACCGTTGGTGGACGGGTATCGTTTCGACTTTGCCATTCGCCCGGCTAATAGTCGATCAACGTACATCGATCGATCAACTATTTCCATATTTTTAATTCGTCTACGTTTAGCTTTGAAATGACATTAATCACGATTAAATTACGATTTAAAATTAATCTCTATCTTACACTTTTACATTTAAAAGATAACGTATTTAGGTAAGTGAGCCAAAAAGGCTAAGTTATTCGGACTATCGACAGATTATACTGTCTATATCGGTTTAAAAAGTGTATTTTTTTTACTTGCGGAGACTTTAGAAGGCTCTGGCCGTTGGATCGGTCTGAAATCTCCATCATTAAAAATTACACGCTGTCTCGTTCACGGACTCCTGATTTTACCTGCCGTTGCTCTTGTCAGTTGGGGGTGAACAGAGGCCGCAGGGGGCAAACGAGTCTCACCTGTGATTGGTTGGACTCCGACCTCGCTGTTACCAATGGGAAGCGGTCCCCGACACCCCGTTCGCGTTTTCAGTTGCAGAATAACATTCTACCAGCTAACTGGTGCATCATTGTATCCACTGTCTTCGTCGACTGCAGCATCGTGACCGACTAGCGATAGGAGAAGGTACTTGATAGTGGTCGTGATGTGTTTTCTCGTGTTAACTTTCTTCTTCGCTCCTTTGCTACTCGTCCAACGTATTTAGTTTTGCGTTTATTATTCAAACTTTTGAATGTTTAAAAAGAAATCGTCGTCGATTTTTCAAAATATTCATTAAAAATAAAAGGCTGAAAGGGCGACGTTGTAATTGTAATTTTGAGAGTGCAGTGTTTCGACGTTTCTGTTGAAAAACGAAGTAACGCGACGTTTAGGAAAAAATAGTCCATAGGATGCTCATAGACAGACCGAGTTCTTCCACGGATAGATAAACCGATAGTGCCGGTTTGATTTAATAATTCAGGAACAATCCCGGCGTCCACTTGTCACGCCACTCTCTGCTGGCTCCCCGCGCGCTTCTCGATCACGTAATTCGCCCACACTAGGACGGGTCACGTATCATCGTTCTCGGGGTTGTAATTTATAGAGCCGCAGCCCGTCACAAAGTGGAACGGAATTATGACTTTCAGTCTATCTTCGTTTCTCTTTCTGCAGGGCCGTTTCATGTGTCTTTTCTTTTCTATGCTTGTAGCCTCGCAACACAGTGGGACCGTAGACGAAGATAAAGAAGACGAGGAGGAAGGGGAGACCAGATGCCCTGTCTGCGACAAACCGTTTCAAGATATTGAACTGTAAGTATCCTAAAAAGAAATCATACTTTGATCGTAATAAATTTCAGTAGCTTCGTTAGGTAACTGATTCGCTCTTAACAATAAGATTGTTTAAACAAAATCGTTAAAATTCATATTTTTTCTTTCTCGACCTCCTTGAACCTTTATCAACGAGCAATAGATTTATTATTACGTTTTATGAAGCGAGAAATCGCCATAAAGTCGACGATACTAAAGCTTGGTTCATGAAGGATTTATAAATAACTCTTTATACGCTGTTGAAATCAGATCGTCGGGAATTGTCCCCTCTAGCGACACACCGACGACAAATCGCGATCGAGATTGATATATTTTTCGTAACCATCTACTTATATTATCACCCTGAGGATTAATTTTTACATCGATACCAGATACGGACGGTTGTATTTTCATATCTAGCATTAATGCTCGAGAGAAACAACAGATCGAACTGGTAATCGTAATTTGATATGACGGATAAGTTATTCATTAATCGACAGGAAAATACAGGAACGAGAGGCGCGTTATCCACTCGAAATCTGAGCGTTAGCTGCGCTCCGTTCGAAAAGAGGGGCCCCGAGCACGCGAACCATATCGAGGGTTGCCTTCAGAATTACGATAGCTTTTTCAGGGGCCGACATTGTTTGCGTAGCGCTATTAAACGAAAAGTCAAATACTTAATCGATGCGATCGTCGTATGAAAGCTTGGATTATTTGCCTTCTAATTTCTTCCCACGAGCTTACAAGACCAAAGTAAAAGGGTATTGTCCTAATTACCTTACAGAGGATCGAGTCTTCTAATTAAAAATAAATACTCTTCTTTTCTTAGTATTTGCAATTATGCATTTCCAATGTTATTCCATAAACATTTTTGTTAGGCAACGGTTAGTTTTCGTAATTAAGTTGGCGAAAAGTTTTTCAGTGTTACGTAACCGCAGTTGGTCCAATTTCGGACATCCATTTTGGCCTGTTCCGGCATCTGTTTCCCGGTTTGGCGACAGACCGCGACACCAGCCGCTTCCGTGAGCCTCGGCTCGGCAGAGTCACCTGTTGTAGCACATAAAGTACGCGCGAGATCCGCATTTGGTTGCATCGAGCCACCCCCTTATGCATCATCGAAGGCGTCGCGTGCCCGCAGCTCATCTGGCACAGCGCACCGTCACCGTGAACCTACTATCTCACCACGAATAGGTTTCACGCGACACGTGTGTTCGAGGGTGTAAAATCAATGCCGCCACCACACCATGGCACATCCTGTGACCATAACCCGTGGCCAGCTCGCGACACCCCGCTCTTACAACGAGCGTTGTTCGTGTTGAACCCCGCCATCGCCACCGTTGCCGCGACTCTCTTACTCTCTCACTCTCTCTCTCTCTTCGTTTCTTTGTGTGTATACGATGACCACCCTCTTCCTTCGGGGGCGTGTGACCGTTATTACGAGAGAGCTTGTCCGCTGGCGCGCTACCGGAGTCACTTAGTCATCATCCTCGACTGCACCGAGCGCAGTCTTCGTCGGTGCGCTGCCCCGGATCGATTATATCTGAGGTTTCTTGTTCGACCCGCTTTGAGATTTCGCCGCGATTACGCTCCAGTTTCCAGGGCTTTTGCCGACAACACAGCGCCGTTCTTCTAGCCGGGCTTGTCATTCTTGAATATTGAATTTAAGAGAGTGGGAAAACTATCGACGATTTGAATCGCTAAATCGACGGAACGAGGATGTGACATATGGTTTAGTGTAGGATTTTAGTGACAGATGTCTGAATAGTGTGATGAATTTCTTAGAGATTCTTGGTGTTTTTCTTTCAGATTGGACAGTCACCTGATAACGTGTCACAGATATCCAGCGGAACAGCATCGCTGCGACAACTGTCCCCGTGCGTACGCCTGGCGACCACTGTTGGTTCGTCATCGTGCGATCGTCCACGGTGATCTCCGCAACTACCCCTGCGAGAACTGTCCGAAGGTAAGCATCACCTTTGACGCAAACTTTACAAAACACGACACGTATCTCCTTGGAGTAACATCTTCAAAGTTTCGCTAACAGTCGGACAAACCGCAGGTCTTCACGGACCCGTCGAACCTCCAGCGTCACATCAGGACCCACCACGTGGGCGCGAGAAGCCACGCGTGCACCGAATGCGGAAAGACGTTCGCCACCAGTTCCGGTCTCAAGCAGCACACTCATATCCACAGCAGCGTGAAACCGTTTCAGTGCGAGGTGTGCTTTAAGGCATACACGCAGTTCTCGAACCTATGCCGACACAAACGCATGCACGCTGATTGTCGTATGCAGATCAAATGCGTTAAATGCGGACAGTCCTTCAGCACGGTCACCTCGTTATCAAAGCATAAGCGATTCTGCGATTCGACACCGCCGACCGGTCCACCTGGCGCCATGCCGCAGTTACCAACCCCAGCGCCGAGTCCTTTTCTGGTCTATCCCAGACCTCCGGTCAGTCTCCCAGGAGGTTTGCCTTTCTATCCACCAAGTTTGATGGGACCCTATCCGGGAATTTTCCCGAACGCTCCTAACTTTTTGAACACTCCGCTCTTGTTCCCGCCAAAAGTTGAGGAAGCTGAGAAAAGGAGCGACAGCCCAAAGAAAGAACGCTTCACCCCGCCGAGAGTACTGCCGCAGCATAGTAAAGTATCTCCATCCACTGCTGAGGAGGCTACCTCCTCGTTCAGACCATCACCGGCTAGGCCACCTGTCCAGCCAACTCCCGAGAGCGACGACGATCCCTCTAAGAAACGGGAGACCAACAGAAACAACGAGAAAAAGACGGATTCTGAACATGCCCCGGCAACCACGAACGAAGAGACGACGGATCAACCTTTAGATCTGAGAGTCCAAACGAAGAAGCAACGAACGAATTCGAACATCGCAGAGAGAAAGAGTCGTAGCCCATCACCAACGCCAGCGCCGATGGAAGAAGCACCACCTCCTCCAGATCCTCCAAAACCCGAGGAAGAAACGCCCGTGCCAATGGAGGTCGATTCCAAGGATGTACCCAACAGCCCACAGCTGAGAACCAGCTTACCCACGGAACAACCACCTACCACCACACCACCGCACATGGCGTATCCCAGACCGATTCACCCGATGTTGTTGGAGGCCATGTATCGCGGACCAACTAGTTCCTTTCCAGGATTTCCAGGGGGACCACCGCCTCCTGGTAGTGCAACCCCGGAATCCAGACTGCTACCACCGCTACCACCCTTCGGACCACCGCGTGGGCTTCCTTTTTTAGGGACATTTATGAACGGACTCAGCGGCGCTAGGCCAGGAGGCGGAGGATTCGATCTGCTTGCCAGGCCGCCGTTGGGACCGTTCCCCGGCGTGAAGCCGTTCCAAGAGGCCGTGATCGCGCCCCATCACCATCATCATCATCATCACGCCCACGGCAAAATGAAAGACCGATATTCCTGCAAGTTCTGCGGGAAGGTGTTCCCCCGATCCGCTAATTTAACCAGACATTTGCGTACGCATACCGGTGAACAACCCTACAAATGCAAGTATTGCGAGCGGTCCTTCAGCATCTCCAGTAATCTTCAGCGGCACGTGAGGAATATCCACGACAAACAGAGACCTTTCAAGTGTCCACTTTGCGAGAGATGCTTTGGCCAACAGACAAATTTAGACAGACATCTGAAGAAACACGAAGCCGACGACGGTAGTGGCGTTGTTTCCGTGGCGGATTCACCAGGAAGTAGCAACGAAAACGAACGAGAGGACACGTACTTCGACGAAATCAGATCGTTCATGGGAAAGGTGACTTATGGTGGCGAGGCTGGCTATGGATTGCCCCCACATCCGGCCTATTTACCTAGTCGACTTCACGAGATGCACGAGTCCAAGATGGAAACGGAATACGACGAAGACGAGGATAGCGAGGAAGGGGTCTCTCCTTTGGATGAAACGGATGGCTTGTCACCCGCAGAGGCTAAAGAATCCACTCCACCACCGCAATACGATCTGAAGCTGAGGGAGAAGCAGGAACTGCTCAACAATAACACGGCCGAGCCCGTCATCGAGATATCCACATAGCCCATAGGTCGGATAGTTTGAAGAAGATGGAAATTATTCGCGGAAATGCTGTTTTAGTGACGCACATAGAACTATTACAAAGGTGTTCGTCTTGATGTAACTGTTATAACCGTAGGAAAATTCGATCTATCGTGTTTTCAAGTAACTCGTCGTGAAAAGAGTGTCAGTTTGAGAATTTCGTCGCTGACACCATTACTTCTTTGAAGTTGAACTTTCTTCGGGGTACGATAAGATGTTAAAGACGCTAAAGAAAAGTGCGTTTATAGTAATCCGCAGACATTTTTGGATTCGGTGGGCTTTTATTTTTCAAGTTTCTATTTTCTTTTCTTTTTGCACCGCAAGAATGAGAATGTGAGAGAGATCGAACGAAATTCACTGTCCTTTCTCATACACGAACAAATACATATACACGTACATACCCACATATACACATATTCACGTTCGTTATGGACAAGCTGTTCAATAGCGTAGTTCCTACAGGCTCGTTTTCATTGTACACGCGCACGTAATTAATAATCGTTCGAACTTTCCCTCTTTTCCCTTCGACGACCTGATTATCGGTCGCTAATTGTAGTATTATTTACCCAAGTTACTGAAAGTTATTTTGCGTCGTGGGAAGCTGTATTACGCGAAAGACAGATCCCGATTCGAGTTTCTAAATCTCGATTACCCTCCTTTAATAGTATGTATATTCACACAAGACGATCTAATCGTGCAGCGATTTAAAGATATCAGAGCCGGGAGAAGATTAAGCATCGACGTTTTTTTTTTTCTAGTGAGTAGTTCGATGGTTGCAATTCTCGACGGAAGCGAATTCAAGGAACCTCGTGGAGCTCGTGCTCGAATAGGTAGAAAAGTACGTGCATATGTCTGATGTTAGTCGGCTTGAAGCCAAAGCGACGAGGATGACGATTATTGAAGTGAACGTGTAATTAAAAGAGTAACGTTTTATGAGAATCTGTGTACAAATTTCTATTAGGTGATATAACGTTTGTAAAAAAGAAGAAGAATACAGAAGTTCTCTGCGATTTTTAATATATATATATATATATAGATAGATATTATACATATGCATATATTATAAATATGCGATCTTATCAATTTATTGTGACGAGAAATACTTTATAGAGACGCATAATTGTTACGTTTATTTCACTGGATAATAAATAAGCTGATCGCGCGTGTTTTCATCCTGTTCTCGATGTTCAAGAATGATGCTCGTGAATGTTCAACGAAACAAACATTTGAATTTTGTACAGGCGTAGGCGTGTACGGAATCGCAAAGAGAAAGAAAAAATAAAGTTATTTCCCTTCTTTTCTTTTGATCATTCCCAGGCAATGTTTGTGAATAGCGTTTTGATAATGGCGTTGACAACATAGGAAGTTATCTTGTTTTTTCACGTAAAAGTTTACGAATACATGCTATACATATCTCTTCTTCTCTCATCCTTTTCTCTAATAGACGATAACAAACTTACAGTTTGATTAAGCATACTTACGTCGATCATACTAATTAAGAACGATTATATTATGAATCTATCTATACATATTGTATAAAAGCATCCTGTAACTTCATTATAATTACTATTAAAATATTACACTTCAAATATGATGATTACTATTAATTAACTCATTATTAATTACCCAACACCTCTTTCTATAAAAATTCGTACTATAGTATACAAGTATGTGAATGTACAAATATATAAGCGTTTATTGCAGAATTATTTGATAGAATGCTCACATTTTCTCGGAAATTATTTATTTATGTACATACAGGTACCATTTATCGAGAGAAAAGTATTCAAATTATTTTGGATATTTAACTTTTTTCATACTTTATCAATCAGAGAAGATTTTCATACTTTATCAATCGACAAAATTTCTATATAACATACTATTTCAATTTCGCGCGCATGCCAAAGCTGCTCGCGCGAAAGAAGAGAGTGGTTCTATAGCCAATTAGAAAGCAGCTAAGCGACGCCTTGCGCAGGACGTCATTTACCTGTCGAAAATCGCGGCGTTCAGACGTGTTACCCAGCGTGAGATATCTTAAATAGAATTCTAAACGTTTAGAATGAATGTTCTTAATAAACTTTTCTATTTCTTTCGTACTGTTTCCTTAATAGACTCCGGTAATAAATATTCTTTAATAGATTTTTTAATTTCAAATCGATTGACTTGATTTTATTGTATTTATGTATATAATTTCATTTAAGAGATTTTAATCAGTCATACTTTGTTGCATTTCCCGCGTGAATTTTCTATGGTATCGCCATCTCACGACTTTTATCAATAATTTTTATTGTTTCTAAAGAAGACGCCATTACAAGTTCAGATTTTGGCGCGTAACATTATCGTGCTCTTCCAGCAACTGTTTGGTCAAGAAATTCTGGATTTTTTGCAAAGATTTTCGAGTATTTATAAAATGTGATACGGTTTATTACTAGAAGATACGTCTCAGCCTTCGGTAACACAATATAATCCCTAAAATTAGTTATATTGCATTTAGAGTATTCGTTAATGTTCAGTATAGCGATACATATTTTATAACATTCGCAAATAATATTTTACGCCTTCCCAGACGTCGTTTTAACATGTACCTTTATAACAGCAGTAAACAGCAATATTTTTCAAAACAAACGCTCGGTAAGAGGAAGAAGAAAAGCATATAACGGCATGTAACGGCCTTTCTCCTCCTTAGAGTTTTATTTTCAGCAAATGTTTTTATGATGGCGTGTAATGCGATTAGTGAAATCAGTGTTTGTTTCGTAATTGTAATTTCAATATTTCTCTGAGTAGAATATCTCTTATTAGTACCAATTGCAATAGTTATACGCGAAATTAGAGTCAGCATTTGTCCGTCGGTTTATTTATCGGGCGCGATGGTAATTTTTCATTTCTCTTTTTGTATATAGTTGTTTTTTTTAATATTCGTTTTTGGTATTCGAGTCAGTACTCAAGAGGATAAAGCATCATCTGGAGCCTAACAGTGTAAGTAATTTTGCACATTATTCATCCATTTAGTTTATTCTTTGTATATTGCTTGAATTATTTTAATAACTATTGGAAAGAAGCCTCAAAGTTTCTCTACATTGAATTATAAAATGTACATTTGAAATTGTTCTATTAAAGTTTCAATTCTTATAGTAATTACCGTTTATTAAGTTTAATAGAATTTTAAGATTCATTATTTTGGACTTTTGAAACAATCAAACAATCAACACTGTGGCTCTAAGAATAAATTATAATGTTACATATTTTGTTACAGTTTCCCCACAATCTCCACTTCCTTGTGTTCTCTGGATAGAATAGAAAATTTGTATTTTTGCCTATTACATTAATAAACTGTAAAATTTTGTCTTCAACAATAAATTGTATGTATACTATTGTATATTTTATTACAAATATTTCATAACCTGTACTTCTACCATAAGGTTTGATAATTTTTCTGAGATGACAACCTTCATGATGGTTTCTTCTGAGGTACGTCAAAATTGTCGACATCGTCCATCGTCCAAATGTAACTGTGAGTCGCATGCTTTTTTGTCCCTCCGGTCACTCAATCATGTCGTAGGATGAAAGGCCCGAATCGACACGGGTGATTGGTTGTATCACGTAGAATTTTTTACGAGCATAGTGACCGCGAGTATTTATTATATCTGTAGGTGATAGTACATATTTTCTTTTTATATGTTTTATTTATTAGTTCAGGATAGATATCCTTGCGCATCGCGTTTTTTTTATAACATGAACAATGCTATGTAATGTTAGTAATTGATTAATTAATTATGGATGATCATGAATGGAGTGAAATATCATATTCATATCGGTCAATTCATATGGATATAAATATGGGTATAAATAAAATATGAATCTTTTTGAGTAAAATATCATTTTCAAAAGTTTAAAAAGTTTTCATTGTATTTCTTGAAGTTTATCTTATACTATAAAAGAGTGTATTTACTTCTGCGTTAGCATGAACGGTTATTAGACAGATTCATATTATAACTGTAAGATATCAGTCGGTATCATTGGCGGGACTTGGCCACGTCCTCTCCGATGATCAGTTATTATACTCCACGTTCTATGGATAAGGTAGAATACATAAAGTGACTTGTTTCATTGACAAGGCTGCGATTTTGAGTTCTCCATTTTATTAACTGTCGGTATTTTTCGACGTATGAGTTTTTATTTATCTTAATTTTTATTGTCTTAATCACTTCTTATTGAAAGTTTGAAATTTCGGTAAAAATATAACATATATGTAACAAATATATAACAGTACAGTTATTTTCATCAAGAACTGAAATTCAATATAAAATAACACAGTTCTAAATCCAAAACTAGTATCACGCAAGTGTGAATTTAGTTTTTGCTCGTAAAAACTATTAAAATTATAAAAATGATAATTGTAATAAATTGTTAAAGGCGTCAATTTACATTAAAAATGATCAAATGATTAAATTTGATTGTATTCTAATGGAACAACGTCATCAGGTATATAAGGAACACATGTCTCGCGCGCGCGCTCTTTAGTGCTTGGGCCCCCGTACTGCAAGGATCGAGGAAGAACTTCTACGAATAAAGGTATTAATTTATAACATTTAAACCATTAATTTATTACATTTATCTCACTAATCTATATTTAAGCTATTCATTTATAACATTTAAGTAATTAATTCCTAACGTTTAAGCCATGAATTTATAACATTTAAGGTATTACTTTATACATTTAAACCATTAATTTCTAACACTCAAACTATTAGTTTATAACATTTAAACTATTAATTTTTAACCTTTGAGCTATTAATTTATAACGTCTAAGCCATTAATTTATAACATTTAAGCAAATAATTAACAACGATTAAACTATTAATTTATAACAATCGAAACATTAATTGACAACATTTAAAACATTAATTTATAAGAATCAAACCATTCTTCAAGGAATCAATAAGTCTGTCGGTAATAGCATAATAGATCGATAGATTTAACGAAGAAATATTTAACCGCGATTACAGCCAATTAATTGATGTTATTCGCTACAAAATTAATAACTGTATCACATACAGCGACGCGGGCGGTATTGAAGAAAAAAAGCCATTTTACGTTACAAATATGACGAGTAAATATACTCGTTTCACTCGAGAGGAATTAAAGAGGAACCTGAATTTTAAGTAAGCATCAAGTAAGAATTTTAAACATCGCAGACAGTGATGTAGGTGTTATTCAAGAAAAAAGAACATTTTATTTTTTAATTAGCACGAGTAAATGAACGAATATCGATAATATAATATAACGCTTAATATGAATTTTATCTGTCTAATTATTTAATACCTTAACTTAATTCACAGTAACGTCATCGACTGCCGTTAGGCCTTTTTCCCTTTTTGTTCAAACTAATTGATAGTCGAAAACTAGTATCAAAGAAGTGTGGATTTAGTCTTAGTTTGTAGAAACTATTAAAATGATAAAAATGGATATCGTATTAAATAGTTAAAGACGCCAATTTACGTTAAAAATTAAGAAATTGTTCAATTTGACTTTGTTATAATGGAAAAACCGCCTGCTGCTACGTCAAAACATCGTTACCGTTTGATTAACATCCCGACACCTTGACAAGTTATATAAGGAACACGCAAGTCGCGCGCCAGCTTTTTCGTGCTTGAACTCCCGGAGAGTGAACATCGAAAAGAAACTTAAACATAAGGTAAATAAAAAAAAATATCAAATAATAACATTGAAACTTGTAATTTATAACGTTTATGCCATTAATTAACAACACTTAAGCAATTAATTTATAACATTTAAGCTATTAATTTATAACATTTAAGCTATTAATTTATAACATTTAAGCTATTCATTTATAACGTCTAAGCCATTAATTTACAACATTTAAACTATTACTTTACACATTTAAACCATTAATTTCTAACATTCGAACTATTAATTTATAACATTTAACCTATTAATTTGTAACATATAATCTATTAATTTACAACAATTCGACCATTAAGTAACAACATTCAAAACATTTATTTTAACATTTAAACTATTAATTTATAACATTAAAGCTATTAATTTATAACATTTAAGCTATTAATTTATAACATTTAAACTATTAATTTATAACATTTAAGCTATTAATTTATAACATTTAAGTTATTAATTTATAGCATTTAAGCTATTAATGAACAGCATTTAAACTCTTAGTTAACAACATTTAATCTATCAATTAACAACATTCAAACTATTAATTAACAACATTTAAACTATTAATTAACAACATTTAAGCTATTAATTAACAACATTAAAACTCTTAGTTAACAACATTTTAGCTATTAATTAACGACGTTTAAACAATTAATAAACAATATTTAACCAGTTAATTAACACCATCTAAACTATTAATTAACAACATTTCAAATAATAATTAACAATATTTCAACAACTAATTAAAAACATTCAAACTATTAATTAAGAACATTCAAACTATTAATAAACAACATTTAAACTAATAATTAACAACATTTAAACTAATAATTAACAACATTTAAACTATTATTTTGTAACAATTATACTATTAAATTATAACATTACGTGGAATATTTGTGACCGCGCGCAATGCGGTTTGTAGAGTCAGTGTTTGCTACGCAATAGTTTCTTTTCAAAATTTTAAAATCATTATAGTTTTTATTAAAGTGGCGGAAACGTAGCCTTACTTTATATATTATCCAACATTCGTTTTCGGTATTAGAGTCAGTGCATATCTCAAGAGCATAAAGCCTATTTCCACCATTGGACTTTCAACGGTCCCTTCCTGATGTGAGTCTTCCTGATGATATTCGCTGGGGTGGCGCAGCATCCATAATACGTCCTTTGTTTCTCCGCTTCGAACGGTGAGTCGCATGCATTTCTGTTCCTCCGGTCACTCAATCATGTCGTAGGATGAAAGGTCCGAATCGACACGAGTGACTGGTTGTATTACGTAGAATTTTTTGTGAGCATAGTGACCGCGGGTATTTTTTATACCCGTGAGTAGTAACATTCTTTTCTCAAATTTATTAGTATAGGATAGGTCTTCTTGTACATCGCGATTATAATAATTAGTTTAAACATATACACTTGAGAATATATTCGTGTTATTTATAAATATGCATGTTAATATTCCGTATAAATATTTGCAAACGGCAAATATGTACACGAATATATCTGTATGACATAAATATACTTGATCTTAAGCAATGAATTAATCGTGACAATATTAAGTCACGTTCGTTTATTTCACTTATTAGAATTTAAAATATGAGTTAAAATTCATTTTTTTTCCGTACAAGGATGTGTGAAATTTTACGTGCAAGAAGACATTTCGCGACAGGCAGATTTTTTAATCAAAGCAATAATTTTGAACATTGCTTTTACATTTTCGAGTATTTGCTTTGATAAAGAGATCGCCTGAGATTATTTCTTTCTTAGTAATATATTTAGAGTCAATTATTCCATTTGATCGAGTCTCAGTCTTTTTCAATTAACGCTACCTTTTTTGTAATATTAAAATTTTGTTCTAATTTATTAAATTAATAAAGTAGAGTTACTTAGTTACTATTAAATTAATAAAATAGACTTACTTAATTACTATTAAATTAATAGAGATAATCAGAAACGAAGTAGTAGAATATAAACTCAAAGAACTTTAGTCCGTTAAATAAAAATTACACAAACTAATCATCTTTTTAGATCAGGATTTTCAGGTTTAACCCTTTCCGTGCCCATTGTCAGGATCTCATTCACGTGCCCAGGTGCTACTTGAATGGGAGAAAGACATTGGGCACGATGATCTAGAATTAAGTAATATAATAATTTCTCAGCGACTGACGATGTGTTAGTGTATCGTGCACGACGTATTTTCCACATTGTGTGTGTGTGTGTGTGTTGTTAGGCAGTGGAATTGCGTCGCTTTTTCTCATTCGTTAAAACTTCAAATATTAAAAATGTCGAGACATATATCGATTGAATTTACGTCTCGATGCAGTCACAGTTGTGATAATATCATTTACACGATTAAGTGTAATCACACTCTTAGTATTGGTATCAATTGCAATTATAATTTCAAGTTTACTTATATCTATTTTAAAAATATAATTTCCTCAGACGTGTTTTATCACGTATTACGCAATGGTCACTAGCCTTCGTCAGTCGATTTCAGGAAAAAGGTAAGTACCTTAGAGTGTGCATGTTGTATTAAGCTCGGGTGTCGGAGGCGTCCCGGGACGTCCTCTCTAGTGTAGGACCTTTGCGCCCGGGTGGTATGTGTGAGAACCGTGGAGTGAGTGTGTTGGTGTGCATGTTTTGCCATTTTTTAAATATAGCGTTAGGTAGGATAGGTAGTATACTTTCTGGTATGTCTGTTAATTATAAGTAGGTAGGGCCAGGCAGGTTGGCACAGTCTCTGGTCGGGTAGGCGCGTTTTCGTGTGACCAACCTGTTTCTGGAAATCTAATTTGAAAAATCGACGGTGAAACTGGCACGAGTAGAGCATGCACTCGTCTCTGGTTTTGCCTTTCGATTTTTCGAATTTCGCGGTCGCGGTCGCGAATGGTCTCGAAACGAACGTTTATTGCTCGAGCACGCACATGCGAGTGAGCAACGATCACTGTTGTGATCGTTGGTCAGTCCATATGCACTTCCATCAGCTTCCGCGGTTTATATTTTTATTTTATAAGTTTTTTTTTTGTTTGCGATTTAGAAGTCTCGAGCTTAGATTTAAGTTTCAGCGGGCATTGCGCCCGAAGAAGGAAGAGGCTATAAGCCGAAGAGGCCCGACAAACTGTCACTCAAGAGGGCAACTACTAATGGCTCCCCATCCTCTGGGTCATCCGGAGCATGGGAAGTCATTATCGTTACTACTTTGTCACTATGCTCGCTTTTAGTATTTGTAGTAGTAGTAGTAGTAGTAGTAATAGTAGTAGTAGTAGTAGTAGTCTTTGTTTTTTTGGCCGATATATATATCGGTCCATCGTCCCATTGGGCAAATCGCGATTTTTCTTATTAGTGTTGCGACAAATTAATTACGGGTTGTATTAGAGTTGCGAAATAATATCACGGCTTTTCATTAGTGTGACGAGAGAATGATTACGGTTTGAATTAGAGTTGCGATAAAATGATAATCGCGTTTGCTTTAGAGTTGCGAATTACGATATCGCGATTGTCTTCTGCAATTTTTAGAATTTTTTCTGTTTAAGTAGCAATACTAGGATATTTAAAGTAGCTTTTTCAAATAGTAAATAGCAATTTTCATTAAATTCACTTTAAGAATTAGCGTTGCGACATTGTTTCATCGCGAGTTCTACTTATTTTTCCTGTTAGCGTTGCGATAATGAATGATCGCGTTTTGTTAAGTAGAGTTGCGTTCACAAACTGCCCAAACCCTCCGACTGCATTTGTCGGACACTGCTCCTGGATCACACGTACAGCCTAAAGAGCTGTACAAGTGTGATCGTTCATCGGCAACCTCCTAAATGGTTGCACTGCAATCTCTCGCTATTAGTGTTGCGTATTGCTTAAATACGAGTGCGTAGATTTATAGTTATTAGCGTTGCGTATCAGATATCGGGAATTTTCAGATTTTTCTCTTTTTTTTTAATGGTAGATTAATTGATATTGCAGATATAACGAAGCACTCGTCGCGTTTGATTTTGAGAATTTTCTGCTTCATAAATATTAGTAGTAAATTAGTGTTGCGAAACAAGAATATTCAGTTCCACTCTCGGCGTGTTGATCGGGTTTATATAGAGTGGAAGACGATTGAATTTTAGTAGCCCTTCTGGCTACTGCTTTGTTTCTTTTTCAGCGCCCCTTATTAATGCGCCCCTTATTACTACGTTTATTACTGAAAATACTGCTATAAGACATATTCCTTTGTCAGCGTTAACGTTACCATGACTGCTGAAATACGGAACTTTATTACGAATGTATAATATATATGTCGGGTTGGCGTTAAGATTTGAGTTAGGGTTGAGGGCGTGAAACGAATCCCTATTGGCGCTAGACGTGATCATTATGCAATAGAGGAGATATTTACTAGTGCAAATATGACTATGATGGAATTGGACAAGTAATCGCGATAATTAGATACTCGAGAAGCTAATGACAATGATCCTAGGCTCACTAACGAATCCGCGGTCAAGGGGATGACGAACTCTACTTTTCTTCAGCGTCTAAGTTGTACTCAATGTTAATGCACGAGGCAATCACTACGTATCTGAGAGTTACTTGAATCGTCTTTGAGATCGTGCCGGAGAGTGGTTCTCCATCGCGGTAACGCTGTCGAGGAAAACTATGATGGGTATGCCTAAGGGCACGAAATCATCGGATTCGTGGAGAATTTTTTTTCTTTGATCTCTTTGGTATCTTTGTTTACTCTTCATTAGAGTTTCCCTGGCTTTAAGTAGCTTGGCATCCCATTCTCGTTTCCTGAAGCTGACCTCATCAGCGTATGTTCTTTGCGGATTTTGGGATATGGTAGATGGGAGATTGGCCGTGTGTCCAAATGTTAGTTCGAAAGGGGTATATCCAGTGGCATCATGAACCATAGTGTTGTATGCTAGACACACAAAATTTAGGTTTTGATCCCATTCTGTTTCATTATCGTTTTGTATAGCTTTTAACATGTCGGATATTACAGTATGTGTTCGTTCTAGGCTTCCGTTGGATTGTGGATGGAATGAGGTGGTTTTTATGTGTTTGATCCTAAATGCTTTTTCGTATCGTTGCATTAGCTCGCTAATGAAACTTTGTCCTCTGTCAGTTAATATACGTTTCGGTGCGGAGAATATATAAATGTAATGATTCAGTAAAGCATTCCAGATTGATTGGGTCTGTTGTGTTTTTAGGGGCACAAGTATTAAATATTTGGTTAGTTCATCGTGTATAGAGAGAATGTATTGGTTTCCTATCTTGGTCTTTTTCAACGGGCCTATCACATCCATAGCGATTTTGTCGTTAGATTCTAACGGGGTGTCGGTTATCTGTGGTTCCTCCTTTCCTCTTATCCGAGTAGTCTTTGATGTTTGACATGTCGCGCAAGTTCCTATTCTGCCTTTTATTCTGTCTATTAGGTGTGGGATATCACATTTGCCTCGGATTCTGTCGTACGTCTTTTGTATTCCGGGATGTCCTACCAAGTCATGATTTTCTTTTAGTACTTGTTCTATTTCCTCTTCGCTTAAACTCTGTATTGGTTCATAAGCAAATTCTATGTCGTCGCGTTGGTCATTGAAAAATAAAAGAAATCTTTTTATGTGTGCTTTGTCTTGTGCGTTTAAGTTATTGTCTCCTATTCCTATCTTTCTATTTGTTTTAAGTATGTCTGATATTTTCTGTAACCATACGGTTTCGTCATATGGGCCCAGATATGGTTTTGTTAATTGGAAAAAGTTGTCTTTGTTAGATGTTAGTTTCAATAATTTTGGTATTTCTTCTGATTTTTCCCAGTCTCTGAATTGTCTTAATAAAACGTCACTTTGTGTTATCGCGTGTACTCTGGATAGGGTGTCAGCGGCTACGTTTTCCTTTCCTTTTACGTACTCTATATCGTATTCGTATTCCTCTAATCTCAATCTCCATCGAATCAATCGACTAGAGGGGTCCTTGCAGTTGTGCAGCCATTTAAGGGCTTGGTGGTCTGTTTGAATTTTGAATTTGCGGCCTAATAAATATTGCCTAAATCTTCTAACTGCCCAAACGATGGCCAATAATTCTTTTTCCGTCGTAGTATAATTTCGTTCAGGGGGGTTTAATGTCCTTGAAATGAAGCAACAAGGGTGTCCGTCTTGTGAAAGGATGGCTCCTAGACCTTCATTACTGGCGTCCGTTGTTAACGTAAATGTTTTCGTATAGTCGGGGTATTTTAGTACTGGTGCTTGGCATAGTCTTTCTTTTAATGTATCGAAGCTAAGTTGTGTTTTGTCAGTCCAGTGGAATTGTATGTCTTTCTTAGTTAGTTCCGTTAACGGTTTGGCAATTTTCGAGAAATTCCTAATAAATTTTCTATAGTATCCGGCTAACCCAAGGAACGATTTTACATCCGTAGGATTTTTGAGTAGTTTGAAGTTCTTTACTGCTTCTATCTTTTCAGGGTTAGGTTTTACTCCGTTTGCTGTCACTAAGTGTCCTAAATATTCCAATTCGGGTTTTAGGAATTCACATTTATCCGGTTGTACTTTTAGACCTACTTCCCTGAGTCTTTGGAGTATAATGGCTAGGTTTTTATTATGTTCCTCTATCGATTGCCCGAATATAATGATATCATCGAGATAGACGAAACAATGATTATTAATTAAACCTCTTAACGCGGTGTCCATCATTCTTTGAAAGGTAGCGGGTGCGTTCTTGAGCCCGAATGGCATTCTGTTATAGTGGAAGTGCCCTTGTGGTGTGCTAAATGCAGTGTACTTCCTCGAATTCTCATCCATGGGTATTTGGTGGAATCCCGAGGATAAGTCTAAAGCGGAGAAATATTTTGCGTTCCCTAGTTGCGATAGTATATCGTCAATGTCGGGTAATGGATATGCGTCTTGGTCCGTTAATTCGTTTAACTTCCGAAAGTCAATCACTATTCGCCACTTTTGTTTCCCCGACGCGTCGATTTTCTTTGCGACGACCCAGACGGGAGAGTTATAGGGAGAGTCGGAGGGTTCTATAATCTTTTTGTCTAACATTTCCGTCATTTGTTTGTTTATTTCGATTTTATGGTGTTCGGGAGGACGGTAGGATTTTACGTTGATGATTTTATCTTCTTTCAATGTAATGGAATGTTTAGCAAGAGATGTACACGGTAATGTTTCGCTGTCTAAATTAAATACATCCATGTAATAGAGAAGAATCTTTTCTATAGGTTCTCTGAGAGGTTTTTCTATGTGCGATAGTCGAATCGAAGATTTGAATTTTTGGATTTGATCTATGGTATTTGTATTTTCGATAATGTTAGAAACTTGAATTGAGGACTTACCACCATTGATAAAGCACACTGGCGTTGGCTTCCCTTCGAGGTATACAATTTTTTGAATGGTTTCTCCTGGTGCAAGGGTTGGTTCTTGTTGCAGCAGAAGGGTGTTGTTATCTAATTTCAATGTTTCGTTGGAGAGTTCGAATCGATATTGATTCAAACCGGGTAAGCCTAATACGCCATCTTCTATAATTGGGAAATCGTCATCTATTAAAGAGAAGTCTATCTTTTTGTCGAACAAATTCAATTTGACTTTGGAATTAGATTCGTATTCGGAATGTCCCATGGAGAATTTCTTTGTGTCTGGTATTGTTGTCTTTCCTGGGTAGCATCTTTGTTTAAGCAAGTTGATTCCTGCCCCGGAGTCAACGAGAAATCGCAACCCTGGTCGTCCTGGTAATTGTAATAGTATTGTGGATAATCTTCCTGAGGTAGCATTGTTAATTCCGATTGTTCTTGAACGTGGTTTATTCCTGGAGGGGCTTTTCTTTGAGGCGGTATCGGAAAATTTTGGCATTGATTGGGAAGGTGTCCCAATCGATTGCATTTGGGGACATTTCGCTTGCGTCCTTTCGCTTAATGGTCTGTTCCCAAACTTCGTAAAATTGTTCGTTCTTGGTAGAATATTTTGTGTGAATGAAGTTTTATTATTTGTGTTACTTGTAATAGCGAGGTGATTGTCTACTGGATGAGAAGCCTGGTTACGATAAAATGGCGGGGCGGTTGTTTGTCGCGTCATCTGTCTGCGAGAGCTGTGCTCGCGAAAGTATCTTTCCATATTCATTGCTTTCCTTTCTGCTTCGATGAGATTTGGGGGGAGATTAGCCATTAGCGCCTGCCCTATTTCTGGACGAAGGCCTCTTACATAGTCGGTCACAGAGTCCATGTATAGTTGCTCGTTCATCACCCGTCGAGTTAGTTCGTCTCTATACTCGTTGGTAATGCTGTGTTGGAGTTTGTTAAAAACACTTCGAAATCTGATGTTATAGTTTTGCACGCTTTCGTTTAATCCTTGCCTCATTCCTCTTAATTCGTCCTGTTTTTCTCTCACTGATACTTGCGCAGCTACATTACGTCTCAATGCTTCGTACAGAGATTCGAATTCGGTAATACGAATATTGCGGATTGCCATTGCGGCTTTTCCTACAATCTTCTCTATTTTAATCATTTTTAGTAATAGTGTTGGTTCGCTACACATTATTCTTATTTCTTGTATTTCATGAATAAAATCCTCCACGTCTATATCATCCTCTCCGTTTAATATCGGAATGCATTTTAATGCACTCTCAGCTTTTAGCTCTGGTTGCGTATATTGTTCAGGAAAAGTCCTTTCCCAGGATGGTTGAGGTGGTGTTTGAAGTAATGGGCGAGGTTCTCGAAGGACCGATTGATCTTTAGCGGTGTGGGTTACTTCGTCTACGGTTATTAAGGAACTGGCCTCCGATACATTTCCCGTTTTTGTTTTTGCTACAACTTCATCCATACGCAGTGTAAGCATACTCATTTGTTTCTGCATTGCATCAAGCAAAGCTTTAACTGTTGGGTCTATTCCGCTGTTAGTTAAAGCGGCGCTAACAGTTTCGGTTTTGTCTTCTCGTGGCGTTGCCATTGTTATACTAATTGTGCTGTCTGTTCTCGATCTGTATTTGACAAAAGAATCCAGGGCTTGCTCACCATGATCGTTTAACCCGTAGGAAAGGTTCCGTTGAAATGTCAAAACATTTCATAGCATATTAAATATGTATGCTAGATGCCCAAATGATTTTTCTTCGATCGTCTGATTGTTCAGGCTTCTTCCCCTTTTCCCATTTTTAAAAGAAGCATATCGCGGTCACGTTGGAGTATATAACTTTTCGATATCTTCATAAGTTTAGTACAACGAGTCGTACGTCTCTTTTGCAAAACTCTAAATTGTATATACAGTGTCAGTACTTTCATTTCCTTTCTGTGGTTCCAAGTTAGACATATGTATCATTGATACCGAATGTTGCCACTACGGTTGCGAATTATTGTACAATGTTTGTACCGATCGATGTAATTGTTTTCGCAGATTAATCAGTTGATTAATTTTCAGAAAACAACTACATTGTTAAGTACAAACATTGCACAATAATTCGATACCAAGCTCAGAATCACGCTAATACAGTCCATTTTGGATTACGAAAAGCCACGAAGAGAATTTTGGATAATCTAAGCTGGACTGCAACGTGGGATGCCGTTGGACACCGTGGGACGCCGCTGGAGACCGTAGAACACCGTTGGTCCAGTGTAGATCACCAAAAAACGCGAAAAGAATTTTGGATGATCTACACTGGACTGCAACGTGGGACACCGTGGGATTCCATTGGTCCAGTATGGATCTCCAAAAGCCGCGAAAAGAATTTTGGATGATCTACACTGGACTGCACCGTTGGACATCGTTGGACATCGTTGGACATCGTTGGACATCGTTGGACATCGTTGGACACCGTTGGACATCGTTGGACATCGTTGGACACCGTTGGACACCCGTTGGACATCGTTGGACATCGTTGGACATCGTTGGACATCGTTGGACACCGTTGGACATCGTTGGACACCGTTGGACATCGTTGGACACCGGGGGACGCCGTAGAATGCGTGCGTTTTAGCCTTAATTAATCGTAAGATAGATACCTATGTTAAGTGCATTGTGAGCTCATTCTGTACAGCGATACTTATCCATCTTGGAACGAAAAATTGTACCCGCGATTTGTATTTTCGCGATCGCTCAGTTGTTTCAAACTGTCGCGTGACGTACTCGCTCGTGCGTATTCCGGGTACGCGCGGGTCAACGTGCACTGGACAACTCTTGGGATTCGTAAGGCGGCCCAAGCACACCTCAGTCTTTGTAACTGCTCGACGACTGCTCGACGTTCGCACCGGATCGCGGGAGTTGTCGTCGCGCCGCTGATGCTTGCGAATCTGTTGGGGATTCAGTCGTGGATCTGCACTCCTGTCCGATTGGTACTTCTGTACTCGGTCAGGGACCTGCAATTTCACGTCTTCCGTAATCCTGTTCGGGCCCGCGGGGGTGGGCCCCACTGTTCAGTTGGGGCCATGCCTTCGTAATCCTGTTCAGCGGCCCCACCCCGGGTTCCACATGTTCAGTTGGAGTGTGTTAAGTTGCCGGCCTATGTGCTGGATCCACGGCTAGATCACCAGCGGATCACTGGCATCATCGATCGACGCCATCGACCGCGACTCGTATAAGTTTCGAACGGCGAAACAGGAATCGAGTTATGGTCAATACTTGGGCTTTCCGCTAATCCTTCGGGTTATCCGGTGCACGGGAGTACGTCGCGTAGGTTTGTTAGTTCGTTCGTTAGCTTCATTTCCTTTCATTCGTTCCAAGTTAGACAAATGTGTCTTTGATACCGAATGATGCCAGTAGGGATACCAATTATTGTACAATATTTATACTGATCGATGTAATGTTTGTGTGGGAGATAGATGTTGTGCTATGTATGTTGTTTTAAGTTTGTAAAGATTTGTGTAAGCGCTGCGTTGGAGATATGTGTTTCGCAGGCCACGAAACAACTATTTCTTTACGCAGGCCCATGGTCAAGTAGAGTCGTAACTCGACATTCTGCCAATGGGTTGAATGTCGAGATGGATGTATAAAGATAAAGAAGCCATGGGCGGGTCTCTTGCGTAGTCACCTCCGCGTGGTGAGACCTGGTAATTGGCATCGTTTTCCAAAAAATTAATCAGTTGATTAATCTTTGGAAAACGATACCAAGCTAAGAACTACGCAGCAGTTCAGTTTGGATCTCCAAAAGCCGCTAAAAAAATTTTGGATGATCTAGACTGGACTGCGACGTGAGACACCGTTGGATACCGTTGGACACCGTTGGACACCGTTGGACACCGTTGGGTACCGTTGGATACCGTTGGACACCAGGGGATACCGTGGAAGGCGTGCGTTTTAGCCTTAATTAATCGTAAGGAGATACCTATGTTAAGTGCATTGTGAGCTCATTCTGTACAACGATTCTTATCCGTCTTGGAACGAAAAATACAAATCTCGGTTCCTTTGATTTCTACGCTTACCTCACTGGAAAGATTGTATCCGCTGTTTATCGGTTCGCGATCGGTTTATGAAGATAGATTAGTTGTGTCTTTGATACCGAATGCTGCCAGTAGGGCTATGAATTATTATACGATTTTTATAAAGATCGATGTAATCATTGTGTAGGATGTAGATATTGCATGTATGCATGCTTTGTTTGAAATGTGGAAAGCTTTGTGTAAGCGTTGCGTAGAAAATGTATGTTTTTGTAGTTGTATACGCGTTTTAGATCGTTAATCTGTAACTGCGTGTAAATGTTAACTGTTTACCTGTTTGTACCGCAGGCTCGTGTGTTCCCCCTCACCTCCCCCATGGCTTTGGTAGTTGCTCAAAAGAACTAAGGTACAAGGAGTCATTCAGTCGTCTTCTGTCGTACGAATAGCTTGGTTTCCGTTGCGTTAGATTTGTGACGTATTCTAATCTATACTTTATCGCTAGGCTCTCTTCTAGTATCTGTATTTGTAGTATTTTCTTTTCTTTTTTTCCTCGATGTACATATCGGTCACCAGAAAACTGTGGTTATTTTAATTAGTACTGCGAGTAATTAACTAAGATTGAAATTAGAATCCTGAAGTTATCTTTTTGCAGTCCGAGGTAGAGTTGCGAAAGAATGACTTTGGTTTGGATCAATATCATAATAAGATGATGATCGTATTTGATTTACTATATCCTTGATTGTTAGTTATTATAATTTTTAGAAAAATCATCTTAGGAGTGGTAATAATTTGTTTTATTTTAATCTGATTTTGAGAGACGTCGACTTTTAATTGGCTTTCTAATATTGCGATTTGTAGCTGTCACGAATAATCGAAGTAACTTTTCATTTAGGTAAGAATAGTCATTTTTATTGAATTCATTTTAAGAGTTAGATTGTTTAGAGATTGTCGTAATTACTTTTACAGTTAACGTTGCGTTAATGAATGGTCGCGCTCGTTTAATTAGTATTGCCCCTATGAATTGCCCTATAAATCTTCCACTGTAATTGTAGGAACCGGTTTATCCTGGATTACCTGATCCGACTAAGACAGTTGCTCAGAGGTGGTCTTGCATCAGTAGCTTCGAATATGGCTGGAACTGAAGATCTCGATATTAATGTCACGTACATTTACATATGAATGCATAAATTAGTATTTTCTAGTGTTGCGTAAATAATTGAAACATTCTATTATGTTATGTACCGTCGTAAATTCTCCACCTCTTTTTTTTTTTTATCAATAATAAATAAATTAGTATTACAAATAAATGTGAGAAAACATTCTGCGATTCAGTTTGAGAATTTTCTATTTTATAGCTAAATTTTCCAAATTCGTATTGCGTAATAGTAAGAATGTTCCTCTCACGGTTTGTTGTTCGGATTTACGTAGAGTAGATGGTCCTTCTGGTTACTGAGTTGTTTTCATTTTCAGCATCCCTTAATGCTAGAGCGTTTATTCTTAAAAATACCGTTTAAAAATTTACTTGTTTGATTTGATTATATTATAAGAAGTATTTCATTTTTTAAATACTATTTAATTGCTAATTTTTCTACATTTATATCAAAATCAGTAGCATCGTCAGTCGGCACAGTAGGGGATGACTTCGTGGCAGTTACATTCCGCGGTCGATAAAGTTCGACGAGTATTAGTCACTGGCGTCCTCTATCCTGTTTTTATTCAATTGTACGAAACACTGATCTTCTTCCAGGTCGGTATTTCAAAAAGTGACACAAAATCCCATTTAATGTCACGTTTGTTCTGTCCTTAGTCAAAATTCAATGGCCAGGTCGAAACTCCGAACTTAATTACGATTTAAATAAATCTTGTTACGTAATGCCATTGACTAACTATACCTCATCGGCGGTAGTTCATTATTTAACACTTCAGCAGAACGTGTCTAGTATCCACAACGCTATAAATATGATTGGTACATAATATGTATTTCGACATAATTTGTATATATGCTATCTAAAAGCTTATCAGATTCAATTTACGATAATGTACATTTTTGAACATTACAATTTGCATTCAGATCTTCAAACGTAAAATCAAATTCAAATTTTTCTAATTTCCAGATATAGATTCAAGTTCTTGAATTCAGATTTATATCATTATCGACGATAAATAAAATGGTCGATTTCCATGAGTTAAGTTTCATCACAGCACGCTAGATCGCGTTGCTTAATACTTTTAACTTGCGTCTCGGTTTTTAAAAATGCAAATTTACGAAACGAATGGTTGCATCCTTTTAATCGATTCTTATTATACTACGACTCAACGTATAATAGAATCACGACATGTAGAAATAAGAGATTGAATCGCGGTTGAATCACGAACAATTAAACGCGTCGCGATCAAAATGATCAAAACGGACGAAGTTGCGCAATAACGAGCTAATTGGCTGCCGGTGTCCCGCGTTGAATCAACGAGCGTTGAACTTTGCCTTTACACACGTTATAATTGTTTCGATCGAATTCAGACGCCTACTCGATTCGTTGCATTATAGTACGCTTCGACTTTTCATTCAACGTCGCCCGATCGAACAATTAACGCGCGCGCCTAACGCACCATTCATACTATGTTTACGGAAGCAAGACGACTTCTATTCTGCTACTGAAATATACAACAAAGGAAAGAAAACGAAGCAAAGAGGCATCGAAAGTAAAAGGGAAAGGTACGAAAGTTCTTCCACCGTGGAAACATCGAGGAAGATCGAAGATTAATAACGATCCTGCGTCCTTATGTACTTTCGAGCAAAAAGATGCCGTATTGCAAGGAAAATCAATGATAAATGATTCGTTTCGATCGGATTATTATTATTGAAAACTTTAATGGGATATTTCTAACATTCATGATTATTTGAAACCCTTTGGTGATCGTCTGTCTAATAATAACGGAAGTTATTGAAAGAGCTGCTGGCAACAAAAAGAACACACGATAAGAACTCATTGCATTATTTCACGCTTCAATAAATAGGAAGACAAGTGATTCGCCTTGTTACGTTTAAAAAAGGAAAACAAAACGTAAGTCGATGCAGATCGAATCGTTCGTTTCTGCGACTTCCACTCCAGTTTAATTGATTCCAACGATGCTGCGCTTCTTAGTCCAATTATATAACCTAATTACGCTAACATGATTCTTCGAACTTAGTTCAGCCGTAATTATTACCGTAAATATAGATTAAAGTGTAACGTATAACTTGGCTAATTGAAATAATTATATCGTAATTTAACGGAGTATAAGTTTATTTAGTATCGAGTGCCGCTAATAAAAATAGAACTCTCGGCTACGCGAACACTTGTTCTTTACGGATATTTCGTTTCCGAAGCTTCGATCGAACTTCGAGGCTGTATAAGGCAGAGAAGTGTTCCCAAGAGGCACAGCACATTTTTAATTATCCAGTATCGACTGGAAAGAATCCGAACCGTTTGTAAAGAGCAGCTTGGTTGATCAAGAAATCGGAATGCGCTGGTAGAAAAAGAGGACGGCCCGTTTCTTTGGTTATCCTTGCGAAAGGAACGTAAGGAGCGGTCCACGAAAGATCTACGGCGATTCACGAAACTATCGACGATCGATCGCGATGCGAGCGATCAGCAAGTAGCGATCGGTAGCTGAACAACGGTGAAGTAATAATTCTACGCGCGAACGAACATTATTGCCAACGCGATGTTGACAAAAACGCTTAAGCTAATCACGAAATTCTGCGCGCTCTTTGGCCGCGTTTAGAAAGTGGAAAAAATCCATCATAGCGGCCGATTCGTTGCTACCCGGCACGCTGATCTCTCGTCTAGCCAGCATTGTTCCTCGTTTATTGTCGTATCTCCATCGATATTCGGACAAAACCACCCCTCCTCCATGTCTGCCGCGTATTTTCTCCATATTATGTGTTTCTCCATTGTCCCCTTGGATGTTTATACAGGAGCTAATTCGTATCAAAGGACGATCGCGTATCCGTAGAAAGTAGGTACCAGATAGCACGAGTGATATGTAAAATAAAATGGAAAAAAGTCTATTTGCAAAGCGCTCCAGTAAGAATGCTATTCAGTTCACTTTGGACAACCGAGTCGGTGGTTTCTGAATGTACCGTGAATGTACGTACACTGAATGTATTATTTTTTGGGATACGAAAAAGAAAAGAAGCGCTACCGATTCAATCGATCCTGTGGTGGTTTCCGCGATGGCATCCGGTTGCAAACGATCGAAACGTCCGTTTAGGAGACGGAGCAGAGAGGCTGGCAGCGCATGTTTTTCTCGTCTCTCATCTCGCCACGTCGCGTCTCCTTTCATTTTAACGCATGATCGCGCAGCCGATTCGAACGCGCAACACACCCACCGATCTCTAATCCGCTGTTCTACGCACCGTCGCGCCAGCTTCACCGGAATAGAAAACGTCGCTGCACACGCCGCTTCTCCGATACTTTTTCGTCTATGTTGCCGGTCAATCGGAACGCTTGAACTACTCCGACTAAAGTATTTTAATTAATTGACTCGTTTGTGCGATATCTCTTGCAACAAGTTGCAAGGGAACGAAGGAAAGTATACAAGGGTGTAAAACGAAGAGTCGGTTGGGCCGTTAAAAAGATTTATTACAGCTCAAGATTTACACGTTATATTAAAAAGTAATGGAAAACCCAGTAATAATTTGTTTCTGCACCGAACGTATTACCAACGTACTTACCAGCTACCCACACGCGTTAGATAGCAACGCGTAAACGCGCAACTCGCACGATTTACGATCGCCATTCGCAAATCTGTCTTCGTTTGCTTTTCTCAGCTCGCAATACTGCTTTCCAAGAGATCGTGAAACGAGAGCCAGGAAAGAGGATCGCGGTCGATTTCTTCTTCCGTCCCGTGCCAAGATCGATCCGCGATCTCGCGAGTTTACACCGGAACGTTGAACGGTGCGTACGCGTAAACCCTTGCTCCATTCGTTGCGCCAAATGCTAAATATAGATTACTTTCACTGTTTGACGAAGCTCGATAGAAGCCGATATTGCTGGACATTTTTGCTTATTCGAGGATGAAAAGCGACGACGCGATTCGTCGCCGATTGTCCCGGATCGTTTCGTAAACCCGTATCGTATAAAACACGCAAGGGCAGACGAAAGATAAAGTCGATTGAAATATCGCATAGACACACGACAAATTGCAAGACGCAACTTCGAATATGATGCAGCCCGCGCGATCCTTCTCGCGGCTGTCCTCCATTACCGGCGTTCCTTCAGTTGTAGCACGTCGAGATAAACAAGCCGATTAAGCGGAAGATTAACTATCTCGCGCTAAAACGAGCTTATCTGCGCGTTGGTTTCGACACGAAGCCGCCGTCATCTTCGCTCTCCCTGGATGCACGCCACACCGTGAACGCGATGCACAGTTACTCGAAAAGCTGTGCTGACTCCTTCCACTTCCGCGATCCTTCCTTACCCTGAGAACGAGCCACGCGAAATTCGTTTTCCTAGATTTATATAGTTTCATCGGTCGAGTTTCACCAAAATTTGTGATCACGCGTTTCAAGCAATTTTTTCCCCAGTTTTATATCTCACGGTTTCGCTAACCCTGATGTTCTTTTCTGGTCTATACGAATCGAAATGAACGTTGTATTTCAACAGATATCGCTAAAATATACGCTTTCTGTGAATAAAATATTCCTCGATCCTTTCTTACCCTGAGAACGAACCACACGAAATTCGTTTTCCTAGATTTATATAATTTCATCGGTCGAGTTTCATCAAAATTTATGATCACATGTTTTAAGCAATTTTTTTCCAGTTTTATATCTCACGATTTTATTAGATAAGTTTGATGTTCTTTTCTGGTCCATACGACTCGAAATGAACGTTGTATTTCAACAGATATCGTTAAAATATACGCTTTCTGTGAATAAAATATTCC
Source organism: Bombus terrestris (assembly GCF_910591885.1). Lineage (NCBI taxonomy): Eukaryota > Metazoa > Arthropoda > Insecta > Hymenoptera > Apidae > Bombus > Bombus terrestris. The sequence goes on along the minus strand of NC_063271.1, from coordinate 2,429,348 downwards.
TCGATCCTTTCTTACCCTGAGAACGAACCACACGAAATTCGTTTTCCTAGATTTATATAGTTTCATCGGTCGAGTTTCACCAAAATTTGTGATCACGCGTTTCAAGCAATTTTTTCCCCAGTTTTATATCTCACGGTTTCGCTAACCCTGATGTTCTTTTCTGGTCTATACGAGTCGAAATGAACGTTGTATTTCAAGAGATATCGCTAAAATATACGCTTTCTGTGAATAAAATATTCCTCGATCCTTCCTTACCCTGAGAACGAACCACACGAAATTCGTTTTCCTAGATTTATATAATTTCATCGGTCGAGTTTCATCAAAATTTATGATCACATGTTTTAAGCAATTTTTTTCCAGTTTTATATCTCACGATTTTATTAGATAAGTTTGATGTTCTTTTCTGGTCCATACGACTCGAAATGAACGTTGTATTTCAACAGATATCGTTAAAATATACGCTTTCTGTGAATAAAATATTCCACGAAAGAAGTTATAGGAAGAAACGTAAACGTTAAGAAACATATAGAAGAACGCGTCGATTAGAAATCGTCTTAATCAGGATCCAACACGAAGGACTCTCTATTGTCTCCGTTGCGACGTCATTGTAAAGCGAGCTGTCCTTAATAGCGTTTATAGTCTTATGCAAAAGAAGAGGTAGAGGTACTTTATGTAACGAATCCTTTATCCGACGCGCACCGAGACGCGCCTTGAAGCGCGTCCACGAGCCAATCGATGAACGCATATCGGGAAATTTCCATCGCCGTTATCGCGAGCACGGATCGTTACAAATTATCGGCGCTGGCGCAGCAGGACTCTCGGTTGCGGATGAAAAAGCACGCTGCCGCCTGAGAATCCGTCGACCTATCACCTCGTGACGATCGCGCCTGTCCTCGCCCGCGACGCGACGCGATCGTTATCGAGCGCGTGGGCGGTTCGAGCGTCGTAAGGACTCGTCCGCGAGAGCCTGTGTTTCACGGTGTTGCGGTTTATAACGTCTCAATAATTGTCTCTCCGCGAACGAGCGTGGATCTAATTGAAAACTTAATTTATGCCAATCTGAGCGAGCGATCTTCTTTGTGCATTGAAACTATGAAATACAGAGACGAACAATGGAAGCTTGGGATTGGCGTCCGTCATATTTTAATTTGACGTATCGTACAGCAAGGTAAATGTAACCGGAAATTGAATTTGTCAGGCAACGACACTGGCGCAAACTGCGTTTCTATTTACGTTTCCCTACGGACGAGGCTCGAGGAATCCGAAGCGTGACCCGAGTGCGAACGAAACAGAGTGTGGGAGTCGTTGGCATTGGGCGGAAGAGCAGGATGCGGAGACACGTGTGTAAGCTACGCGGATTTTACGCGCAAGAACTACTTTGCAAATGCCAAAGGATTAGAGGAGACATTTGGATCGTTTGGAAATTCGACGCACGCCAAAAGGACTTTTCACCATATGATATACTTGAATATAAAAAGTACGGTTTATCTCTTACGATGTCGGACGGTTAAAAATTGTTAACCCGATCAAAATTCAAAGATTTGATTTCACCGAGCCTTGTATCTGGAACGCGTCAAAGTGGCATTAGATGGAGAACGGTGGTGCGGACGCACACGTGGAACATACGCGAATGGCGTATAGCTAGTCTGCGCGGTGAAATGTCAGACAGCGTGGTGAATCGGATTCTATAGTAAGAAGGAGAATTCCTTCCATTCACACGGAGCAGGAGAGCATCGCCGATGACGACGACGTCGGTAGCAGAAGGCATAAGCTCAGGGCTGTGTTGAATAGATCAGATAAACCTCGCGATCGGAGTCGCGGACACATAAATCTTCGAAGACGGTAGCCTTGTCGATATGAAGCGTTTCAAGGAATCCGTGCTACCCGAGCCAGACCGAGACAGTCGATCGAATGGAAATTAGCAGTAAAATCGTTTTTGCGTCCTGATAATCACCGCGTATGAATAACGATCGATATTACCTATTCTATGAAGAACGCCTATTACCTATTTTGTGATTTAATCGATGGACGTATGTTTATTTGAAAAATCAAACGAACCTCGAAGCAGGAGGTTTCTATCTATGACAGATGCACAGGTTACGTAACGAGAGAGCGTTTCGTCAAATCGCGAATCAATTTCACTGCTCTCTCTCTCTCTCTCTCTCTCTCTCTCTCTCTGGTTCGATTCTTTTCACAGACCGAGGGAAGGTTCAAAGGGGAAACGATCGTGGGTAGAGGAGCACGATATACGCGCGCGTGCACCGTAGTACCTGACACACGATCACCAGCCTCTTCCACATTTATCAACGGGCGAAATGTCAGGAGATCCCATGAATCGAGCCTGCGAACGAAGATCATCCCATTCACATGAGCGAATCGGGTGACATCCTTACAGGGGGAAATGTCAAATCCAGCTTCTTCTTCTTCTTCTTCTTCTTTTTCTTCTTCTTCTTCTAATCGATCTGCGAACGTCATTACGAACCTATACCTATACGAGATTACTATCGACAAATTTTTCTCGGATTACCGTACCATGGTCGCGACTTTGAAATCGAGTTTCTTATCGAATGTGGGAACGAGCTTTAAAAGGAAATCGATGTACGCTCGAACGCGAGACAAAGCCAACAAATTAGTGGCAAATGTCGTGGACGAAAGTGGAACGAGCCGCGAGCCAGCCGGTTTCGATCTTTCCCAAAGAAGAAAAAAGGGAAAAACGCCGATTCGCTCGTTAACGAGGTTCGTTAGAGGCGCGGAGCGGAGCCGAAGCGCGGGAGTAGCGCTTCGAGATAGATCGAGGACCGCGAAACGGGTGACGAAAAAACGTGTACGCCTTACATAAACCGACCACGCCCTGCCAGACTATGTTTCAGTCTACACGTTAGCCTAGTCACACACGTACACAGAACCGTAGACGTGGAAGCGTTAAACGTGCTCTTGCGTCCATGTAAGCGTGTGCACGTGCACGGATCATGTACCTGTGTATTCCATGCCTCTCCGTGCTCCTCTCGAAACGTGTCGATAGCTAGCTCGATCTATGGTACCGTGCCCTCTCCTATCGATACTCCGTGGCGTTACCTTACGTGGGTGTTCGTAGGGCACCGGAACGAAAGTCTGCCGGCAGCTTGCTAAATCCTCGAAACGCTTCGAGAGATCCTATCTCGACCAATCCGGACAGCTGACCTGGTATTTCCCTCGCGAACGTTCCTGTCGATTACACGACCACGTCCGCGCGTCCATTTCCCGCGATTTTCTTCGACCCTCCGCCTTCGTTTTGCCGCGATCGAGCTCTCCTTCGCCCTTCCCGCTCTTCTATTATTACCGCTTTCAATTATTTTCTCCATCAACGATCCACTGTCAGAGTGAAATTGAATTTTCAGATACTTCTAGAAAATATCGTACTTTGATATTATAGCGTTTCGAACGAGATGGAATCGATCGCGAAATATAAATGTACGTATAGCGTAAATATACGGATAGCAGTGATATTCTTCAAATATCCGCCTGGTACACACGACGTTCGAGGACGGGTGCAACAGGGCGTCCTCGAAATTCGACGATGGATTAATCGAGCTGCCATTACGAAAGTGAAACGGAGCGCGGGCTACGTTGGTCGGAAGGTCGGATCTCCGTCGCACGAGCCTTCCTTCTCGATCGGAGACGCGATTACGGAAGATTTCCGATCGATAGACCATGAAAAGTAGTCCATTACACGAAATGTTTTCCTCCTCGACGACTCACTCGATCACGTTAAAATCACACCGCCATCCTCTTTTCGTTTCATCGAGGTGGTATCTCTTTTTTCCGATCGTTATTATCTTACCGATCGATGATTAATCGAAGTCATATCGATGTTAATCGACGTTCAATTATGTTATCGTCGCTTATATCGCGCACCATCGATCGTAAGAAAAAATGATACGTACCAAGTTCAATCGCCATACGTCGAGTTAAAGATCAAATCGAGCTTCGTTGGTTCGTGTCTTGTTCTCACGTTTATCTTCTATCCTGGTCGGATAACGTCGAGCTGAAAAAAGAGGAACGAACTCGTTGGCTGGAGAGGAATTCTCAAGAGGGATTAATTTGCGCGATTAACGCAAGTGTTGCAGGGGTCGTGGCTAGTTGCACGTCTGAAATTCCAAGGCACCGCTACTCATCCTCGGCTAGAATCCGAGAGAGTCCGGCTCGTTCCGCAACGGCTGCTTCGCAAATGCTCGCCCTCGACCTCTTCGATGCTGAACCTGAATCCTCCTGATCGCGCCACACCTTTCCGAGTGCAGCTGAAAATTGCCGCGGCTGTTCGTATAACTGTATCAAGTCAAAGCTCGCAGAAATGCATCCACTCGGCGTTAGCTACCGTTACAGAGCCGAGGACGAATCGGTGAAGATCGCGCGTACTCTTGCGGTTCTTCGACGAAAGGATGCTCCGCCATTACGAACGCAACGGTGCTGTTGCCGCGTTTTCACTTGGGACCGATGCACGTAGCTGGTTCTCGGACGATCGGATCGCGAAATTGGCCGACGACCTTGATCCGCGTGAACCTGTCGATCAATCCTTTGTTCTGCACCCAACACCGTTAACTCGTTCCTTTGTGCTCGATTCGACGCGTTCTTGACATTTGCGCGTTGAGAGGGAACAGGAAGGTGTTGGTGAAACTGTTGCGTTTCGGAGAAGCTGCGACTCTTCCTTCGTATTCAGAAACGTGTATCTTGAATTACAATGCGATAGGTTTGACGCGAGGGGAATGGATGTCTGATGTAAAGCTGAGATTCGATTTCGTCATAAAACAGACTCCTCCGAGACTGTTTCGCGTTCTCTTTTTTTATCTAAAATCTAACGTTGCAGACAGTCGGTACGCGTAACTCCACAGAACATCGATCGTTAGTAAAATCTGAGTTACTCTATCTGTTGGAAAAAGCAAGAGGATCATCTTCGACGCTAAGTAGAATCGGGCAGTGCTTGTCTTAGTCATGCAGGTTACGAAACGACGCTTCCGCCACAGAGAACGGACGTGGATTGGTACGAGCTACCGGACCATCGGTTCCACGCGAAGGGAAAAAAGGTGTAATTTGTGAGAAAGAGACGATAATTAAGGTCTGGTCAGTCGCGAGGGCACCGGGCAACGCGGCGTTTCTAACGGTTGTGCGCGTTGATCGTAGCGCGGCGTTGCTTTCTAATTATAACAGTGCAGCGTAATTACACAACCGGCGCATAAAAGGAGCAATAATAAAGCGTGCATACGTACGATATAAATTTCTGATAGCTGGCTGGATAGCGTTGGCACGCGGTCCACAGCGTCAATGATGGCGCGAGCGCTGAAAATCTATCCGTAGGGGGGAAGAGAGTAACAGTACCGCCGGTCATAAAGCGCGTTACGATAAATCACGGGTAATTAATAAATTCCGTCGTATGCCTCCTATGCCTGCAGGCACCACCGTGCAATCTCCTCGTTCGCAAAAACAGGGATCGCGAGCAAAAAGCGACGACAGATGCGGTCGTGCTTAATTACAGGCTTCTCTACCAGCTTGGGAAACGTATATTTCACGCATAAACAACATCTAGAGGGTGTGGAGTCTTCTGCGTCAAAGTATCATAAATGAAACAATTTACAACGTAATAAATGTACTTTACGCGTTCGAAAATTCCTGAAAAGTTCAAAGCACGTTTTACGGCTCTAAAGAAACGCACGCCAAAGAATTCACCGCTACTCCCGGGCTTTCGAAAGCTCCCGAGGTGAAACCTCGAGATGCACAACGAGAGAGACGGGCTGGTCTGAGTGCGAACGTTCATATTTCACTTCCTGCGTGGCGGAATTACGAGGCAACCTAGACGATCCGACTTTCTACTAATACGAGCTTCGATCGGGTAGAAAAACGGCCGATAAGGCAACGGGGATCGATTAAAAGGACCAGGGAGAAACTTGGACGGGCGGCCAGCGACCGGACTCTCGCGACGCGGTGGTCCGGATCGTACCGATTCCTGAAAAATTCCAACGTTTCCAAGTGCGTTCCGCCAGGTTCATAAATACCGCCCCGCATCGATAGCATTTAATCTCTCAATACTCGTGGTTCGCGAAACGTCACGAAGAAATATGGCGACGAGGGATCGGATGATACGAAAAAGACGGCTACAAGAGCGGATGCTTGATCGGAGGATACCGAGCGAAGATAGAGATGCAAAAGATGTTGAAAGACACGGTGCGATGTATACGCAGAGAGGAGAATTATCGAGCAAAAGAGAATGAAAATGGAGATTATTTACAGATGTCTCTTTGAAGATGCTTTGAACGGTTCGAACGACGATCTATACCAACTCAGACGGAAGATATTTAATTTTATCTACGCTTCTTATACAACTAATTCAACATGTTCTCACCACATTTTACTCTATCAAAGACGAAAATCGCTTTTACATCCATTCCAATCGCTAAGTTCCAGTATTTCGCAAGAATTGACACGAAATAATACCGGAGAAGAGAAAATAGTTTTAGCTGAAAGAGTAGGTAATTCTGCAAGAAGCGGAAATCGAGCGTAGCTGCTTTGACACAAACGCGAGCAAATCTCGAATCCAGCCGTGCGGTAGAAACGCAACGAGAAAAGGAAAGAGAGAGAAAAGGAGAGAGAGAGAGAGAGAGAGACAGAGAGAGGACAGGGTCTAGCGAGCATCGAAAAAAATCATATATCGGAGCAACGGTGAACTGGATGAGGGCTCCTAAACGCGTACCGCCTAGGTGGTCTTGACGTAAATAGGAAACCCGTCCTGGACCCCGATGGAGTAGAGAGACGGCGAGCGCAGGGTACTCGAGAATTTCCTACCGACGATCACCGGCACGACGAGCAACCACACGGACACTCTCCCGCAGATCGACTCCGCTCGGCCACGTTCTCGCAGATCTCTCGCTCGCGAGAGAACCAACGACCAGGCGAGAGTGTGTTGGTCGGGCGTGGTCGCGGTGGCCATGGAATGCGCTCACTTTCACCGTGAGCGCGGTGCCAGACGAGGATCGAAGAGAACATGCGGCGAGAGAAAGAGAGGGGCTGTTGATCGCCGAACGTGCACGCACACGAAACACGCTTCGCGAGTGCAACACACTGCGCGACGTCGCGCCAGAGATCAAGCTTCGTCGATACACAACGCACTCGCTTCGCTTTGTTTCGTCGATGTAGACGACTATCTTTGCGAATCGTTGGAATGGAGCGTGGTTAAGGTATAGACGAAGAAGAAGGTATTTGGAGATAGAAAGGGGTGGAAAGTGAAGGAATACGCGCATATTTCGTAATGCAATTTGGTTGTAAATGTGTTCTTGCGAAAGTTCGCCATCGAATCGTTGCAAATTTTTTAACGATTCTACGTATGGTACGACGTCTATTTTCGAAAGGATGTTTCTTTCTAACGTTTCTTTCGGATCGACGCGTCGAGCGGATGACGAAAGGGAAACTACACGCACCCGGTCACAGCGGATACTAACCGATTAACAGGATGAATTATGGCCGATTGAAATCGATTGAATAGCTAATAGGTAGCCGCTCTTCCGTTCGTCTAAATCTCGCCACTGAAACTTCTTCCTCGTTTCAGGACCTGCTAAGTCAGGTGCAATCGAACATAGCGTAGAACCTTGGAGCGGAAGCGCAAGTCACGAGCGTTAAATGAATTGGGGAATATTTATGCGATACTCTCAGCAGTGACAGATGAAGATGCACGATTACAAGTTATTTCATCTTTATCTCATCTCCGTATGAATCCAACTACCGGTTATATGTTCGCGGTCTTCCAGAGAGTGAAAAGTAGTATGTAATTGGTACATTTGAAGAAGTTGGCAGTAATCAAGTGTATCTCTTGTATCCTCGTTTTAACGCCGGTCGCGTTACATCGCATAAAAGTTGCGAGTCTCCGTCCGAGAAGATTTCTTAACGAAAAAAGAGAGAAGAAGCAACCGTAATTGGTTGTCGTCCGCGAGTAACCAGGTACCGGAACTTTCGAGGAAAGATCGTTCGTTCTTGCACGTCGTCGGAGTGCTTAATTAGCAGGATTCGGAGTTACGTAAAGAGTCGGAGCCAAGGATGGCCGCGATATATCCAAACTCCGCGAACTGCCACAAAGGAGAAAAAGAACGACCACACCAGACACTACCATTATTACCAAGCACGTCCCAGTTTTATTGCGATACCGACTCGAGCAACGATTCACGCGTATGCGGTAAAAGTTTTTAGCAAGAATCAACGAGTTCCTACGGCCGAATATTTTTTCTTCTTTTATTAATTGCATAACGTGCATCGAGTGGCGTGAGCAACACTTTCCATCGCGCGACGCAAGATCAGACCCTGAATCTCGAGTAAGAAGGAGAGGTTGCACGATCGCATTTAGATGTTTACCGCGTTATACTTTGCAAGAGGCAAGTTTCATTCATCGCCACCAATTATGCAACGCAATTATCTGAATCGTAGTAATTAAAAATAACGTTCATCGATTCCCTCGATTCCCGTTTCCATATATTACAATGTTTGTTGCTTCACGCGATTCGATTATCTCTGTGGAAGGTAAAAAGCTTCGATCAACGGTCCTAAAACTCGGCACGAAACGTTACACGGGAGGCGACGTCGACGTTGTGTCGAAGGCAGAAAAACGGTGGCAAGCGCCGGGCAGAGATTTTTCCGTCGGTTCGTCACCGGCGAGTGGATATATCGGATGCACGATTAACCAATTGGCATTTTGCTGGAATAATTATATGTTACGCTGGCGTATTTTTCACCCGCGGCCGTTCAACCGTGAACACAGATAGCGGCTCTCTTCGTCGCTAAAGTGCACCGGGTGGCCGAGACGGAGGGAAAAAAGGGGACACGTTGCAGCGAGACGTTGCACCACGTCGACCGCCTGCAATTAGATCGCCGCGCCGAAGCTGGATTTTTCGACTCGCCACTGCCGTGATTTTGCCGTATTACCGGATCGATAGCCAACGTTTTACGATCAGTCCGTCCCGTTTCCTGTTACGCGCGATACTCGTAGCGCCTCTGGTACCGTTTCGTTACTTTCGATGTTTTATCGACTACGAATCGTAATCGATGCGGTTCATATTGACTCGTGCCAGGTGTATTTAGAAAAAGGGAAAAAGAATGGACATAAATTTCCGTGAAATTGCTCGTGTTATCGACTTTTTTTTTACAATCTCGAAGCTTAAATTAAATTGCTGTTTTGTTTCTATTGGATTGTTCGGAAAGTTCATAGCATATATAATATTTTATTTAATAAAATACTAAATTTTTCTGATTAATCGATCTTTGAAATATTCAACCTCTCGATGAGATATCGAGTTTTTCGATAAGGATTCAAAGAGAATTATCGGAGGTAAAAGATTGAAAATGGAGCCGAGCCGATGGACGTTCGCGGAAAGTTGTTGCACCAGGCGCGTCGAATCGGACGAAGGAGAAGGTAGAAAGGACGGAGCAACAGCACAGATAAAGAACCAATGGTCGAAGGTGGAAGAATGTCACCGAATGACAAAGTAACGCGCACTCGAAGCGAAGAGCGAGCCAGGCGACAATGGGCGGCTGATTTGTGAACTGCCAGCTCGGATATCGTCGTTGCGGACGCGGCCCACGGTTTCATCGAACCTCCATAAATTTCTATGGTTCAACATGGGAGGCTCTCTTTCCGGGTCCGTGGACCGGCGACCGCAGCTGCGCCGACCGTGTCCTTCCTCAACATTCCTCGCCGAGTTGCTCGTCTACCTTCCTCCAACGATTCCTGTCACCGTCTTAGCATCTTACTATGCTAATGAGACAGCGATATTTTCGTTGCTCTTAAATTGGACCTTTCTTCTCTGATTTAATCTTATTACCACGAGAATAGTCTCGAGTACCATTGAAGTACATTTAAACCTGGATTATCAGAATGTTGCTTAACGTAGCGACGTCAATTAAAATCTGTAAAATTAATAATCTCCTGTCATATGAAACCATTATTCGATTATTTGAAGGATTCTATCAAATGACGAAACATTTTCGGTTATAAAGATAAAACGATTTTGAAAGTCGACCGTAAACTTAATTTTCGAGGAAAGATGAACTTTGATCGTAGCTTATTTCTGCATGAGGAGGAAAATAATGCGAACCGTGGCCTTCCTCGACTCAAATTCCGACATCTCTGCCCTACAAAATGATCGAACATGTCACATGGGGCATGAACGACAAGCGAACAACGCGAATCATTTATACGAAACCAGTTTTGTACAATTCGGCGCGAACGGTCCTACAACAGGAACGAGGACCGGTGTGTTACAGTGGTTCAGGATGTTTTGATCAGAACAATCGTGTATTCGAACCAGCACGTCGATTCGCATTATCGCGCGGTCGTTTCCTCGTTACGACCTCGTGGACCACTCTCGACACCATTTATCGCTCTGTGGTTTCAATGATTTGCGCAATTGAACAATTTGCGGTCACCAGCGTCGTCGCGCATCGATTTCAGCCAGATTTTCACGTTCTTCGAAGATTTTATCGACGTGGAACATTCGTGAACCACCAGAGATATCGTAGTGTTAAATTTGTTTTTGTAATAGATTCCCTGATGTATGCTTACGTATTTATTGCCGCAAATTGCTAACAATATTTTACGAATGATTAAATAACTGCTTTCATCTCGTTTTGTAACGAATGCGCACTGACCGACAAAGAACGGGGAGGAGAAAAAGAAGAGCAAGAACAACGAAGAGAGACGATGATGGATTTCGCTTTGAACCGAACGATCTACGTAAAAGGATCGGCGATTAAGGTGAAACTTGCTCGCACAGAGATGCATGAAGTCTTTTCATCGCAGCCACGGGAGATGCCGTCACATCTGTAAATAAACAAACGAACAAACGAGCCGCACAGCGGGCCGTCGAATTGGATATTAAAGGAAGGTGCACGAAGTCGAAAAGTTTCGAAACGGGTCATGGGCTCGAAGAGAACCAGCCAAAGAAGAGCGACGTGGTACGCTTAATCGGGGTGAGCGTCGACCGATGACCCGGTGAACATTTCGCAAAGTATACAATAAGTCTTCTCTTAATTTCGCCAGTCGTCGAACGTGGCAGTGCCTAGCAATGACGAGCGTGAAACGCAACGATTGTTCTTTTCCATGGTGTATTCCGACATGGAACGTCACGGCCAATTACGATCACGACTCAATAATAATTGTCGTGATTCGACGAAAAAAAGGGAGAAAAGTGGAAGAAGGCGACCTAAACGCGTCGTTCCGGCGTTGATTCGTATTCTGTGAACCGCGCATCGAACCCGAATCGATCCACCAACGACAAGGTTTCTCGACTTCCAACCGGTGCTTTGATCACGGAAAGGCCAAACGACGCGCGATCAACCAGGATCATTTTTCGGAAAATTAATAGCTCTTTGTTTTAAGGACATGTGACAGAGATTCTGCCTCGTGGGCGTTGAAGTTGGCCTTTTTACTCGTGATATACTTTTGTGGCTTTCTTTAAGCGCACTTGGAGCGATCGATGCGCTCGAAACGATCACCGAGCTGCTGCTAGCTCGCCATCGAACACCAGTGGATGAAGTACCGTTACCACTGCGGAGACGCCAGCGCTACGTTCGCGGCAGCACCACCGGTATAATAATCATGGTAGGAAGAGATAAAAGCGCGAAGAGGAATGCGAACATGCAATACGCGCGCGCGCTCTTTGTTCGTTTCTCGCCTTTGTGATTCAGACACGGAGCTATTTTTTAATACTACCCTTTTTTTATATCGCTAAACCTATATAGTATCCTGTTAGAGGTTAATGTTTATGTTAATTACCGCGAGAAGGGTTCCACTCTTTCGTTTCGCAATCGTTCACCAGTGTTCTTATACGAGGAGTTAAAAGAGTATATTGATGCGTTCGTTTCTTATAATTACGAGCGGGACCACCGTTATCGAGCGGTGATCTCGCGCTCCCTAATTATCGTGCCGGAGAAAGTGACTCGAACTTCCACGAAAATAAACGGCATTGCATAATTAATAATAACAATTCATTCACGAAATCGTAACGCATCTTTGAATTCGAGTGTCATGCGGTTTCCTCGTAATAATAGGGTTTCGCGGCAGGGGCGTTCATACGGTAGATTGCACTTGGTATATACGAATCCCGCCAATTTCTATTGTGTCGGCTGCTCGTAATTGTCGTTTCCTGATCGAAGAAATTTTTCGAAACAAGAAAGGATCGAGCAACGTTGTTCGCTCGATATTCGCTACCATTCTCTCGACGATGGTTGACGCAATTCTTCCTCGTTTCGAAGTTTCTTTCTCCCGATTAATGCGTTGGATGCCAGGAGAACGGATTGGTCGATAACGTATGGGACATAAACGACGATTAATTGGTTTACGGTGTCATTAGGTTTAAGGTCCGCAGCGGTTCGAGAGTAAACGAAGCACGCGTCCGTCTATCTTCCGCGACGCAAAACCGGGCTCTCTCGCTGCCTTCCTACGTAAGAATGTCGCTTAAAGCGTGTACGCCTAGACCGGTCGCGCGACTAATATGGGAGTGTGCGCCCGGCTGAAGCCTCAACTGGATCACCGATCCAGCTTGCCTATCGAATCGCTTCCCTTGGACTTAAGCTCCCTTCACAGCGGCTATACCGCTTTCTCTGTTAAACAAAATGAAACGCAATTGCTACGTCGATAGTTGTTAATTTCTCTCTGAAATGTGAATGAAACTTCTTCTCGTAATTCGATACAAAAAGAAACGGTTCGTTTGATTTATCGTACGAAATATAGAGATTTTCTTGTTACTTTTGGAATACCGATCATAATATATAGTTGTGAAAGAGGCTTAAGGGCGCATCTCGCAACTACCGACAGCATGCAGGAGATAGAAGGATCATAAGGTGATCGAGGAAGTCTCTGATCTATGGCACGGGTCTGGCAACTTCGTGAGCTTCCGTGGCTTGCTTTTTCATATTCTATGAACTACAGTTTGCGAAATCTCGTTTCGCTCTACTTGCATTTTCCTCCTTCTTTTGCACAGTTTCGATGACAGTGCTATCTTCGAACTTCGGAGAGCCGCTCGTTCCCGATTCCCGACGCTCTTAAATTACGTCATCGCTAATAAATTGTTAAGAAGTCGAAAGTATAATCCCGTTCGTTACAGACTGACTTACTTTCAATGCTATAAAGTAAAAATCGATCAGAAGTAAAAACGTCTTACGAACGATTTGTCAAGTTGTCGTGTCAAGACGCCAAACGCCGTCCCCATTACGTTCTCTCTCGTTCGTGAAATCCTTTTAATCAGCTGTTATTTGCCTGTTTATTACGAGATACGATTGTCGCGGGACCACCCACTATTTTTCTTTTTTCGTCAGGCTCCGTATAGTGAACGGGGACGTGGCGAAGAGTTTTACAACATGACAAACCGGAGAGGTCTAAATTGGCATCGCAATAAAGGAAAGGTCAGAATGCTCGTAAAGTTAGCGAGATAATAAAACGGGCGTAATGACGCCAGTAACGTGTGCGAAGTAATTCGTGTTCGAAGCTGGCCCCGAGTTCCGAGCGAAGAAAAGGGGAAATTGCATTGGATTTCTGGACGATTGGCCGTACGTACCATCGGAAGCTATTCCGTTCTCGGAAACGATTCTTACGACGTGGCTAGACAACACGATCGTTGGATCCACAGAAAATCGCAAGGGTTGTAAATCGAGGGAGCAGCATGCAATTTTCTCTTCGTTGCAATAAAATTACAGAGATTTCGCGGGTAACGCGAACGAATAGAACTGTGGATCGAACATTCTATTTGATAGACGGAGCAGATCTTTCAACTTCGATAGGTTTATGCTAATTTACAAATGACAGAATCCGAATAAAGTGGTACGAATGTGAAATTAGCAAAATCCATTTAATGGCACTAGTTATAGCTGGAACCTACTGCGAACAGCTGGCCGTTTCCATCTCGTCGCGAAAAACTACGTTCACGGTTTACATCCGTTTTTCCTCTTCTTTTTCCTTCAGCGGATTCCACCGGTAAGATAATTTCTGGTACGTCTGGGCATACCACCTTGTGTTTCTCTTTGATAATTCTTTCCTGTAATTTCTCCGCGATCGCTTTTATGGTCCCATCGGTCCACTCCGGGCAGATGGAAGAGGAACGCGGCTGTGTAGCTGCGTTCTTCTCGAAGCAAGACTTCTTTTTCTCAGAGAAATTACCGGACAACGGAACACACATCCAGAGGAATCGTAAGTGGATAACGACAAAAATGTAGATACAATTATCTAATATCGTGGAGCGTGTGATATCTTCTCGTTTTTTGTAAGAAGGTGTCCTCTTCTTGTAACAACTTGGTTCATCCGATATCAAACCGAATATTTCGTAGAAAGTGACTTATATTATTCGATTATTCGAAGTTCATTTATGAAGCTTGATGATTGATGACGAATGTAGCTCGTAATATAATCTCAGTCCGGATATTATACCATTCGATGGTCTGTAGATGGACTCGAATCGTGAAATAAAAAATTGGAAATAATACGTATAGAGGGAATAGTCGAAGAACTAGATCAGAAATAGATAGATTTCACTTTTCCCAAATCTACTATTGGAACGTACTATTGGAAAGATCGGGGCATTATGAAACCGGCAGTATATTTAAAATACAATAGAATAATTCCGACAGTCATCGATCCGAGCGGCTTGCGGCAGCTTAAGACGTGTTCGAACTATCTTCGAGACATTCATCGCCGTTGAAAAAGTTACGCAACGCTTCCGTGTGCCGCGCTGTAAACCGGAAGCGAATGAATCCGGTGCAGGAGGCTTGCGAAAAATCTGGATATCGATCGCCGACGGAAAACCATCGGAAGTCGATACGCGGCGTACGCAAAACCGCAGCCGGGATCGTCGCTTCCGCCAGGGCCCGGAAGCATTCGACCGATGGTGAGCGCACGCTGACTCTTCCTGTCGGCGGATAGACACCGTTAATAATTGAAACGGCACACCGAAAAAGAGAGAATGGACCGACAGCGTGTACAAAAAGCGAGACTCGCATTCGCCAGATGGAACGATCTAGGAAATGGGAGGAGAAGCGGCGAACGGAGGCGATACGAACGGAAATAAAAAAAGGAGAAAGTAATGGAACGCGCTCGCGCGCGTTCGTCGAGCTTGCTTTGATGGACCGTGGGATGGACAGAATCGAGATGTCTCGAAATCGAAAGTAGTCCGGTTTCTACGTGCTTGGAATATTTGGGAAAAAACGACTTGGCGAAGAGAGGATAATTTTCTGACATATTATACGGTCGTGATGCTCGCAGACGGAAAGGAAAGGCGGCGTAGGATGTAAAATTAAGAGCAGCTAGTTCATTAATTACAAGCTTTCGCTCGATTACGCGAATCTATCCCGAATGGTTGGCAAACGAAGCAGTCGGTTTGAAATTTCGCGAGATAAATCACGTCGGTGGTTGAATCGCGTGGCGTTCCACGAGGCTTCCGGAAGCTGTCTGCTCGCGTCGGGCACGCTCCTCTCGCACAGGGAGTCAGCGGGGAGTATCGATAACGCAATGCCGCTCCGCGCCACGCTGCACCGCGCTGCGACGTTCTATCGAAAAGGGAAACGGCCGTACGCTCGCGGGGACACTCGATGAAACGAAGCGGCTTGCGATGGAAGTGGTTGCCGGTGGTGAAAGAGGTGGAGGTGGAGGAAGGGTGAGACGGTCGGGGAGGAGAAGGAAGAGGAGGTGAACGTTGAGAAACCGAGGCGTAATCCGAGGCGTAGATGCATCGATAGCGGCGAACAGCCAGCGAACCCGACTACCACTGACTTCCAGGAGCGTTCTCCGAGCCTCTCTCGGTCTCGGTGCACAGCACGCACACGACCCAGAGATTCTACCACCTTCTCCACCTCCACCTCCACCTTCTCTCCTACTATGTAGTTCTACTTCTCTTCCTCGAACGTGCGTGCACGCGAGCGCACCGGGAGAATGCGAGCGGACGTATGGGCGGTCTGGCCGCTCGATGCTGGCCGACGTCTTCAAAAATGTGGGGAGTGGACCTCGCGGTTCAGCGTCGCTCCACCGCACCGGATCGCGATACGTTTCCACTTTCGCACCTAGACCGACGCCGATCAACCTCCTGTTGGTCAAGGTTGCGCGTGTAAAGTTGGCTAAAATTCGTTGGCCTCTCCAAATAGAACGATTCATTGAATCTTTCTTTTGTCCGACACCCTTTACCGCGTATCGACACTGTATCAATGAAAACCGTGACTCTCTTCGTTCCTTGCAAACTCATCGCTCGCGTATATACTCGAAGCTCTACCACTTTGCCAGATTCGAAGAGACGATGACATCGTAGAGTCAGAGGCGACCGAGGGATTCGCCGTAAAAAGAAAAGAAAGAAAGTTGTGTAAGAGCAAATCATCGTTCGCTAGGCATGCTGATAGCGTCGTGATAAGAGGGATCGGTAGGCGGGGTCGCGATGAGAACCACTGCACGGGGAGCGGACTCTCGAAGCACTTTATCTCCAGAGTCCAGGATGTGGGTCGCGACTGCCGCCCGCCACGCGAGCACACAGCGCACCGCAAACGCTAATACTATCTTAAGGCTCGTCCACACCTGGCTGCACGTGCGGACCGCGTGTCGAACGAATCCGAAGAGAACGTGAGCTGTTCGGACGTTAATCGTACGCTAAAAGCCTGCTTCTCTTCCTTGAGTTATTATTAGAAAGGTTAATTTGTAACGTTTGAGACATCGTACGAATGGTTTCGGGGGAAGAGATTTATCGCTTGGGGGGATTTTCGCGCACACCGCTTTTCACTTTCCATCTTCGAAACGAGGTCGGTCAAAGACAGGCACGTTCGCGGAAAATACTCGGCTTCCTCTGTTAATCCGTTCGCCGAACGATCCGCAAACTACTTCCGAGTGCATTTGAATAGCTATTCGAGAGGAATGGATTCGACGTCGTGTATCTAGTTTCCCTAGAATAGTCTCTGTTACCCGAGTCTCTTCTGTATTGGAAATTCTATTGCAGCATGTACGCAAAGAGGCAAGATCGCATTTGGTATAAATTATCCTCTAATATAGGTGGAAACATCAATTAACGTAATAATCCAAGCGATATCGTTTAGTCGTCTAACGACTGGAATAAGTGGCTTTAACGACCATCGTGCGTGATGGCGCCGACTCTTCAACGCCACTCTGCTTTAAGTGGCTGCACCTGTGTGTTCTTCTTCTGATCGACGTCCTTCGTGAATTTCTCTTCGAGTTTCTACAAGATGAAAACACACTTGGGAGATAAATTTGATCTCGTGTCGACCATTCGAAGATTGAAAAAGCAACGTATCACGCAAAAAGTAGGCTCTCTGTTTCATCTCTCAAATTGCAATGTACGAGTCGTGTCGCGAACGCACCTATCTAAGAACGTTCTAAACCTGCGTCGATAAAAATGATCGGATACGGAGAGTATCTGGGATACTTTTTGTTATTTGTTGGCAGCTTCACTTTCGATATTACTTTCGAGGCCGGCGACGTATCCAGTATCAGTCGATCCTTCCACGGTCAAACGAGAGAGTCTCTTCGCTTTCATCGCGCGGACGTAAGCCGAGGAAGAAACTAGATCGACTGGACGATCTCCACTTTTCCGTGCGACCAGTGGCCGCCATCCATTCGTTAATCGAAAGAGACAGCGAATCAGCGAATTTCAGCGTATTTCACATACATGATCGGTACTTGTGTTTCTCTGACAAAATCTACTTTGATCTTTTCACTCGTATTTCACGAACGTAAGAGTCGACGTTCGTAGCTACCACTACTTACACAGTAGAGGATTATAACATTGGCTTGGCTGATAGCGTATTCAGCACGAAACGATCGTGTATCTTTGATAAAGACTAGATAACCGGCGAAATGTCGAACGGTATACGTATCCTATAGATAGCTCCAGGTCGTCTTATATAATCTCAATATTTTATATTTCAAGCAGAATCTAATATATCTATCAAGATGGTTGATATTGCATACATCAAGCGAACAGACAACCTGCTAATCTTTTTCCACCGGTACCAAAACTCGATCGAAAGGACGAGTTTCACAGCATCAATAAGATCGTTAATCGGGGTTATTTCAAAAGCAGAATATTACGTAAAAGAGCTAGAAAACCGATAACGCTCGAATTTCAGTTTTCGATATCTCGTTAGATCTCGTCTGGTGTCGTCTGGTGTCATCTGATGTCATCTGGTGTCGTCTGGTGTTATCTGGTGTCGTCTGCTATTGTCCGGTGTCGTCTGCTGTTGTCTGGTGTCGTCTGGTGTCGTTTGGTATCGTTTGGTATCGCTTGGTGTCGTTTGGTATCGTTTGGTGTCGTTTGGTGTCGTTTGGGTTCCTGTGGTCTCGCGTGATCTCGTGTGATCTCGTTCGGTCCTAAGAAACCCGTGTTTAGCCCAGATAAAGACGATAGCAGAGGCTCGTAGCGCGGAAAGGCGCGCGACGCGAGGGGAGAACGTGTAATGACATTTAAGTGGGCACTATTGCGACGTTATCTTCGTGTTTGGCGGGAGTGTAACTTCTCCTTTTCCCCGGCTGAACTCTAAAACGCGAAGTAAGCGGCCGAATGGGCAGCCGACGAGGGCCGCAAATAAAAAACGGCACACGCCTCGCAGTGGCACGAACACCGACCGTGTATATTTTCCGTGGCGAGCGGAGTAAAATCGAACGAGCGAGCACAGCGGTCCGCGCAAGCCTTGTCGAGGCTTTCTCTGGACCACCCCGCCCACAATCTGTATAACGTATAACATATACCGTACACCGTGTACCGTATACCAGCCTGTGCACGCGCTCCTCGATAGGAATGGGATCGAGCTAGCTGATCTACGCGAGCGGAGCGCGCCAGTCGTGCTGCGAATCGCGCCACCGGTGAAGTGGTTACTCGCTGTTCGAGCGCTTCGATAGAATCACCAGTAACGTTCGGAACAAGAAACTTCCAACTTTCTGCATGCTACGAAGGATCGTAATAAATTTTAACGGACAATCACCCCACTTTAGACTTTGTCATTCTTTACACATCGCGTATTTGGTAGTGTAGCTATACAGATATAAAATAAATTAACTAGAGAGTGGAGAACACCTCGAATTTATCACGACATTAACTTTCTTCGCGGAAACTTTTATGTTAAATGTAACTCGACATTCGTCAGTTGCCGTTCTACGCTAATATTTTATTCAAAAGATAAAAATAGCTGAAACGATTAATCTCGTATGTAAAGATAAGCTACGTTAAATATCTCTATTTTCTCTTGCAAACTACTCCTTCGTAAGGAAAAAGAATCAGAGACACAGATAATCGATACTTTTTTCGTAAATAAGAAAAATTATGTTAAACCCCCCGAAACTCGAATTTGGTTTACTCCCATTTCTACATAGCGATCATAGATCCCTGGCGATCGATAGTCAATCTTCGTGTCCACTCGCCGTTAGACTCGCGTCATGGCGATGGACAATTAAATAGACCGGCTTTGCGTTGTCCGGTTTGACACTTTAGTCTTCGTTTCTCCATGGTATTAGAAGCGATACACACAGACTCCTTGGACGACTATTACGATCGAGCTACGTACCGGAAATTCTGGAAACCAAGATTTTTCGTTCGTAACTCGTTAGCGAACAGGTCGGCTGACTGTTGCAGATTGCTGGTCCTTTCGTTGGCTTTACCATCTTTGGCAATTCGAGTTTAAATTGACCGAGTTCACCTTTTATCTAATCGATCCAGCATAATCGAATGTAACGATAAGAAATGTTTTACGTCCGGTTTACAACACGGTGATCTATTTTTAAGAAATATTCGATGTCACCGATGTCAATTTCGCAGCTCGCGCGGAATGCACACTCGCCTGGTACCAGGATACGCCGAGGATGAAAACCTTGTTCCCGTTTCCTATATATAGAAACTCAAAGCGCGGTAACGCGATAAACGCGCGCGGCAGATCGCGTCTCTAGTCTAGCGCTCGCGTATACCAGAAATTCATTTTTCAATGACACGCCGCCATAAAAGTATCAACGGAACGATGAGATCGAACTAGTCTTTCTCGAAACCTTCGACCGATTTTTCCCATTTTTATTCGAATAGAATCTTAGTCTGTTCTTTCCAATTATTAGCCTTCATCTTCCTATCACCTGCAATTTTTACTAGATAAATTGAACGATACTCGTGGAGAAGCTGACAGTGTCCCGCGTCGTCGCTCAATTTTGCTCAAGAGATAGAAGTATCGATGTTCAAATTATATTTAACGAGCAACGACGCGATGCTATAAGTAACGAGGAAAGAAGGCAGAGCTGCTGGCCAGTGCGTTCATCGGAACTTTCGATCTTCACGAGCGGCGCGAAGGCGACTGGACAAGCGGTGGAAGACCAAAACTAGATCACTTCTGGACGTGGTCGCGTCGACCACGCCAGAACGATGGTGATACAGTAGAAAGAGAGAAAGGAATCGGTGTTATTGGCGGCGTTCACACCAGGCGACGCGTTAACGCCCGAGAATAGGAGACTTCTCCGCGGCGTGTATCTATGCCCTCGGATATCATTTCTTTATAGGATCGTAAAGATGGAAACGTGGCGCAACTTCTAGGTTAGATTTTATGCAGGCGATATTCGATTATTCACGAACCGTGGCATTTAATTGCTTAATAAAATAACGAATGCTTTAATCGTACATATCGGCCTGGTAAATATTTGATCGACGCGAATTAATTGGCACGAAGGCACGGCGCCGCGGTGGTT
Organism: Bombus terrestris; assembly: GCF_910591885.1. Lineage (NCBI taxonomy): Eukaryota > Metazoa > Arthropoda > Insecta > Hymenoptera > Apidae > Bombus > Bombus terrestris. Next base: position 2,408,638 of record NC_063271.1, on the reverse strand, counting down.
CGCGGGAGCTCGAGAGGCGAATGCGTAACACGTGCACCGATAATCAATTAACTGGCGGATTTCACCGACGGATCGCGAAAACGTTAAATAGAACGAAAAGGCGAGCGCAGATGAAAGCTAAACGGCGAGTCGATGGCCTGCGCTTCCGTGGACTGGCGCGCGCACGTCAGAAACAGCGGGACGGTAATTGAAATTAACACGCGTCGCCAACTACTCGATACAAAGCAGAAACGCAAACAGTAGGAAACCAAGTCTGCAACTTGGATAATTTTACTATCGTTATTTAACTGTCTATTTAGCTGCTTTTATTAGACGCATAATACATACGCTATTAGTAAGGGTGTTTTCTCTGTTTCGATAAGTTAGATCTTTTTTTCCTCTAGTCTTTGGAAAGATACTCTTAGGTTACGTATTTGTTGAGATGTCAATTATAATTAGGTTTAGGTAAGATATAGGTAGATCGCAACGTTAATCGGGATCATTGAGAAGAGCTTCGGGCGAAAAGAAGAACAAGGGGCGAGTCGAGAGGAAGCAAGCTAGAACCAGTGAAAGTAACGCTCGGCCACGCGTCCTACCCGCGCATAACGCGGCTTTTCTCCGCCGTGTTGGAACTCGTACACGTTGTATACGTACACGCACGTGGACGTCCCGTTGCTTCCAGCTATCCACGAAAACTTTTAATTACACACTTGGATCGTCTTGCGCAATTGTTATTAGCGAAGACCCTTCGAAACAGCCGACATTACCAAATATGTATAATTCGGTATCGAAATTAATTTCACTTTCCAATTAAAATATTTCTTTTATCAAATTGTATAGCCTAAAGAGGACGCGAATTATCATTGTCATTACCTAAATGGATCGTAAAATTTGAACGAGGCCACGACTCGCACGAAATCTCGACGTTATCGTGATGATATACCAGTTGTAAATGTCGTAGCGCGTGCGCGCCAAAAGCCTCGACTGTATAAAAGTTCATACCAGAAAGAAAAGAAAATGAGCCAGTGCACTTAACGTTCCAACGATCGCGAAAGGTAGGAGTGTAACGAGCACGGTTTCGCGAGAAAGCGAGTCTCCAACGGAACAGGTGAATTGGAGTTGATAAAGAGCACGCGCATGTTCGGCTTGTCATATCACAACGTAATTTCTCGATTTTGATAAGCCCCACGATATTTAAGCATACGACACGCGAACTGGTTTTATAGAACCTTCCCGAAAGTGGTGGCTACTGTACATCAAACTTTCATTCCCCCGATTTCCTCTCTACCTCGATTTCATCGTCTATTTGCAAGTAATACGCTTTGGTTAATTAGCACGTACGATGATCGTTTTCTTTATGGCAATCGAAAGCTTTGTCGGCTACTCGCGGAATTCGTTTTTTATCGATTCGAGCAAATAGAATGGGATCGTTCCTTTTTTGTCGTGGTTCGTTAAAATGGGGAAAAAACGCATGGAATATCAAATAGAATTCAAGAGGAAGCGATTCGCGGGTAGCCAGTAAAACGAGAACTTTCGATTGGTAACACTTTTGCTCTCTTCGATTCGTAACGCCAATGAAACGAATCGGCAATGATCCAGTTTCCATTGATTTGAATCGATAGACCGATGCAATTGGACTTTGCTTGGTGAAGGATCTGTGATACGTTTAGTTTAGAAAGTAACTCTAACTTTTCCAAAAGAAGGACGCGCGATCTTCTAATTTTCTCCACGCGTGCTTGAGTTTCTGTAACGCGTCGAATTTTCATACCGATATTCCCTAGCAAACGTTACTCAACGGTTGTTACAGCGCATATCTTGGTCAGCTTCTTTTCTCTCGATTCATCGACGTGGAAGATTCCACAATGGTATGTTGCAAAACGACGAAGTACACAATCGAACGGATTAAGACGTAGCGCGAATATACAGCGACGATTTAACGATCCATTCATGATCTCGGTGGAACGCGTGCGATGCGTAACTAAGTGGCAGGGTTGATTTCGACCCGCTCCCATTAATTATCGCTCCGCAAACTAATGGCTTCTTCGCCTTGGATCGATCGAACCCATTAAAAACGACCAATCCGTAGGGTTAATGGTTAACGTTACATAGAAATATCTGAATCATTAGGATAGTCGTGGCAACGTGTAATTAGCAGAAGTTAATATCCATCTTAAAAAAGAAGATTGGTCGAATTACTTCTAATATCTTCCATAGCCTCATCGTGTGGCCACCTAACCCAAACCTTGGTATATACGTATAACGAGACCGAATATGCCGTATCAACCGTTTAATTATAGATTATCCTCTGGTATAATTATGAAATCTAGACGCAATCCAACATGCTACGGTATTAATCGTGGCCGAAGCGGAACTTTCGATTGCGCAAGCTGACGAAGATAAGTACCGGAAAGCGGCGAATAACGATCAGAGCGAACAAGAGATCTCTTTGGTAATTTGGAGCGTTTCCGCTGACCATATTTCATGCCAAAATCGAACCTAATCGAATTCTCGGGAACTGTGTAATTCGCCTTACTTTCAAAACTAGAAGACGATAAATCTCCATCGATCAATCAAACTTCATAATATACGAACTTAAATAAAAGACTTACGTCGAGAAGGATGAGGTCGATAAATAGCGGAAGTGGCGAGCTTATTGGGCAGCCAATTTGTACAATAATTTCTCAAGCCAGTTACCGCTTCCTCCTTCGTTCCTCCTTTACTCGATCCTAACCGCGAGAACGGCGCATACCACCGTTCATTCTTAGAATCCTTGGCGAATACCGGAGCGTATCCAACGCCATGGAGGAGCTCCCGAACCGCGCTAATTGCAGTGGTTGTGTATAAACTCCGTGATGTTAAAGGGTAAGCATTCTTCGCTGCTTTTACGCTAAACACATAGTAGAGAATCGATCAATTTCAGTTGCATAACGATGACTTCGTCGGCAAAAAGAAAGCCTCGCCTCGTCGCCTTCGTCTAAACGCGCGTCTGTGCCGGTAGATACGCACCGTTCTTATCGGACACAGAGCGGTTTCACCGAAGTCGTCGATGATTCGTAGAACTGGAAATTGTAGGTTGCTCCCGTAATTCGAAAGTGATATACTCTGGAAGTAGTATAATATAAGTCTATCAGAATTAGCAAGGTTTTCGTACGAAGATAGTGATTACAGACCGTTATAATGCTTGATCGGTGTAACGTAGAATCAATGCGAACTCGAGTCGCTTTGTGTCCAACGTTATATCCCTGTGGCTGTAGGTCCAACACAATCTAAGATCGGTACAAGTCCAATGTATATCTCAAGATAGCTAGAATCGGCGATGCTTGGGTTAGCATGAACTAGGATTAGTATAACCAGGAAGTGTCCGATGCTAGGCTCGATGTTATCTGACTATAACTTAGTTCTAGCGTCTCTTGCGATTAACATGTCCCTGTATCGTCCAGCCCAAGTTAGACCTGCAACACTCGCAATCCTAACTCTGTCTAACGTTCCAATATAATCAAGAATTAGTGTGATCGAGAGAAATCGCTGGTGATATCGAGTTTATAGTTTGCATCGCTATCTCGTAATTCGTCTTTTGAATAAAACAATTATACGATGAAAGGATTTTCCGGTGAGATCGGCAGTCAGGAGCGATAAACGTTGCAGGGTGACACATGGAATGGCGGCACGTGCGGCGCACATCAGATGCAGTGGCGACTGCGGGCGAGTTTCGTCGCCTCCGTCAGAAGTGATAGTGACACGGAGCACGAGTTGCTCTCGCGGTTGGTGGGGCTCGGTCGGCGTTATAAATTAAAAGCGATTCAAAAGGCGAACGACTACACAGCGGCGTAGCACCGGCCGATTTCGCCCCCGGCTCGCTGTTAGCCGATCTACACGCCCCTGGATTGCGAAATTTTCATTGTCCATTTTCGAGTCCCCTTTGCGAGCTAGCCGCCTCTCTGACCACGCTCGTAAACAATTCTTTCGCAAGTAGACTGCAACCTCTCTCGAAATTCTCGATCGAGATCGAAACCATTCCCGTGTTAACTCTCCGTACATTTGATTGATCGAGTTAAACACTTTGGAAGCACGTTTCGCAGCACGTGTCGTCGTGTATCCTTACATTTTTATTTGAAAGCACGCGATAGAAAGTTGGGAACCAAGCACTTGATACATCTGAGATTTATACGATGGAAATTCGCCGATTCTCTTCGCTATTTACGATTTTTCGTTTGTACGATACGAGTTTGCGTTCAGACGAGCGAATTTAATGGACAGGCGTTCGTTGGATCAAGCACTAACTAAAATGGCGTTCAAAGAATCGATGTTCTACCGTGCTAGGAAGATTGAAATTTACACCGAGATAGCCAAGTTGAGAATCGATCGATTAACCTATTACGACAAGCTCGCAAAGTCTCTCCGATTGCAAACGATTGATCTAGGATTTCAGCTAATGCCAGGTTCCGTTGAAAGCCGCTGCGACCACGGACGCGGGCGTCGAACACATGGTGTCACCGTCGAACGGGACGGAAGCCGTAAGCCGTAAGCCGTAAGCCGTAAGTCGAGCTTCATCGAGAGATCCTATCGTCTTCCCACCCACGTGACAATTTGGAAGGTGAAACGAGAGGATTCCATCGACCGGTCTCTATTACCAGGCCAGGACATTACGATCGGTGTCCGTAGCATCCGATACCAAACCGATCGAAACGCCTGGCCTGCAGCCTACACGATCTCCAAGCTGCGCTGCACCTAGTGCTGAACGAACGGTGGGCTGACCATTTTTTCCCTCGACCACTCGAGATTATCGTCCGGTCCGGGACAGCTCGTGCTTGGTTCCTTCGGTCCTGAGTCACTGCTCCGCCCTCGGAACGCGAGCTGTGCGTAGACGGGATTCGCGACAGAACCAGAATACTGCTTGGCGGAGAAGAGCGTTTCAAACCCGTTAGTTGTCCGCGGTGCGCGCATATGGAAGTCGCAGGAAGCGAGAAAGCCTGATTGCAAAAGATGGCACCGGTTAAACGGAGATATTCAGGATATATCTAATCTTACAATGGATGCGCAGTTCAACTCACTGTCGCGGCGTTGTGCACGATAAATGTAATAGTACGAATGTAAGTCGAGTTCATAGTAAGTCGAGATTATTGTTATGTATTATCGCTACAATAGTCGCGACTGGCTCTCAAAGCACACCGTATACTCGGCGAAACTTTCATAGATTAGACGTATGCTGGAACGGTTCAATAAAATAAGCGAAAACGAGCCAGTAAAGAAAGCTCGTAGCCCTCGCTTTCGATCGAGTCGCTCTTTGTTGACAACGTGGACAGGTTTCCAAAAAGACTGTTGTGAAATTGAAGCGATCAGAATATATAAAAGTTGTTTTCGATCGGAAGCGCGACTCCTTCCAGCGATCTATCGATTGCTAATTTGTATTAGTCGGCAACAAAGTTGTTTAACTAACTTAATCGCTGTATGGCAAGACGGTGGCGCGGATTGTCGCGAGGAAATGGAAGCAAAAGGAAACGGGTGCAAGTGAAAGAGAGTTTGTACAGAAGCCGGACGAGCGACGACGGTACATCGTGAATGTAATTATGAGTATATCGATGAATTTATCGAGCCACCGGATTGACTGGATCTTGCGCGCGGGCGCGCATATCATAATGCGCGAGCGCGAACCGGTTCCAAGCGTAGCGCGAAGTTTGACGCAAATACGAAATGTGTCGAAATTGTGGACTATCGACGACACACCTCTGATTGTTTCGCAACCGATCGTTTCGTATCAGAAAATTGCCCGTCCGTAGCAATACTCGCGGATATTCGTACTATTGACGCAGACACCGCTTTATCGAGATCCGATCATGACATAATGCCTCGTCTAATTCGGTACACTCGTAGCATTTACATAAGTCGATCGATTCGACCGTATTTTTCAACGATATCATTTTAGCAAAGAGGTATATTTATTTTACAGCGTGACGACAAAGGTAACCCTCCTACGAGCGAACGATCTTTCGACATCCTTCCGCGTTCCAAGACGACGCGTCGTCCTTTTGTTCGACCCACGTTCAACCCTGACGATGACTCGATGAAATCAACGACTTAATTAAATCGCTGCGAAAACATCGTTTCGTTATCATGAGGACGCGGTTCGCGCAACGATTAACGTGAGTCAGACGGAACATTCCTGACGATCAGAAGTAATTAAGGATTATCTGCTCGTAGAATCGCTTAAGGTCGTGTAATAGACACGAGAAACTTCTTCTGCTCCACATACGACGTTTTAATCGCCATTGAAATACCTGTAACCGCAGCCGCGCTGTGATTGCACGCGAACTATCTGCATTCTACGTACGTCTTAGGATTTTACGAGTTTGTTATTTATGCTCGATCCTCGAGGAAAGCAGCAACGAGCGAGTCTGTAACGATTCTCTGAAGTAACTGGATAAATAAACGCGTTTTAGATACGATACATCGGTCGTCGTATTATTTGTCACGTTTAACACCGGACGCGAATTATCGAAGTTTCCCTCGTTCTCCGAAGACCGGGCCCCCACGCGAATCCGCGACGGCGGTGGCGTTCGTTGACTTTCTCGACGTCCGGACGACGGAGTCCGCGACGTCTAGGGACGAATGTGTTCGTCCGCGTCGATTTTTCCGCGCGCGGACCGGCACCGAGTGCCGCTTTCGAAAGCAGCTGCTACGGGGCGACATTCTTTTCCATCGATTCTGGAGCAACGCGGCCGCTTCTCTCGTTGGAAATCGCGTCTCCCATCGCATTGCGATTTGCATTTAAACGCCTTGCTTACGTAACGGCCGAGGCGAACGCGTTCAGGAAACGCCGATGCGAGAGAGTCGATAGGACTAGAGTCGCGTGTGTGCACTTATGGCTGCATCGATGCAACTCGAAAATCAAATGTTCGAGAGGTCACTACAGTCAAGTCGGTTCGAAACGAAATCGCCGAGTTGACGGGGAAAAAACGAATGGAAAGTTAAAACGCGATCGAAAGTTACGAGATCAATTAACATCTATAGCGTGCAGTTTTAACGTTCAATTTCACCGAGACGTCCAAAAACAGAGACAACGTAAGACCGAGCACTGTAATTATTGGAGATAACTCAACGGGAACACCCGCTGTGCCACATCATCGGAAATTAATTGAAACATTACACGTCCTTCGGATCTCTTAAACGGACAAATTAGTCAAATTGCGATTCATCGGGGGTCGCTGTCAGAAAATTTATGCAAGGACATCGGCCTGATCGTCGACCCGATTTGCACAAGATCCAAGGAAGGACGAATCTCGTCGAAATTTCCGTCAGGTTCTCGATTTTCCGTGCGATGAAGTACGCAATACCGCGGATTAGCATAAAGACAGACCACCCATGCTACGACCCTGCGCGGCCAACGGACTGCTCTTCAGTCTCATAATAAGCGGCCGCTCATGTCGGATCCTCCGCGTACAAGTACCGCCCGTGTACCCATCCGTATATCTCGATTTATATCGTTATCGATCCTTTATTGGCGTCGATATATATTCCAGCTCCGTTCTTACATCGATCCCGACCGTCTCTTTTTCCCTTTCCTTTCCTTTTCTTCCTGTTCCGCGCTGCGCTGTACCGTGTGTTGCGCGTAGGAGTCCGATGTCCCTGGAACGGTATCGGCCGAGTTTCGTCGTTCTCCGTACTCCTTCTTCCTCCTCCTTTTCCTCTTTTTTGTTCGACGACACGATACGCTTATCCAATCTGCACCAGGATAACAGGTCGAGTCTACGTTTGTCGCTCGAACGAAGCCCAGCGTAATTAAAGAGGATGAAAATCTCGTTGCGAAATAAGTCGGAGATGATCTATATCGTGCATCGTGGCTGAATATTTTCATTCCGAATTCGGAGCGCTATTTTTTTAAGATAGCTGCAATATGGCGTATAACTTTTGTATTTCACAATAAACCTGTTAGCGATACGATTAATATCAGCGTGGTCTGCGAGGATAGCCCAGATGGGACAGGTAGGCAGACAAGAATAGGAACGACTTTATTTATCGCTGCTGGCTTATCGCCCCTCGTACTCGACTGTGTACCACTCTTATTAATTAACCCGCCCCGTCAATTATTCCAAGCAATTATTGGAGGTCCAGGCAGGAAGCATCGACAGGCCGATAAGATGTTTCTCGTGGGACGACAAGTAGTTACGATTGAGAAACACGCTATGGATCGTTGAGCGGTCTCGCGTCGATATGCGAGGGGTCGAATCGCACACTTTAATATACAGTCTCGGACGATGCAAGACAAGTCAGGCCAGCCCGTGTTACGAACGCAGGACGAAAGAACGCTAGCAAAAAGGCAGGACTTTTCAAGCTCGAGGATCTCGAGTAGTAACGACCGTGATACGAAGGACACGCTCTTTCTCTTAACTGGACGTTGTTGCAGTTCCGATTGCAAGAACCGCTTGAAAATGGCTCGTCGTTGGCAAGAAAAGCCGCTCGACAAAAAGCAGCCTTCGTCTCCTAGTTCGTTGATCACCGCGACACTCCGACCATTGTTATCGTATCATTTGCGTAACTGAATTTTTCTGCAATAGTCCGACAGAGTCATTCGTGCATAAGTAGATCGCTTCGTAACGCTATATGTAACGGACTCGGTTAAATTAAACGTCTTCGAAAAACTCGAGGCCGACCGTGATGATTTATCGAACCCTCGAGCTACGATTAATTGTGTACCGCGGGTCTGAACGCGAAAAACCGACGTGGCTGCGCTCGCTCATAAAGTTACGGTTACTAGCTGGTAGCCGATCGAAAGAAATCTGTCGATGATCTAACAAGGAGTCGTTGAAATTGAACATCTCGTTGGACAGATTATTTTACGATTTAAATATCTAAAGTTAGTTGACAGCTACGTGGAATATCTTGATAGAACCAGTCACTCGGGATTCTTATTCGTTATACGTAGCGTATGCTATTTTAATTCCGTTTTCAGGCGCATTGAGTCGTCGCATGGTCGAGCACGCGAGAAACGCGTCCGAACGGATCCGCGATGAGCATCGACGATCTTTTTCTTGCAAATATCTGACCCCCTTCCGTTTTGACACAAGAGATAGCTATCGCGCGACCAGCTCCGATCTTCTGCACACGAACGGCCCGCTCGATCGCAAAACAATTGACCGATCCGCTCGGAACCGGTCGTCTATCGAGCTTGGTCAAAAACTTTAAAGTTCCGTGGCGCGCGAAAATAATTGACTGGTCGACTTGGCCGAGACACGGACGCCGCAACGGTCATTAGTTTCTCAGGCGATCGGCCGTGATTTACGCTATCTTTAACGGCGTATTAAGAAAGTGCGACACCTCCAAAGATGTTTTGACAACGTTAACCAACGGTGAATATGACGAAGGTGTCCAGGACCCGACCGATTTACCTTGATCGTGACGTCCGATTTAAAAAGACATAATTAAAAACTGCGTCACTTATCGGCCCTCGTGACGCGATGATTTAAATCGCTGAATGTAGAAGATGAGGAGAGGATATTAATTTTCTGCATTGCTCGATATTAATATCTGCTACAGTTTGGTCGTTCGACGGCAGACACTAATTTGTTATTTATTTTATTATCAGATCGAACGAGAAGTGAAAACGTTTGATGATCGTATCTCGTGCTTATTAATTTTCTGAGCTCTGCTGCGCGATAATTTAACCACCAATAACGTTAACAAATTGACAAGTGACAAGTGTATGTTGCAGACTTCCGTCCACCAAGCAGTTTTTCTATCATATGAAGATGTTACAGTCAAATTATTTATAAAGGTATAATCATGCTATAATTTGTAGAAATTGGTTGCTGTTAAACTAGAAGAGATTTTATCAACACCGATGACTGGCAACTTGTGACTTAAAATTTCGCTAATAATATTAGTTCAATCGCGAGCAAGAGGACCCTGGTATAAACGTTTTTATACGAGACAGTTACAATCATCAGTAGCTACGTATCCATCGTGTCCAAGGAAATCCTTCCGCTCGAAACCGCCAGCCGTTCGATCGACCTTAAGGCCGATTTCTAAAACCGCAAAAAGTCACGGCATCGCTCGATGGTGCAACTGATAAAGTCCTTGCCGCGAGTGAAAACGTCGCCGATTCCGCGGTTCTCGAAGTCGTTTCGAGATCTCGCCTCGCGGGGACCGGGAACGTCCCTGTTTCTGACGCTCTCGAGGATCGTGAAACTGATCGCTCATAAACACGAAATTACTGTAGTCGGGATTGTTGCGTGCCAGCTGCACTGGCGTAGCAAATCCGCTGGAAAGCTGCCCGCGGCCTTCCAAACCATCGCCGATGTTTGATGTTTCTATTGGAACCGATGCAGCCACGATAACCGCCGCAGCATGGAATTCAATAATGACGTAATGGCGATTTAATGGCCACGGCTCGCTAGACGAAGCTGACGAGTTATAGGTTAGCTAAATTCCGAAGCTATGAAACGGATATCGCTAAAAATATGTGTTTGAAGATTTCACTGGTTGGAATTTCAGATGTATTTGTTATACGCTGTTGTCGGTGGGATCGCGTAAGTGCGGTTAGGGAAAGAATTTGGACGTTGTTCCTCCGGTTCTAGTAGCCAGAGGTATCGAGTAATCGTTGGAATTTATAGAGAATTATAAAGATCGATAACCGAAAGGGAATCGCCACTGCGCCACTGATTTAAGAACATTACAGTGGAGGAAGGTAAATCCTAGCCGACCTCGTTGCATCAATGAATTGTTTCTTAGCACGACACGATGTATACACGACGAAAAGGCAGCTACTACTAAACGTAGTACGTCTATCGCGCAACTCTAAAGATCATTACCGCGCCATAGTTCAACGATCATTTTTATTTTTCGTTTAATCATAACTCACCTACTGCAATCTCTTGGAACTTGCAGCGCGCTTTCTCCCGTCGTATCTTCTTACCTCTCTTTCCACCGGTAATGAAAACGTCTGGTAACAAACCCCGCTAATTGATCCTCCACCACGAGCACGTTCTCTCTCCGACAGAAAAAGAGAACTGGAACGAATTTTATGGCTTCTTCCCTGAACGACAACGGTTAACGGCGAACGTAACGATTCCATTCGGCACTCGCCTTTCGTTTCGTGGTAAGCTGAAACCACGCGGAGGGAGAGGACGTCGCGAAAAGTTGTCTCTCGACTAGCTTCCTTCGTCTGGCTGTTTCCTTAGAAACGATTACGATTCAGCGAACGTGGCTGGAATATTGCGATCAACAACGCTTCGACGGTGATTTCGAGAGATCGTTAGTCGATCGGTCGAGCACGCTTCTCGATATCTGTGGAAAACGCGGGAAAGGGATACGTAACAATGACGGAGTTACGTCATGGTTTAGCGTTATAAAATAGAACGCGAGGAAACATTGTGGACATTTATTGCCGCTCCGTACGTCGACACCGCCGTAAACACGCATATTCAACTCACGTAATTTCAAGCAATTCGCGGAACGAGTCCTCGCGTGCGTACATCGGTTCGACAAAAAGGAAGATGCTTTTTAGGTCAGGAACGCGACTGGCTTATCCCTCATCCCTCTTCATCCGCGCGACACCAAGGTCTTCCTCGATCGCTCCTCTCCGCTTTTTAATCGACCATTCGTGTCGCTTCTAAGGACGGAAACGACACGTTTCCAGCCACCTTTGTTCCATGACGAATCGAAATTATTTATGGAAGTATTTTGCCTTGATTTCAACGGCGATTTAACGATCTAATAGGACGATAAAATTAGGAAATTTACGAATAAACCACGCAGAGTTAAGATCTCTCGCAAGTACTGCGAATTACGCGCAAAACTAAATTTCAATTTCTCGCTCGTTTCCGTGGACTTGTTAACTGCGGAAGGCCGTTGAATCTCGGATTCGATTCAGGATAGATCTAAAACGCTTTCAAGAATGATTCAAAGTCTGTTCGTGGATCGATTGGTTCGGATGGCGGCGAGAAATCGTATCGAATGGCCATCGCCACTCGGCCGCGCAGCTCGCCAACTGGTTTTTGCCGATGCAACCGAGCCAAGAGAGTCAGATGCGCGCGACTGTGTCCTCGCGGATGTCGGTTAGCAGTTTCCTGGGAGAGCCGACGTGTATGTACGGTCGTCCTTGAAGCCGTTACACTCCCTTGCATCGCGGTTCTCTTGTAAATCGGGCCTCGAGTTTGCCTCGCCATTACACCCACTGACACGCCTCTATCGTCCATCCATCGATTCTGTCCATCGTGTTGATTCATCAGAATTGTTCGACGTACCGAGCGCGATCCGTTCCACTACTAGTTCTTTGAAACCGATAATTATAGCCACGTGAAAGTATCGGTAAGTCCTGATTCGTGAAAAATGTGTTTGGTAGAGATAATTTAGGGTAACGAGAGTATTAGAGGAGCCGATGGTAATCGAGTTTATGACGTTTATTTCAAATTAGACTAAGTGCTTCCAGTCGGTACAGCGAATCATTAATTTCTTGCGCTGATTTCGTTTAAAAGTCATCAATAATTACCAGGCAGGTGTGAAAATGTCGCAACACCGGCCCGTTAGACCGGGGTCAAAGCAACGCAAGGTGCGCGCTGATACGATTTTAACGAGCGCCCCCTGTCCCGATCGGCTCAGTGAAAGTGATAGAAAGCGAAATAATGGTGCTAGGACCGTGTAGAGGAGAAGAAGAAGAAAAAAAAGGATATATAGACATCCGTGCGAAATCTCCTCGAGCGGGATGCGCGACCGGGTGGGAGATGGAATGAGATGAATCGAGCGTAGAGAAATGATTAGTATCGGATCGTTAAGGCGGCCATGTAAACGGATAATTGGGCAATAACCCAGAAGCGAAGATCACGAACGCTGCTCCGCATATGGAACGATCACGATCGTAACGAAGATCTAGTTCCCGAGATAAACATGTAACGAACGAGGAGAGGTAAAAAAGTCGGTATTGGAAGTCACGGGGGCGCGGTCGCGTCGTTCTTCCGTGGAAAATCGCGAAATTTTCATGACCCGTTTCTCCGTCGTAGACCCAAATTATTTATTTATTTATTTATCTATTCATCTACCTATCTCGTATACGAGATAAAGACCCATCGACGCGGAACGCGTGTAGAAAGATGCAAAGCCCTATATAGATGCGTATCGTGTACGAAAGTTTGTAAATGGACATTTCGGAAACATCTAAAACGTGTCAGACGTGTACGCGACATCGTGCAATTAGGACGATGCACCGGTGACGAAGAGGTACGTTACGAGATTACCGAAAAGCATGGTGGATAATGTAGCTCGGAGAAACAACGGTTTCAGTAAGAATAGGAATATAAATTTCATAGCAGCGGATCGGTTTCGAATCGAAGTCGCGGAGATAAGACGATACGAGCATAGATTTCGTATCGTTCTATGGCGAGAACCGGCGAATTCTTGGATCGCGGCCGATCGATATATGGGTGTGACGACGGTGCACATTGGCCCTGTTATCCTTTCCTTCCTCGTGTGTAAGATCTGATTTCCTTACAATATACAGTGCGTATCGCGTTACACAGTACCGTACCTACCACCGCGTAGAATTCGTTATAGTTTATGTAAATTGACCGGGTGACTCGCGCGTTAAACTCGGCCGCTAGCCGCGGAATGTGTCGATTTATGGTGTCATCGATGACAGCTTTGTATAATAAAACGGCGCGATAACTTGGACGCTGAATGAAATTGTCGATAGAAGAAACTCGATCCATACGCAAGACAGGTTAACAACGGTAGTTTACCATATTTACATATCCTTCGTTTCTGACGAAAGAAAATGAATAACTTCATCGTCGATTCGCGCGAAGCGCTCTTTAACGTCAATCTTTCGAAACTTTCTCACCTCGTTACGAATGCAGAAACTCAACGAGCAGCCGATGATTCTAAGATAACCCAGTTTCACTTTGCGGCCGATTCGAAAACTTGGAACGCTGCTGCCGTTGATGCGCGTGCAGGTGGTCAGCAGGTTCCGGAAGCGGATTCGAAAAACGCGAACGCTCGGGGACGTTGGCGTCGCTGCACGCACGATATTGCGAGATAATCGCGAGCCAGTTTGCGCGGAATGATCGCGCGTTCAGGAAAAGAAAGTGTCGTAAACCAGAGGCAGCGTGCACGATGACGCAGGAAACGAACGACCCCGGTGCGGTGTAATTAACCGCGTTGTGCGACGGATTCGCGTAATGGCGCGTGCATCGCAAGTGGACGGCGTTTTGCAAAAAGTAACGACCGTTGCGGACCGTGTTTTACGAGCGGGAGGATCGCTTTCGTTTCACCTTTCTGGGGTTTCACTTGGCCGACGTATGCGAGAAAATCCGTGCCTCGATATACGGGGTTCATAAAATTTACCGCTGGGCGTGTCTGACTTTTTTCCCCGCTGGCTGATAACGCTCTTGTCCGCGCAGCGATCTGACCTTTCGTTCCCAACAGCCGCTGAATTTTGACGAATCGACCAGAAATCCTGTGTTTCTTCGTCCTTCGAGAGATGGCGTTTTACGATGTCACGTCGTTGACGTCGTACGTCATTGCACGCTTTTCGTATATTACGATAACTGGTATTTCTACGCAACATCGTGATAAAACGTCTTACGATTCCGATAAGGAGATGTCGATACAGCAATTGTTTCGCGCCATCTCGCGATAAATTATGATCGACGTTGTACGTACGATTACGATGAATTTGTCTCCTTTCGGCGAACAGACAATGTAAAATGTAATTTGACGGACGTGGTAGCGCCGGTTCGCTTAATGGATCTCGAGCATATCCTGACTTTTCGATCGATGTTCCTTAATGGATCTACCATTAGAGGATGAAGCTTCGAGATACTCGAAGAAATTAACCGGAGACAGGAGAATGTATTTAGGTTGATTACCCTCGTTACCGGGCCTCGAAATATTTCAGGGTCAGACGCGAAATGAGTGTTGGGAAAGGAGCGTGCTCCCAATTCATCTGTTTCCTTGATAATGCCGGTTACCGATATCTCCGTAGAAACGCAAAGTCGCGTAAAGTCTTTGAAGCAGAAAATTACAGTGTCTTAAATTCGTCTAAAGTCTACTCTGTTTTATGGCGAGTGCACAAGCTTACGATTCGGTATCAGCAAAATTCATCTTCTCGGCGAAAAAGCAACACCACGGAAGACTCGAAGCGAGACGAGTCAGGGCGTGCGTGCAGGGCTCACGTGCAGTTTCCGATACCGAAAGTTCGAAGTGCAATTTCGTGGCAGGAATAAATCCCGTGTTGCATAAATCCCGGCACCTTCGTGCTTGGTGTAGCACACGTCGCTGAACTTCTCTCCGTTCGGCTCGGTGGTACAACACACGAGGCAAAAAATTCTGTCTCGTTCTCCTTCTCGTGCGTCCTCCGTCTCTCGCGATCTGGCCGCGTGCGCAAGCAAGATGGGAGCAGAGAGATCGAAGAGAGTCAGACGTGGTGTTCACCTACTCGCGAGGGTGTGTACCAAGGCGTGTGCAGAGTCCGTAGAACGAAGAATTCGCTCTGCACGAGACAGCGATACCGGTGCAAGGAGGTATCTATTGCTTGTGCAATAGTGAACGTATAGCGGATGTCAAACCGCTGCGCCGCGGCGCGCACGTATCGCACACCCCTGCACCAACTGTCCGCCAACTCCGCGTGTACGTGCATATCTGCATCGCGCGCCACACCGGTTGACAACTCGCGTGCTTACGCGCGGCTTTCGTGAACCCAACGAACGCTAATTTGCAAACAGGAAGTGGAAAGTCCGCCGTGCCGCGAGTCTGCCCGCGTTACAGACGAGGCTTGTTTCAATCGGTAATTACCGACAACAGACGGGATCGATGTTTCTTCGATTGCATTTAGCATGTAACTTTTATACCAGAAGTTTGCTTCGTTTGGCATCGGATCACTCTAATGGATGTAAACGGCATCGATTATAGTAAGGCGTGTTTATCGGAGAGTGCTAATGTCGAGTTTCAGCATGACACGATGAAGCTAAGTTATAGCAAACAGAGAACACCGTAGGCATCAGTTATGGTAAGTTCAGGTTACACTTGGCTTACCTGAGCCTACACTGCGGAACCTAGCATTATCCTGACTCCGCGGCAGAATCTATACTATTGCAAAATTAATCTCGCCACGTAGCACTAGTTCGTTGGCGAATTGCATTTCGCTTCATTATCCGCGAATCGCTAATCAAGCGAAGACTCCGTGAGAACGTGATTCCGGTGAAAGAGGAAGGCGGTTTCGTAATCTCATTTCTTTGCCATTCGTCGAACGCGCCCACGACGCACGATCAAGCGCGTGTCAATGCTGCGGGGAGGCCAGAGGCGCCTCTAACAGGTCGAACGATAGGGAAAAAAATGAGCACAATGGGATAATATTTCACGGGTGCAGATCACGATCGACCTTGGCTGAACCGATCGAACATGATCGACGGATCGATCTCGCGGCGCACGTACCACGGTGTTACCTCGAACTCGACTATGTTAACAGCTCCGCCTGGCTTTTCGCCGTATTTACAAATACCGCGACAAATCAACGGGACACCCAGCGGGTCGATCGTTGCAGACTGTCTGGCGAATTCGCGCCACGATCAAATCGACTCGGATTTTACGCGTGTCACGAGCTACAGAGTTTCGCTGCTACGCAGACTTATTTGTTACGTCATGGCAACTTTCCTCTCAAATTGTTCAATTCAATTCTGATACATTGCCGAGGTAATAGAGAGAATACCGTACGATATCGATTTTTCGGTTTGAGTTGTCGCATCAGACGCGATCGAAGCAGCAAAGGACAGGACTTGGTGCTATAACGTAATCCTCAGGAATACCGATGTTACGAAACGAGGCGCCGATACCAAAGAAATGAAAAAAGCAAAGAGAAAACTGCGCGAGGAGAATTCCAGCGCGGAGTAGACGGCAGCGGTGTAATTTCACCTCTGAAAAACAATCGACGATTTGCCTGGATCTGGGATGGTAAATCGCCAGGGCGAGGTGTTACGTTGCGACACGGTCGAAAAACGTCGCTTCGTTAGTCCGAAATTCGAGCGTAAATCTCGAGAATGCGGCGGCGTTTTTCTGCCTAACGAGTCGTCCTTGTGCGCGAAAACAGATCCCATCGGTAGGCTATATATCTTCTCAACAATACCAGCCAGACCTCGTTCGGTCGCATACTTTTTTACGTCGACGAATTAAAACGTCTCCGCCTGTTCGATATTTACGCCAGCGTTTAAGGTAGAAAGCGCCTCCATACGCTAATTCCGCTCGAGACGAAATCGAGAGAAGGCTGGTTAAATTCCATCGCTTTTTGCTCGGTCTTGGCGTATTTCTATTTTCTTTCTTTCTTTCTTTCTCTTATTATTAGCAATTGCGGCGATCGTAAAGGGAAATTAAGAAAACGATGCGACGGGTTAATCAATGGGCTTGATCCTTTAGTTACGTTAGGTCAGCATCGACGGTAATGATAAGCTTGAATAAGATCTACTAGTCAACCTCGGATTTTATGGTCCTCACGAGGTAAAGAACGTAAAAATTCAGACGAAAGTTCGATGTGGATTTCTTATTGCTATTTCAAAGTGATCCGCCAATAAAATTATCGAATTGATTAAATTCACAAAATTTGTCACTGTCTCGTATTTGTGTTTTCCATGGCAATAAAGGGGCAGAGAATTTGAACCGTTTAAGAAACGTAACTGCCAGAGGTCAAAGCGATTGGAGGAACTGTTGGTGGCTTCGAAAGTTTCCGCAGGGAGGACAAGAAGACTCAACAAGGCCTGCGACCGCCGGGGGCAAGGTAATCCAAATTCCGCAGCCTTGCAAACAGCTTCGAGGATCACTGTCGAGCAACAACGAATAAGCGATGTGTCGTTCGCTTGGCAAAGGAGCAGAAAATCGCATTATGTACTTCGCGGCATATCTTCCTGCCGACACATCCTCGACCATAGGGAGCTCGTTCCGCGACAGGCCCATTTACTTTATCGAGTCGGAAGACCCTGAACGATATCCTCCTCGCTCTTTTTTTCCTGCTGCTATTCGCCGAATTTTTTCCACACGCGTATAAATATTCGCAAGGTTGCGCGGCCGATTAATTCTGGACCGAGGACGCTCGTGAACGACGCGTAAAAAGCGCGCGGATCCCGTTCCTCCGTAAAAAGAGTCGCACCGAACGAGCGGTAGATTAATTATTTCGTGGCGACATTACAGATCCGAGGGTTTCTTAACCTTTCACCTTCGGAGGCGCGAGTCGCATCCGTAAAAAGCTGGATAAACAGCGCGATAACGCGGTAGATACATACAACTCGTGCTGCGATCCCACGTTCCGTTCCTCTTTTCTTCCTCTCTCTTCTTCTTCTCTCGGAAGCTTCTTTTTCTACCAGGCAAAAAAAAAAAAAAAAAACGAAATTCAAAGCCAACCGATTAATTTCGATGGTTTTTTTTTCACCCGTATGCGACACACGCTTGTGTACGATTGTTCGTCGTAGCGGGTGTTTCGTGCCTCCTTTTCTTTCTTAAAACAATCGGCAAATTTGTCCGTGATTTCCGGTAACGTCGAAGGATATTTCGAAGAAGGAGAAGGTTGCTCGTCGCGTCTTCGAGGAACGCAGACCGAGCATGGTCGAAGATTTACGTGGGCGTTCTTCAGGTTGCTAGCCGTTTTTCACTCGCGGCTAAATGGCCGTTATTAATATTCATAGCTTTCGTAAACACAGTCAAAATCGTCTCGTTTCCGGGTCTGTGAGACAGTCAATCGAACGACTCCACTAATGTCCACCAATCTCGAAAAGGTAACAGCCTCGACGAGTCTCGACGAGTCTCGACTTCTTCCACTCGGTTTTTCAACGGTTGCACAACGATACGCGGTCAATCGATTGAAATCAAGCGGTAACTCTAATTTATTCCGACTGCATCGACGGAAACGCGAAACCGGAGTGATTTCATTAACGCGCCGGCGACGTTTTATCGTTCAGTCGCCGCGCTGGTCGGACAGTTACGAAAACGAAACGGTTCTCACAGGTTCGACGATAAGTGGCGCGAATGACCGTAAATTCCGCGTGCTATACAGCCACGCAGTGGTGGTACGGTCACCGCGATTGCGAAAGATTCGAGTCGCGGTGCCGCGACCTTTTGCACGCGACACCGTAGCCGCGTAATCGTATCAAGGAACGGGTTTCCGGTCTTTGACAGAATAGGGCAAA
The DNA here is from genome assembly GCF_910591885.1 of Bombus terrestris. NCBI lineage: Eukaryota > Metazoa > Arthropoda > Insecta > Hymenoptera > Apidae > Bombus > Bombus terrestris. The sequence goes on along the minus strand of NC_063271.1, from coordinate 2,389,505 downwards.
GTCCTCGTCATTGTAAACATCAACCTGTTTTCTTGTAATCGATTTACTCGATTCTTTGACGCTGAAATAGATAGCTACGTACTTACCTCGATTAAAAGGAGATGAGATACAAGTCTTAAAGATTTCTAGTTCTATGTTTGCTGTTATAATTTCAACGATAGTTACAAATTCATAGACGACGACCGAAGATCAAATAAAAAGCGAATGCCTCGCGATGGAATCCGGAACAAAGGCGAGACCCCACACCCGACGCCGAGCGTCGATTTTCTCCCCGGTTTGCATTGCGTACGATATGGATTTCTCAAGCGCTCTACCGACAAAAGAAACGGATCGGTAGGGGGAGGATCGATAAACCGATCGATTATGATCGAGCTGGTTGCAAAAACGCAGCTCGCACCGCGGTGTCCGCGCAGCCGGCCGTGTATCGGTAATTGCATCGTGCGGCTTGTCGACGCTTATCGCGGTTCTCTCCTTGGCATAAACGCACGTACGAGGGCGTTGCAGGTTTTCTCGAAAGGAACAGTCGTCCAAGCCTTACCAGTCCTATCCACAGGACCAGCGTTCGTCTAGAAAAAGGATCTGCGCGGCGATCGGTGAACGTATCGAGAAACCACGGAGAAAAGTGGCTTACGCGCGTTAAGCCGTTCTTTCGTCGTCTTTCTCCTCCGCGAATTTTCTTGAAATTTCTCGTATTAATCGTCGATTTCTCATCTCCACTCTAGAAATCGTTTAAACGTTGATCGGAACTCGTTTGTAACGCGTTTAGTTACGAACGATATCCAGTGGGCGTAATTGTTATTAATGCCACGTACAAGTCCGTTCTCCAAATAACGTTTGCGAGAATTCTTTATCGCGAAATCAATAATGGATGTCCGCGCTGACAGCCGAGCGGTCTCCGACCAATTAAACAGCCAAGGATCCAGGAGAAAAGTAGCCAGATCCAGCGAATGATTTACGAGCTGCCCGTCCCTTCCTTCAGGCATTGATGTCTCCGGATCTCAGGTAGCGCTGATTGAGCTCTCCAACTGAACTTCGTTCCTCGCTTCGGACTTTACTGCTGGATACGTTAATCGTCGATCTTCTGTGTTATGTCCGTAACGTGGACGTAGAAGCTGGATCGACGTACACTTTGCTTTCTCAGCTAGAGATCTAAAATCTCGTTTTAGGAAGACGGAAACGATTAGAGTGGACGTCGTAAGCCGACGATGCTCGAAGAATTTGAAATGGATCGCGTTTAACGAAACCACGGCGGTGAACTTTCTATTAAGAACGACGACGTTAGGCTCGTCCTCCAAAAAGAAGAGACCATCGCCACCGCCGCCGCCGCTTTCCTTAGCAGTGAAATTGAGAAGAAGCAAAAGGAAAGAGGACTCACGGAATTAATCGCAGCCAGACCAGCATTCGATTAACTAGCAGGTGCTCTCGAATACATGATCGAACGTTCGGACGTTTTCATTTGAAATAGAACGTCCGTACGAAGTGAAAACGATCTGCCTTGCCAGAGAAATCGTTAAATATCGTGTAAAAATCTGAAATATTTTTACGCGTTTTACGTCTTAACCATTTTTCGATACGTAGATAGGAAAAAAAACATTCTTCGCTTGGATTTCATAGAAACGCTTCGACATTCGTAGAAAGAGAGGAGTTTGTTGACTGAACAGGTTGGAACTGGATGGTAAGCTCGTCTTCGCGTGCGGATAATAATTTATGCATTACAGGCAGTTGATCTCGTTACGATTGCACAAAGACGGCAGAAAAACAGCACGGTGAGGAACTCGAAAAGAGGACTAACGAGGTCAACGACGTCACTCGAGACTCGCCGTTCCGGCCTTCGTGACTTGACGTCTCGAAGCGCCTCGCGAGACCGGATTGAAACGAAAAGCAAAGGAACGCGTAGTGAAAATGTTGGTAAAAAAAATCGCGGGGACAATCGGTGGAGAGCGTGGCCCAACAATTACCAACCGAAAGTCGACGGTGAAACGTTACGCTAAATATTTTTCTACTCTCTTCGCGATGAATCTACCAACCTTTCCCTGGATCGGCAACCATAATTACGAAATCTCGATACGTTCGTATCGTTCGATTAAATTTTCTCAGCGATGGTAGCGTAAAATTCTAATTTACCACGGTATTATATCGAAAATGAAAGCTTGAAGATAGAAGTGCTCGGTGATTTGTCGTTCGCGGAAGAAGACGAGCATAATTGATAATTTACGATCGAGATGTTCTAACGGCGAGACTGTAGCAACTCGTTTTCGTTCTTCCTGGCTGTAGTCGTACGTCGAGAATTAAATCGATCGCAAATTAGCTCGAGCCACGAGAGTCCACCGGTGCGGGATAATTGACACGTCGTCGGGAAAAAGAGAAAAAGAAAGGGAGCGAGAGGTCTTCAAGGATGTCCACTCTTCCAGGTGAAGGCGGCAGCGAGAACGCGCGTAACGCCCCACAAATCAGCGGTGGTTTCGGTCTCGGTTCACCGAATTTCACCGGATTCCCTGCGCTCTCGTTCGTTTCTCGAACGAACGTTGATTTTAATCGACGCTGGTTTCACGTTATCGCAATGTTCGGTATTACGGTATTTTCTCTCGAAACGAAAATTAGTATGCCGTTAAAAAAATATATCAATGTACATAACACATTCCACGCGTAACACGGTATAATACGTTGAACTTTCTATCGAGATTATTCGATATTTTGAGTATAAGCGTAATACGCGCGACTAAAGCAATCTCGAACGTTTTATGAGAATAAACGAGCGGAGAAACTGAAGAAGCTGATAATGCAAGTAACATAGGGAGACGTACGAAGCTATAGATATACGCGTACGAACCAAAAATAGCTCTGAATCCGAAAATAAATTTCGATTTAAAATTCGATTTCCTCGAGTACCCTGAACTCGGCTACGTTTAGCTTCTATTAATCGTACGAGTTTCCGCATTATGAAGATTGCCAGCTGACGAGGCCGAGATTCGATTACACGTCGTTCAGATTAAATCCCGTGGATGCACTTTCGATCACGCTAACGATCCCAGACTACCAGTATACACCGACATTGTTGCACAAACACGAATTCGCCGCGCTTCGTTGCTTTCTACCGACCGAACCCGATCGATTCGCAGCCGTGTTTTCGCACTTTATTTTTCGAGTTGCAACGGTTCCCCTGATTAACCAGACGCGCAGCATCTTGAAACCTGTAATCATCCTGCCGAATAAAACAAGAGTGATAGATCGCTGGTATCCTTGAATCGCGGTAAATTGACTTCCTTATCTTGGCAGTTTACGCGTCGGGCTCTTTGGCGAGAGTTTTTACGCTTCGGATGCGGTATATATGTATGTCTCGTTCGATAAAAATGGCAAAGCAAGTAGCACCTAATCTTAGTTCGTTCGATCCAACGATCGACGTTAAAAAGAGAAACTGTTTTCGCAAAAATTTCATGGACATGGATTTCGTAGACGAAATCTATGGAACGAAGTAATCGTGCACGGACAAACCGGTCGGTTACGAATTAGTAACGGCTCACTGCCGGATAGGCTGACCGTGCGGTTCGGATCGCTTCACACTTTCCGTGATTAATCCATCGCGGATCGTTCGTGCCGCCTACTTAACGGCCGGTACGCTCGTTCAAGTAGCGATCTCGACGTTCCTCAGCGACCTCTTCATGTATCGTGAAACGGCACGGGTCACCGGTGTCAAGTCGTGCCCTGGCAGCCTCGACTTTGCTAACCAACGAACTTACTGCCTTCGTCTGACCCCTCTAGCTTGTTCCTGCCCTCCGATTCTCTGGTAATCTCTTTCTTTAACGATTTTCCATCAACCATTTTTATCGAATCACGAGCGTTTTCCTTTCACCCTCCGTGGATAGAGACTTCCACTATGGGAAAGAACGAGGAGAAACTAGAACGACAAAATGTAAATAAAGTCCATAGGGGTGGCCGAGTGGAAAAACGAACGAGTCGAAGAAATATGAACTGTTCCTTTCGAGATACTCTTCGTTTTTCTACTGACGGGAAATTAAATCCGGTGAAACCCATCGACGTTTAAAGAAAATCTTGTCTTCTTTTTGCCTTTGGTACGTTCGCTCTTCTTACACCAGGACGAAACCTCTCAGACTGGACTTCTCTATTATTCTGAAGCTGACCAATCGCAGCTTACGTGCCAATAGCACGTACTGACTATAAGCGTAGAAAAACACGACAGTATAAACATATTATGGTAACGAGGCGAAAAACTCGTTGACGAGCCAGCACTGGTTTAAGGTTAGCGTTTCCTTCGCGTTTCCACGTGTCCTTAAAAATTCACCGGATATATTAATATCGGCGCGAGATTGCATTCCCACGAGCGAACGAAGGAAGAGAAGGAGCGTTGCTACGGAGACTGGTCGAGCAAAAGGCGAACCGGCGGACGTCGGATTTCACCCTTTTCTCTCTTCCATTCGTTCTTTTTTCTTTCCACAGTTGGTTTTCCCGACAGCGACAGCTCTAGGAACGAACACTTCGAGCGGCACGTTGGCTCGAATTCGTATTACGTAAGTATCGGCCAACCGGATGCATTGTGCTCGCGAAACTGCGAGGAAATTTACGACAGGACCGATTACGAGAGTATTAACTTGCACAGGGGCCACCGGCCTGCTCGAAAGAAGCTGAAACGTACGATCCGACTCTCTAAAAAATCTAGAAATATCGGAACGAGAAATCGCGATCGCTTTCGAGTGGTGCGTAACATCCTACCAACGCTCGAAACGATAGTTGGTAGGTTTTCTTGCTCCTGGGGAAGAGTACGTGATCGACATGGAGAGCCAACGAGTGAAATCGTATCGCCCTACTGGCTGCTCCGAAACTCCAACTCCTTCCTTAGTTTTTGTTTCTGGCTATGCCAGCTATATCTAAACTGTTACATACAGTTTACGCTGTGCGGCGAGTTAAACGTACTTGAAACCATCCACCACTGTCCTCGCTTCATATTTTAATGTTCATCAGTGGGCAGATAGAAAGTCTCTCTTGCCGATAAACGAACGCGAGCGATCAACGTGAGAGCCTGACCTCTGCAAATTCGGAATCCATGTCAAATCGACCAAAACGAACAGCAGAGCGTTATACGAGATACGCGTTCCTAGCAACGGAAGAACAAGTCGCCGGACGAGTGCGAGTCTCGTCGGGGCTAGATACAGTTTTCAGATAGAATCCCGGCATGGGAGTTGGATACGTGGACGCGTGAGAACTGGGCCGGCAAAGAGAAGACGAGCGACAAGCTTTATCAACCCGTTAGAAGAAATAAAGAAGCTCGGGGAACGATGGTGTCACGCGTGAATCATCTGGTGTCGATATTAACTTGGGTGTGTGTAATCGAGGGGAGAAAAAGCGGCGGAATAACGTCGATCGCGGCTGATCGCGCGAAGGAACGCATTATTGCGATAGCACGGCTAATCGTAACGCGATCATCGACGTGACCAGTTATAGCGTTGGACGTTTTGCGAAACACGAGCAAAAAGTTCGCGCCGCGTGTTGCAACCGATCAGTTGAATCGATACGCGATCAATTCGGACTTGGCATCTGATCACCGATTGCGAGAGAAGTTTCGCAGATCCGACAAGAATTCGGCGGGATCAAGTTGAACGAAATGACGAAACGACTGTACCTACTTACGTTGAACGTCCGATGGGATCAGGTTCTTCGTGCAACTTTGTTGCGAATTAAATCGCACACATAATCGGGAAACTAATTTCTTTGAAGTACCTATAATACACGGATATCCCATACGGGATATCGCTATCCTGTAATGGACGGTTATAGGTGCGAGGGAATTGTCAGCAATATATGGTCTTAACAAGTAGAGCGATTTAATAACAAGACATAATGGCGTGCACGAGCTCGTACGAGAAAACCTCCACTCGAACGATTAGCCGCTTTTGAACTGGAACCACGTTTTCTGGAACACGATATTTCTGCGAAGAACTGTTAAGAAGAAAAACGCGACAAATCGTGAACGTTGTCAACGATTTTTTCAGCGAACTAAAATTACTTTCTACGTACAAGTATTTTCTGAAGCTGTTAAAATTGCCGAACGACTTATCGAGAGGTATGGAGAAGTATGGAGGCTCGTAACAGGAAGGCGGCGCTCGAAAGCGCCCGGCCCGTCATGGGAACCGAACAAAGCGATCCCTGGCTCACGTGTGCATGATTTTAGACGAAGCAGGAAGAACCGAGCGCGTTCGGGTTCGAAGGTCTCGACGTGAGAATCGAAACAGTCGATGGAGCAGCCACGCCGCGGCGAAGAAGACGCGGCCGCTTCTATCAGTCGTCGGTGAATACATCAAAGGACACGTAGTGCGCTCCTCTATCGTAGTTCCCTCATGAGGTCGAGCAGAGAAGGAGAGAAGGAGAGAATATCCGAGGACGGATCGTTGAGGATGTCGTCGAACCGGCAGCGTTCGTTCTTCGGTTTCCGGGACGAGGAGTAGAGACACGCGGGGACTTGCGTGGCGGGTCAACGATAGCGTGCGGCTTATTTTACAACTACAGTTAGAGATAGCGAAGATGGACGAACCAGTAGACGCGAGCGAGGACGCCGGTTCCGCCGAGTTATCGCGTCATCCGCCATTTTTCGACCTACACCCCTGCTCGAGATTCAGCCAAGGGTGTCATAGGAGAGAAACGTTCTATCCGTCCATCGTGTTCCATCGTATTTTTCCTTGGTACGAGGAAGAAGTATGGCTTGTAGTTTCATAGCAAACGTTTTTCCTATTGCACCATTCTGTTGGAACATATGGGAGAGATAACTGGATCTAGCGGAAAGAAAGTCAGTCGCGGCGAGACACGTACTCCGTGTGTCATTGTTAATTTACTGGACGCTCGATGCTGTTGCGAGGAAACACTCGACCTGTCCGCTCTATTACTTTTTTCACTTTCTCCTTGTCCATTCTTCTTCGTCCCCCTCGTCGCTTTCTCCACTTCAGCCAAGAAGAAACGGAGCTTAATGACAACAAACGTTTCGCCCCTTTTTCCTGGAACAATACCATCGAATATAACGTATAAATAATTCTGGCCAACAGTATATCGCGTCGTGTCCGATCGTCGAAAGAATACGTCGGTGGCATAGGACAACTCGAGCAGCTTGGTCGAGTTGGAAAGGAGTTCGCGTGGCCGTATCACCGACGTACTATCGAAGGCTTCCCCACGCCTTGTGTCCACGCGACACACAATGCATTGCCTCTGCACGACCAGTAATCGTAAGACGATCGTTATTGAGTCGAATTAACTCCGCTACCAATGGACTTTGATGCTTGTCTCGGCTAATTTTTCAGATCTCGTGGCACTGCCACGAACGTTGAACGTCACGATATCCAAACGAACAAGGAAACGACCTTTCCACGTTTTACATAGCATTCAGTTTCTTAACATTTCGTTTCCGTTATAAATAGCCCACGCGGAGATGTCATCGACAGTTAACGTTCGTCGCGTCGCAATTATTATTCGTCTGAGATTTTTCGCTACGATGACTCAGTGAGTAATTAACGAGCGACAGGTGTCTCGATCGAGACGGAACGAATTCCGGCTGTCGAACCAGCGATTATTAATAGCGATCGAACGTATGTCCAAGGCTCCGCGAACGCGGATGCCCGATAAAAGGACAGCTATATAGAATCATGGCGACATTGTCGCCGACGGTAAAAGGAAAGAAGCCCAGAGCCGGGGACCGTCCTTGCTGAACGTTCTAGCGGGCGCACCGGTGCAGCGGTGGTTACGATAGCGCCTTAAAGGAGACGACGAGAAGGGGAGCGAGTTAAAACTCTTCTCTTTCTCTCTAGCGTGGCGATATCACGACGGCCGTATCGGTGCTTCTCCGACACGGGCGGACAACCAAAGAGGAGAGAAACAGAGAAAGAGAGAGAGAGAGAGAGAGAGAGCCACGCCTTACGAGCAGCGACACGCCGTACAATGCAACGCTCGCCCTAGCTAGGCTCCACTCGGCTTCGCTTGCTCCGGGCAACGTGAAACGCAACCGATGCAACGTGCAACTTGCCGCCGTTGCAGAACATACTTATATACGAGAGAGCGTCGATATACCCTGCCTAGAAACCGATAGATGCCGGCAGGATATCGGTGTTTGCTGTGTGCGCGTTCGATACCCCACGAGGCGAATGCGCGCCGCTCGTGTTCACGCTCCGAAAACAATTTAGCCGGGATCGTGAATGGGCCACCAATTACTCTTCCATCGGCGTCCAGAGATCGCCGAGGAAAGATTATTTTGACAGTGAGGGATAAAAGGTTCGTGGTCACTCGAGGGAGCGACCGTATCTGTAACTAACCTATCTCGCAACGACAAACAGGCAATGGTATCGTTTTTCTCTTTCTCCTTTTTCTCTTATTCTTTTCTTTTTGTTTTATAGCAACTAAAAAAATGGGAAAGAATCAGAGGAAACGGACAGAGTGTTACCGATGCAAATGCATGCGGCGCATTCGAAACCGAAAGCCCTGCAACACGTGTCCGCGTGCGCGTGCAGGCTTACATGCAAAATGCGGCCGGTGCGCAATCATGCATTCTGCTCAATTGCACGGCGTCGCGGCGGTGGTACACGCCGGCGAGTCGCTCGAACGCGCACCGAACGATTTTCCAGACGATCTTTTATCGGTTGCCACATCGTGTCTGGATTTATCTGCATCGTTAAACGACCGCACCGCACCGATATCGGCACGACACAGCACTGTGCACAGGGAACGAGAGGAAAGAATCCTTTCCCGACGCGTGCACACCATCGCTGCGCCACAGCGCGTTGTGGTGTTGCAGCGCGCGCGCTCGGGAGGGTGTAGTCGCCGCACGGAATTTTCTCTCGAGGGGATTTTTACCGGCGGATCTTTATGCACCGTGCTTTATCCGCGCGCTCCGATCGATCGATCGCGCGACGCACGAGGGGATCCAGGCGCCACGTGACACTGCTAACCTTTCGCGGTTCTTACTTATCCGCGTCTCTCCCTCGTAGCTCGGCGACTGCCAAGTAAATCGAAACTGCTCGAGGTTAATGTTTCTTGGGTTGGGTTTGGAGGCCGACCCTCTGCACCGATATTCTCCGCCTATCGATCAAACGTGTGTTAATAGTTGTGATCGTTCTTTATCGAGTAAATTCATCGCAGTTCGTTCTTCGAACAGCACGAACGAAGGAAGAAGGGTGGAAAGAATCCGTCGTTGCAGCCCGAATTCGCGACTTAACAGCGGAATAATAAATCTTTCGAATCGATCGCAGCGGTTGAAGGATTAACGTGGCCGCATACCTTCGTTATTGAATAGGATGGAAAAATGGCATTCTAGAAACACGGCGGCGCTCGGTTGATAGTAAAATCGAAGGCGGCACGACGTATCGACGGTGAATGATCGGCAGAAACGCAACGCGGATCGCGACCAGATAAGATCGCCAAGCCCGCAGCAAGGTTTTTCAAGTAAAAGCGCGGAAAACGAATCGTGGAATGTGAATTCCGCGTAGAGAGTCGCGAGGAGATCTATCGCGTTTCGCTCGCGTTCCGTGTCGGTGAACCGCGACGAGAAGGGTCACGATGGTTCTGAAATTAATTTATGCGAAATACGTCCGCTGGTAACCTTGCATCTGCGTAACTGCGTTCACGTAGGAGTGTTATTGGTAATAGAATCCTGCCTATATTTTAAATCTGCCGGCGGTATCGTGACCACGAAGAAATCAATTTTATTAATAAATAACACCGTTAATGGCGAATTTAACCCTGATAACGCCGAACCTGAAGAAAATGAGACGTCGATAGTAACGGTCGAGGAAGAGAAAAAAACGAATCCCACAGACAGGATAGGATTATTCGCGATGGACTCGTTCGGATTTAGACGCTTGCAAATCAACCGGTTATCTGATAAAATTATTCACTAACCGTCTCGCTTTCTCGCGGCAGAGAGCCAGGGATAGATGGTGGCACGTTCGTTGTTCTCGTCCCTCCTGGACAATACGACTGTTAAAAGGAGTAATAAAGTGGCGCGCCAGGGAGCTGGTGATAAAGAGCTTCGACTCGCCGGTGCTCGTCGGTAAATGCATCCGCGCGAGACGCGCTTATAATAAAGTAACGCTACGCGTTTATCTGACGTCTCTGGCCGAAGAAGTAGCTCAGTCACGGTAGTCCGGTGATCTCCAAGCTCTGCTCCCTGCCTATAATTTCAGAGCTTGGAACGGCGCGCCACGCCGCGCTGCTCTGCCGCCCGTTAGACGAGTTCCGGAATTGAGAAGTTTATTGCCAGACGAAAGAAAAGACAGAACTTTTCTAATACGAATTCATCGAAAGATATTCCGCAGAGCCAATCTTTCTTGGCGATCGATCTCTAACGAAAGAAAGTTTGTAAGAGCGAACTTTCAAAAACATAGCAGATTAATCGGACGAGCCGCAGACGAATTCATCGGACGCGTTTAATCGTGAAATTAATCTCTCTCCATCGTACCGGCTCTAAATTAACCCACATATGGTGCAGCGGCAGAAAACAGCGAGCTGGCTGCTCGAGCCAGGAAACAGATGCATCTTTCGTTAATTAACGACTTTCGTTGAGAAAAACAGAGTGCATGAGTTATACGGCTAATTATCCTTAAATGCTCGCTCGTTTGTATCAATCCGGCACGGCCGAATCTTGCTCACGATTTCCATAAACCATTACCAACTTCCCCTCTCTGGTCCTTCGTTCCGTCTCGTAACGAATTGTTCTCGCGTGGCTTTTATTAATAAAGAGATTTCTTTGACGGTGTCCTTACAAACGGGATAATAATGGTAGATTAATGGAGCGATCGAACCTACCGCGACAGTCATTTATCACGATTATCGTTGCGCCGGAGAACGCAATAATATCGCGCCTTATTGTTACACCGTCTATCGACGAAACATCGATCTCTATTTTTTTTATCTTTCTTTTTGTCTATCGTGTAATTCACTCGTTCGTATCGCTGTACAAACGACATCTATTATTCTCCAATCGTCGAAATTAATCTACCTTGCGTACAGTCGTTCGTATATTCCAGGTCATTAAAACGATTCCTTCGGTTTGTTGCCACGATAAAACACGTTACTCTCAATTGAATTGCTGGAATCACGAGTAACACGACTCTTCGAGGACGATAAAAATGCTAGCAAATCACTGGAAGAGTAGCTTGGCGAAATCTCGACTCCGAATCACGGACGAGAAACACCAGCTCGTTCAGATTATACGTAAAAGGAGAAAAGAAAAAAGACCAGGGGAATCATGGAAGAAAATGAAGGTGAGCCCGCGTAATCCAACACGCGGCTCGTATTTTCTCCGAACGAGCGCGATGGCTCGTAAACGGAGGGATTTGCATGCAAAAACTCGAGGATCCCGGCAGGGGAAGGACCGCCTCGCGGACCAATGGTCATGGGACACCCACGTGCCCCACGGCGGCGTATATCTCGACCGACCGACGTAAATCATCTCCGTGATGAATGCGAGATCTATCTCGCCGCGTTTTCCCTATAAATTTCAGGGGCGCGATGCGCGCACCAGACAACGCAGCCAGGCCTCCGCTGCGAGCCACCAACGTGGGCGTGAATGGCGGAATTCAACGGTAATGGACACGAGGATCGCGACCCTTCGGAACTTCTCCAAGGTGCTTTGACCGTTCGAGATGCGGAACGAGGGAGGCGACTGGAACGAGTTTTTAGTCCTCGCTGGAGAAGAAGGACGGAGCTTTCGTCGCGGGACGTGCACCTCTTTGAACGTTCGACCAGTGGCCTCGAGGAAGTTGCAACCGATGTAGCATTGCGCCTTTGTAATTGGTACTTTTATACAGGGATGTTAGCCGTAATTTAACGATACGCTCGGTTGCAACGTTGGTGTTCTTGCTAACAGCATCTACCAAGGATATGAAGAACGAGGAAATTTTTTTATGTACGAGGAATAGATTAATTAAAAGGTACGAAGAATCCGAAGAATAACGGGATTTATATCTTTTTAAGTCGGCCGAACGCTGTCTACTATTTGCTGTCGTCGATTTCAGTGTTTTATGTTTTAACGTATCGATATTACTCTGGTTAACGACCATTCCCTAGCTTCGCAAGTATGATCGATGTACGAATTAACGTATCGACAATCTCGTTGCTTAAACAGACTGGCTGATCCTCCTATTTATCAAAAACGTGTAATGCGTTAATACGAATATAATATTCTGCGACACTGCAACCAAGACTATCTCGTACTTTTTGACAAGAACGACGTAATTATCGTTCCCGAAACTTATACGTCTGCGAGCTTTCGTTCTTTTTCTTTCTTCTTTTTTTTTTTTTTTTCAGGCGGTCTCGGATCTGGAACAGCTGACCACCTTTCCAGCGAACAACTTCGAGAAGATGCGTGTCTCACGCTGCCGGGCTGAAACGTGCGTGCACGTCCACGCCAATTAATGGCTTTCGACTTTTGATTGACGTCCACTGACCGCGTTCACCTGTTACACACCGCGTTTCACGGTAATCAGGGTTGCAGCAGTTTTGTGACCCTTCGGTGCCAGGGATAATGCAAGCCCGTGTTTTTTGCGCTGTCCGTGCAGCTCGCGCCGCTTACGATATTCCGTATACAGGATTTCGCAATCGCTGCAGGGTTTTATTCAAGTTCATCCTCTGGATTTACATATAAAGGACGCGATAGAGAAATTCCGGAGAACGGGGTATTCTACGAGATAGTAAGTTGCCGCAACGTAAGACTATAGAGCAGAGTCGACGGGGCTTTGAAATTTTCTGAGGTGCTTGGGTATCGAATATATCGAGACGCGATTCTCGATAGATACCAAATATGCGTTGGGAAGGTCGGCGCCGCTCGGGTTATTACACGCTGTCTTACCATGACAACTCGCTACATCGAGAAATCATCCTGTAACCTCGGTACGACTTTTACTTGAACGTTGCACTTGTATTAGTTTCATGGATATCCTACTTTATTATTTTTATCGATATTTAATATCCTTTGCGAGATTCTTCGTAATAATATTAATAATACTTATGTACTATTTTTATCATTCGATATAGCTCGAAGGCTGCTTAAACTTTCGAAGGTGATCTTCCATGGTAAGGGATAAACCACGACCAATTATCGTTCGAGAACCAAAAAATCCTGCCGTGTTATAAAGTGCAACAACCACCGAGCTGCTCCGTCGTATAATTTTATAGATATTAATCTGTAACACCGTTCATTTTACACTCCGTGTAATCAAACAGGCCCGTAGCAAGGACCAGTCTGCGGATTTTTCTATGGCGGCGGAATGGAATCGTGGGAAGGACGCGAACCAGACCAGCGAGATCGGACGAAACGAAAAGAGAGACACCGTCAAGGCGATGCAACCGTCGTCGCTGCCGATGCACTTCCTAAACGGACGCGATGACGTATCAGAGCAAAACATCAATCATTATCGACGCCGTTCGTCTTGGGTTTCCATGGGCGTCCTTATAACGAGTTTGGCAGACAATTTTTTGCCAAAGCGCGGCTCGTTTGGCCGTCAAAAGAAGAACCACGTTCTCCTTCCTGGCCTCCGGACAAACACGTTCGATTTTCCCAACGATTTGCCATTATTCTCGTCCTTCGCTTTGAAGATTCTTTTGTTCTTGATTCTATCGGACTTAATCGTTTAATAACGAACATTTTAATTAATAAAGTTTAAAAAAAAAGCTCCGGTATACGTAATGTTAAAACGTGTAATTGTCAAATTGGAAACTAAACTTCTTACGAGCGAGCGAGCGAAGGAATATAGAAAAATAACTGAAATGCGCGTAACTTCTCTTACGGTTCTCTAGGGTCCGTAGGTTAGATTGTTTCAGCAAATGTTTCAGCAAATATCGTGATAGAAGTATCGATTTAATATCAGATTGGACGTACATATTCCTAATTTCTGAACGACTTCGTGCACTTATTCTAGGACAATATCGTTACACTGCGAGCGATGAAATTGCTGTTCGCGTTGGAATTACATCGATAGGCAACAATGTAATAACGCATTATTAAAATAATTGTTTGATTATCCCGGGAGTAGCGTGCGCCGAGTTTGCTATTACCGCGGCACCCTCTTTCGCCAATGCTCGTTCTTCGTCTATGATCTCTGATTCGTCGCGGTTACGGACGATCCAGCGTTAATTGTTCTCTGGAGGAAGGGAAATTTTCGACGTTCTTCGGTGGTTGCTCCGCACGAACAAATTTTCGTCTCGGTTTCCGTATGGCGCGCAATCTCGATGCCAAGCGAATCGAGTTTCGATCGGACGACCGAGTTTTTGCCGCGTCTCGTTTTGGAACACGGTCGCGTCGCCTTGGAGAGATTCGCGGCCTCTTCCCACTGTATACGGCGCGGCGTGGCCAACACGACCTTCCGACCGCTGGAAAAATCAACGCCTCGATGCCAGTCGAAAGAAACGAGATCGCCCGACCGAAGCCTTGAGACGATCGCGCACACGATCCCCTATTAACTCGTCAGTCTCTTCCGAAATCCGACGCGACCTAAATATCGAACCCTCCTTCGCCGGTAAGCGCTACGAGTTTCGTAACAACTCGTTGATCTGTATTATTTTAGACCTCGTACCCGGCGATATTTCCGACGCTCGATAAGAGGAATCTCGATCACAGGAATCTCTATCACAGGAATCTCAGGATCAAAGGAAAAGCGATGCTGCCCTCGTGACATCCGAGTAATATCTGCACGGTTCTGATTTCAATTAAATGGCAATCGCGTGGTTGAAGCAACAGCGGTTAACGGTTGGGGATCGTTTGCTGGCCACGATGGCCGATCGTAGCGCGTCCAGCTTCGCGACATTCCAGCGCATTGTCTTAAAACTGACCCCTGATGGTTGACAATAGGGAACTGGTAAGAACGCATTTAACTGTACCCGGCTGCGGCGATCGGTTTTAGCCGATTATCCACGGACAGCGGCACGATGCGATGTGCCGTTTGTGCAACCGGTCCTACGTCGTCGTCTCGGTTGCAAGGAGCAAGCCACGACCGTTAGACCTCGGACACACGAGAACGGCCGCTACGCCACGCCACGGCACGCCAAGCCACCGTGCCAGGCCAGGCCACGCCACGCCACGCCGCACGGACCAGCGCACCACACCACACTCTCCCCCTTCTAACAAACAAAGTTAATAAGCAATATCTGCCGGCATAGCGGCGTGCACTGCCGTTACCGATAGCACGGTGCACCGTGTGCCGCAACATAATGGTGCATGTAACGATCGCGGCGGCGTTCCTTCCAACGATTGGCTTGGTGTATCAGTGGCACGCAAACTGGGGCTTCGTTACGCGTAAATCGCCGCGTTCCCGCTCGACGATAAACGATAGGGACCGGCGCGGGGGCAGCGCCGATATCCGGTCGCACGACGTTTCACCGGCCTCGCCGATCTCTGACTCCGTTCCCTCCGCGGATCCTGATAACGATTGTACCGAGAAACATTACGAGAACGGCCGTTCAAGAGGCGAGCTTCGTCTGTCTGTAGTCGGCGGTTAATCGCGCCGGATACTCCCTACCTTTCGAGTAATTGCGATTCACGCACGTTTGCCCGCGTGTTTGGATCCGGCGACGAAGATACGCTCGGAGATCGTAGAGATGATGGAAGGTGCCGGAGGAAGCGAGACCGCTGTGATCAGGTTCGATAGAGGTGTCTTTGACCAGCCAGCTGATTAATGAGAAGCGACTCGACCGAGCCTGTTGAATGAAGGCGTTCGAAGGATCGATGATTCTCTGTTTCCCCACTGTGAAGATTTAACGATTGTTAGAGAGACGGCGTTGAACGCGAGATACGCTAAGTTGTCAGGAGTAATGCGGGGTAATTGCTATTTATGACGGGATCACGGAGTTGCGTAAACCAACGTTCGTAAACACTTCGGAATAGCGTAATTACTTCTCACGAGTCTATTGTAATAGCGACAGTTGCTCTCACACCTGTCCGACGATTACCGCAATCTCCGCTAAACTCTTGAACAAACCCCGACAAAACACCGTCATTAAAAATTTCCTCCGTAAAACGAACTTCGAGCTGCGCAATTAACATCCGAAGACCAAATACCCGAGTCGTATCCCTTTCATTTGCCGAAAGAAACATTTTGGATCGGTGAATCTCCGATCAGAAACACGACGAATAGACAAAAAGGAAGAGAGAAACGACTCGATCCGGCGAGAAATTTGAGTGCCACTGTGATAGAGGGTCGCAGGGAGGCTGGTGAAGTGAGCGAGGTCCACGAGAGTGATTGTACTTATCCGCGCGCATAGCGAGGCGCACACGGACGCGCACCAGCACAGCCGCGGCCACCGTAGGCTCGATAGTTAAAGAACGATGCGGATGGCAGGAGTGAAAGGCCCACGCCCGTGCCTCGGGCTCCTCGGCAAGGGCGACTGGCCCCTCAGCACGCGCGCGTACCCGCACAGAGACACTCACCTACTCACGTACACGTGCTGGCACACGTGCAACAGGCCATCCACGAACTCGGCCGCGAGCTCCTCTCTCTTTCTCTCTGGCCGTCTCCTTCCCTCGTTTGCTCCGTCCTCCTCGATCGCCGTTCTCCGATCGCAAAATCCGGCGCTCTCTCGTTACGAGCTCCTATGTACGCGCGCGAGCGCACCAGCCTGCACATCTATGCATCGTGTTCGCGTTCGCGTTCGTTCGCGGTCGACTTTTATTTTCGGCTCGATTTTCCTGGCCCTGAGGTCCCACACTCCCTTTTACGACCTCCCCGATCATTTCGCGAGCCACTCAATTCCAGAAGACGAATTAACCTCGAATCCGATCGAGTCGGTGCTTCTTTGCTCCACAGACGTTGCATCAATTCTGTTTGGCTACCTGAAACCTTTTATAAGTTCGGGTGACAGTAAAAGGAGATTTATGGGTCGCCCGAAGCGTTTAAGTAGATTCGGAAGGTTGTGGTCCGATGTCTTTGTCGAGTCGAGTATAGACGCTCTGTTCGAGTCGTATCGATCGCGTTGCTATCGGACTACCGATATCGATGAATTTAGAAGAAATTCAAAAGTACAAAGAGTGCACGTAATATTCTAACATCCAAAAATATATAAAGTATCGAGAGTTACATAAAGTTAAGCTATAAAGTACTCGTTACAACGTATAGCGGATGAAATGTACATTCTGTTTCTTTAATTTCATGCGTAATAACACGAGTCTGCACGACCAACCACATTTCGGTTACTTGGCTGAGAATATTATTGGCTTAAAAAGAGTATGAAATAAATGTCGTTTTAAACTTTCACGGGGACTCGTTCGACGGAACTCTTGGTACAAATACGTAGGATCGCACGAACAAAGCAGCGTTTATTTGCATAGCAAAGTTTCATTCAACCAATGTGGCCGTTAGCTGAGTTAAAGAAATTCCAACAAGGAAGACAACGATCTAACCGCTAAAAGGCACAAGCACGAGATGCATTCGCGGAATTTCGCTGTAGCCAGTCCGGCGGCGAGCTTTCGTTATGATTACGTAATTCGTTCGTGACGCGCGTATCTGGCGACGCTCGGTGACGTAATTGTACCCTTTAGCTGGGCTGCGAGAGCCTGATTCTCGCAGGCGTCTCACGACGGGGGAAGCGGAAAACCGCCTTGTGTTGGAAGCGGGAGGAGACGTAAAAGCGGGCAAACTCGGCTTCCCAGCAGATGCGCCAGCGCGGTTTCGCAATGCAGGAGCAGAAGACGCCCGATGTTCACGTAGCTCGATCGCACGGAAAGGCGAAGAGGACACGTTCCCAAGGCGTATTCCGTACCCGATCCTATAATACAGTCGTCCGTCCCGGTTTAACCCGTTACCGAGTTTGCGCAAAAATCGAAACGCGCTCCACGACTCGTCTACCGTTCGCGTTCTGAAACATTCGACCGCCACGATGTCCAACGCGCTCGGATCTGGACGCGTTCGTTAGCATACGATCGAAATCGGACAGCCAATTTTTCTCTGTCCACGTAATAAAACCAGTCGTTCATCAGGATATAGTTGGAAGCAATCGCTGATCTAATGATCCACCTATGGATTCTTGAAATATCCGACGAAATTTTGCAATATGCTCTATGCCGAAAGCGATTGGATTCGAATACGCGTTTTTAAGCATAATTGCTCAAGTATTTTTAGGATTCGTGCGTTGGAAACGAGGTCTGAACATCGGGAAGACTAAGCCGAAACCTTCTTCGCGAAGGTTCGGCACGCTGCGTGTTTTCACACGTGCCACGAAGATCGATCGTCGCCGATTGAAACGAGACGGGGCGAAACGGAACGATCGATCGATCGTCAGATGGAGCGGGATCTCCTTGATCGCCGGAGGCGTCTAGACCGGAGGTAACGCGGCCGATCACGGATGAGAGTGGGTGGAGCCGTAGCTTCGTTGCTCAACGAGAGAGAGAGAGAGAGACGATGTCCTCGAGAGTTATCGCGATAAGAAAGGCCATCCTAAGGACACGCCTGGCTCCAGGAGAAGGAGCCCGATAACGATCGACATCGTCTTTCTTGGTTCGTATCGGCAGTGATGCTTGATTTCCAAACGTTGCCACCGAAACAGACGTACAACCGACGACGTTGATCCTTTCAGCACGAACGTTTAAGCGCGATAGGTGAAACCGTTGATCGCTGTCAAACGATTTTCTTTTGCGCATGAAAAACGAAAAGAATTATTCAGTCCATTACGTGTCTCGTCATAATAAATATGCAGAACTATCAGACGTATCAGCACCGAACGAATTAAACTTTATCTTCGAATTCGACCGTATCGAAGCCCGCAGAATTTCTCGCAGAATTATTTTTCGTTATCTCGTTATCTTCTATTTCCTTGGTTATCTAATCTAGCAAGCCGTGCAAATTCTTTCTGTAATTTTGTTTTCGAGCAACCGTACCAGAAGCGTAGTTGTCCTCGTTGTCCATCGGACGAAGACGTACGGCTGCGTCAAAGAGGATGCCGTTACGCTTCCGCTTAAGGAGCAGCTAATGTCGGCCATCCGTCTTCGATTCCACCGCGAATTCATTCGTCTGTGACCGTCAACGAGGTCGTTCGTGCGTCAGACCTGGCAACAGTAATGATCCTGGTAATCGGCGTGTCGGATGCAAAACACGTTCATCTCCGATCACGATCCCGCAGTATTTAAAATGCACTCGTAAAGAAACGGACATGAAAAAAGTAACCTAGTCGGTACGTCTTTCGCTGATTTGCATCGATCGACGGCTAAGTTTCTTACAGCTAACTTACGTAAAAATATTGAGTAGCTGGTTGCGATTTTCAACGGTGCATCGTAAATTACCGTACCGTTGAACGAGCAGGTGCCGAGAGAAGCAGGCGAAAAGACGGCGCGATACCGAGCCTCTTCCGGTTATCGGGCGCATTAAGCGCTCGTTAGCTTTCAGGAGCTCATAATCGGGCAGAATACACGCAACTCACCGTCTACCATACCGTATAACGTGATAATCTCGTTGTACGGCGTATCATGAAATCGTTCGAAGGAATATCGAAGAACTCAAGATGGAAAGATCGGACGTTCGATCGAGCAGACGCGATCCAGACGAATTCCGATCCGCGGATCGATACGTGTCCATCTGCCCGTTCCTTTCCTCCTCGTCTTTACGCGGAAATAACGGAGCACTGTCCACGGAATCTCAAACGATTCTCTCCCTGTGGATCGTTGATCTCTTGAATTTAGATTTTTGCCGACGCAGCATCATCTCGTCGGCAAACATTAGAATATCGATTATGCTGATACGATACGCTTATATCGTAGGCAGGTGAAACTTTTATTAGCTTCTTGCAGAAGCAGATGGGAACAAAGGCTACTTTATAGAACGACGTTATGTTGGAAATGTAGCAGAAATGTTTGTTGTAATTAGATTTCGCAACCGAGAATCGTGTTACGTAAAAATTCATCAATTTTCTCTTATCGATCGATTAAATAATCACGCCATGCGACTTTTTTTTAACCTGCCTGGACGTTTCTTGTTCGATTTTTTGCCGGCAGCGATGATCAACATTCTTGATCGCTTCCTCGCGCGACAAACAGCGGCGCGCGATTATACTATTACGAGCATGTGGACTGATGTAGAACGACGCGACGATAAAACAAAACGCGTTTGGATCAGTCATTCTACTCGCCCGGAGGAATAGAAAGCCTCGCGACGACGGTCGTGTCATCGTCGCGCATTTGCATGCGCTGTTCGCCAGCTTCGATTGAGCTCGTTCGTGTTATCCGACGACCGTCGTAAAAATTCTCGAACGAGTCATGCATAGGTATACATCTAGGCAACCGAACGATCTGTTTCAAGATAATTTCATTCAAACGATGAGATATTTGTAGCAAATAAAGATTATTCTCTGCCCCTCTGTTTCTGCATTGCATTTCGTGACTGTCGAATTATTTCTCGTCCTTAGCGATTTTCACCAAGATGAAGCGTACGAGGTAATAATTGATACAGACGACTCTGCCTTTCATCTTCCGCTAAGTTGTGATGAGTCACGGCGCGTCCGCGACGAGAATCTATTAAAGGTCTTTTTGCTATCGTGCGTCACAGCGATCGGCGATGGCAGAAGGCGAAACGGGACGAGGTGCGCGGTCGATTTTTTGTCGGCAGAACCGAGAATCCTCGCGCTGCGAAGCGCGGAACTACGCCACGACGAGGAAGCAGAAAACGAAAAGAAGGAAAAAGAACCGGTTCGATCGGCGGCCACCGATACAGAACCGAGATTGTCCCCGGTGCCTTCCTCGTACACGCGGTGCTCGCAAATAGCCGCATAATGATAGACTTGGTGCGCTGCTATCCTCGACTGCGATAGTTTCTAGAGAAGGACGACACCGACAGAGGACAAAGCTGTAGCAGCGGTGGGAGATCAATGAAACGAAAGAGAAACGAAATTAAACCGATGTCTGCCATTTCTGAAGAGCAGTCCGTTCTGAAGAGAAGGTCATCGCGACCGATGGTTCACGGAAATCGGAGCAGGTTTCGGCGACCTTGATGTCCTCGACAACGATGACGTCTCCGTGACAAAAATCAGAATTCGAGACGGCACGGTATGCGCGTGACGAGATAAATTCTCCGCTGAGATATTTTCAAACGGCCTCGTTTCGACCAGTGGATCCGCGTGATTTCGCTTAGATTACGCCAATCCTTGGCCATTTGTTAGATGAACATTTTTGCGAAACATAGATTACGTTACGATCGTACGTAACGCGAATCATGACACGGGGTTATGGCTTTACGAGTTTCAAGTAGATCCCGGTTGGATTAACTTCTGCCGACTCAAAGTTTTCTTACCTCGATCGTAGTCGACTTACGCTACTTAGAGAGGACGAATAAGGTAGAACAGACGGATTAATCGCGAATGAAATATCGGTCGTGTCCTCTTTCCAATAACCAGAGAAACAAAAGAACCGTCGAAATTACGTTTAGCTAATTGCTTGGCAATCTTAGCCACTTGCACAATCGTAACGATACAGATCGAAGAACTTTCAACGCTAGGTAGCTCCATTATGTTACATTGACAGCCGATTGTCGATCGATACTCACCGAGGAGGGCTTTCTAATTACTTGGCAAGTAATTGGGTTTGAACTTAGGTCGGAACAATTGGAGACTTTGTGCAATCGGGAGCGCACGGGTAATCGTGAGAAAACTGCATATTCATTGGTAAATTAAAAGCTTTATTTTCTCGAGATTACATAAATAATTAAGTAAATTTTATGGTAATTTTTATGCTAATTTTTCGAATTAAAGTTTCTCTCGTCCGAAGTCGTAGGTTGAGCAATTGTCGTCGTGACGGTCTTCTATTAATTTTATTAGGACGACGTTCGAAAATGTTCCACGGTACGAGAGATGAATCGAACGCTTATTATCAAGCGAAAAGAGCGGGCTGGTGCGAGCAGGAGATCCGAGTCATGCGACGGAGGTCGCGCGGGTCAGTACCGATTGGATCGTGCAGTTTCCACGTAGAAAATCGATCCGTGTGCTGCAACTGCAACTGCAACTGCAACTGCAACTTCAAGCGGGGGCCCCGTTGCGAACCGAGGGAGCCTATTACCGTGATCGGAGCGGTTCACCGCGGCACGATCGACGACGAATCGACAAAAACCGGGAAACCCATCTCCATTCTCCATATCCCTGATCTATGATTTAGAACCTCTTAAACCATACCTAGGGCTCGATCGTTAATAAATTACCTGACAATTATGGAACCGCGTCGCATCTTGCATTTCGTTTCGCTATGCCTGGAATTCTGTACACTCTAGGTATACGTTGCTTTATCGCGTTTGCATATCTCGATCGAAAGTCTATTCCGTTTCTTGCCTTATTCTTTGGATCTTGAACGTACGCTCGTTAAGGAATTCTACGATTTAAAATAATGACACACCGCAAACAGAAATCAAACCTACATGTTTCCCTTTTCACGTTACTAATCGCCTGTCTAACGACTTTACCTGTTAGATTCAGCTTAATCATTACTCCCACATCTGATCCAATTGATCATACTCTGCTTTTCGTTATAAATGATTCCATCTTCCTCTCGTTCTCGCTTTCACTCCGCTCCTCCTATCCTTCTGTTTTTCCCGTGTTCCCAGCAAAGGATCATCCACTTCTCGAAACCCGATCTCATTTTTCCTCCGTCTGTTCCACACACCAAGACTGATATCCGTCTCTCGTTGCATTATCATATCGTCATCAACGGTTTACTTTCTCAAAAATCCAGTTCACCGCGTTTCCCTCGAACGGATCACTTTCCCTGCGCGTACAAGCGTCATCTGACCACAGAGATGCGTCCATGTAATCGGCGATGGAATATTCGTTGGGCTAAGACAAGCCGGCAGCCTCGAAGCGATCCAGAATCTAATCCAGTCGGATGCCCCTGGGCTTAGAAAGGCGTGGTAGCGCGGCGAACGTAGGAGAGGAAGATGTCGTCACAAGCTGAAGAGGACGGCCGACGAGCGTGTAGGTGGAGAGCGAAACTGGCCGCCGAGCGTAACGCCGCGCTCCAGCCGAGCAGAGTTTCCGATCTTGCTGCTCGATAATTGGGTCGCGCTTTTTAATGGACTCCAAATAATCGGCCTGTCATCCGAACACCGAGCTGACGGCCGTAGCTACACATCCTCCGATTTATCCGTCTGGTTCTCGTGACGTAAGCCCTCTCGATGAACATTAAGGTCACCCCCTTAAGGTAAGCTTCGACGTAGCGCCCAGCGCAGGTAAAATAGCGGGCAAATGATGATGGGTGATGATGACACGTCGTGCGAAGGTCTGTCCTCGAAATTCATCGTTCCTCGGTTATACTCGTCGGGTTCTATTTGACTAAGTCGAGTCAATGAGAGGAGGAATCGATTAAAGGATTCGTGCGACGGCTGTTTGAAAAATTTGTCGATTTCACGTTAAACGTTGTTAATCGTCATCTTATGTTACACTAGCCGGACGCTACGACGAACGAGGGTGAAAGTTTGATCTTGTTAATAGGCTGTAGGGTCTTTGTGT
The DNA here is from genome assembly GCF_910591885.1 of Bombus terrestris. Lineage (NCBI taxonomy): Eukaryota > Metazoa > Arthropoda > Insecta > Hymenoptera > Apidae > Bombus > Bombus terrestris. The sequence goes on along the minus strand of NC_063271.1, from coordinate 2,366,051 downwards.
ATAACGGACCAGTGGAAAACAGAATGAGCTGGTTGCTGAAAGTCTCGACTATGGAACACGTGGCCGCGTGACGACCAAAGGAAGGACCGAAAGGACAGAACGCGACTGTATTCGCTCGGCGGAGACAACAGGATCCCGGAACGCCTCGTCATCGGACGACTCAACGCAGATACAGGGCGTCCTATCGTCGGAGTCGCGGCGGATTGGAAGGAAAACGACTACGCGAACGAAGAAAGAGGGAGAAAGACGGAACGAGAGAAAAGGAGAGAGAGGAGGGAGGCAATGGGTATTGTGGCACGGTGATGCAACACAACTCCGCCCCAGTTACTCGCGGAGATCTCGCCGCGGACCGACAGCGAAAAGAGAGAGAACGGAGAGGAAGACGGAGATAAAGGAAGAGAGTGAGAGAGAGAGAGAGAGAGTGCATGAACGTGGTTTATTCACTAGGAACGGGCCGATAACTTCGCGAGATCGTTGCTACCTATTCATTATTTTGCTAAACGTCGATCGGTGAGGCACCAAGGCCACTTGGTACGTATCTCGAGCTCGGCCATTGTTCCGAAATATTCGTGCGGTTTAATGAGCGTACGTGGGCGGCTACGTGTTCCGATCGAGTCGTCAGTAATGCGATTACGCTCGCGAACATCGAGATTTGACAGTGAGACGCGTCGTTCTACCCTTACAATCGAAGACATTTTCAAACGATGATTTCCATTGTATTATGCCTCGCGAACGACAGGACAACCTTGAATCTTAAAGATGAATCTCGTCCGCGAAATGCTTGCTTATAGATCGTGATATCACGATGTTTTCACTTTCGCAAAATATCTCAAAGTTCGACCGGTCGACGTTAAGACGAATTGAAAGGGATAAACGCGTCCAACGAAACACGTTCTCCAGAAGTTTGAGTTCGTAGCGACGGCATTCCATTGAGTGACAAACCTAACCCAAACCTAACCCATCGATTAGACTGAATCGTCTATTTAATTAGAAGGGCTGTATAAATAGGCGCGATAACCGCGCGCACAGACGAGTTGCTCGGCTTGCTCAATGCCGGATCTAACAATAAGAGAGACACCGGTGTAGGAAGGTAATTCTAGGCTGCACGATACAATTATCGTTATTTACGCTCGCCTTTAATTCCCGACGCGGAACAGAGGACAATCCGCGATCGTTCAATTAATTTCAATACCGTCCTTGTGTCGATTAGAACGATCCTTGCTCGCACGAAGAATATTAATCGTCGCTCGTCCAACGACCTGGAAAATCTTGATATCCCGTCGTTTACATATATTTCAACAAAATTTGATGGACCAGTGAACGCATGGTAGAAATAAAATACTCGACTCTCGAGATTAATACCTCGAATGTAAAAGGAGTAACGTGACTCTCACCTGGACAGTGAAAGAAGCAGTTTCTGGTTCGTTAACGTGGGTCACGTCGCGGCGGAGCAAGGATTACGCAGCTGGAGGACCGAGGGGGCGGAAGAAGGCAAAGTAGCGATAAATTTAGTTGAACGTTAGAACCGAATCGCGCGTCAGGACTAGGTGTAGGCGGTTATATTGCCTGCGCGGCGACCCACTATAGACTATTGCACGCCGCGAAGCAGTAAAGGAATTTAGCCTTATAAATCAGCAACATGACTGCACCGCGCCACACCTTTCCCTTCTTGGGGCAATCACGAGTCGTCACCGTATCGGCAACATCCCTGACGCTCAGACTTCGCTTGCATCGTCTCTTCGCGCCCGGACGACGACGCCCGAATCGCCCGGCCGTTTACGAAACGACAGATTTTCGGATATCGGATAATTCGACTTGCTTCTGACGTTTCTTACGTCGTTCGATCGCAAGTTTTAAGCATCCAACGTTGCAAATTTTCAGCAACGTGTATTTAAACTCTTGTTGGTTTGTATAGAGTATTTCGAGTTACGAGTTATTAGATTTGCTTAGACGTTCGGCGTGGGTAGGACAACGTTTATTCGCGCATTTGCTGGCAAACTAGACGCGTAAAACAGTTGGAGTACTCCTAAAGGAGAGATTGTTACTTAAGCAGGTTGATTTTTCTCGTCTAATCAGCACGTAAAAGGGAGAAACGATTCACAGCATGAAAATTACGTTCGTGGAACGTCCCTTTCGGCGTGGAAACTAGAATCTAGGACGTAACGAAATGAGGAAGAGAAGACTATCGCCCGAAGGGGGATTAAGATTTAAAGAGTATCGGTGATCGATGCATCCCGAACAGCGCATGCAAGCGCGAGCTAGTTTTTACGGTCGCTCGAAACACGCGACGGTCGTTAGAATTGCGTGGTACGACTTTGAACAAACTGATTCTTCGTATACCATTATTTCTATCGTTCCATCATTGAATATATAGGATAATAAGAAACGTCGGAAGAAATTCCATCACTAACTCTGTGCTCGGATATTAATCAGATATTTATCCTTTTTGTCGGCACAAATGCGATGGACATCGAATCGCGTTCGTTAAATGGAATTATCGTGCAAACGAGTTCGATGAAGACATCAAAAACGCGAACAGCCGCCCTCCGGACTGTCTCGGCTTTATCCGTCACGAAGATGTTAAACCATGAGAAGACGAGACCGCCATCGTTCTTAATAAGATACGGGGGCGGCGATGCCTCATTAATAATCGTTTTCTCGTTGAATTCGCCGTAGGGCAACAGCGAGTTCCGTGGACCGGTTCGTCGACTAGAGAGTTCACGCTGCTTAATTGGCTCCCGGGGAGTGCGGTTCTTTATTGTGCGTGCACAATGGTCGCGAAGAAACGCCGCGGACAAGGACAGACGACGAGAACGTCCTTTTGGCCACACAGAACTCACGATCGAAGCTTTGCTTCTCGATACACGGAATTTTAACGAACGGAGTTTCTTCGCTCGACAGCCTGCGATTTCCTCGGCGGTTTTGCTGTTGCGCTCCTTGTGCACACCGATGCGGCTAGAATGTAACCGAGACACGGAGCACGGGTCCCAGTTAGGCCTGGATTAGGTGAAAATGGCGGTCAGCGAATCTCTGCTCTCGATGGACGGAATTTTAACGAACGCCGTTTCTTCGACCGATCGAACCGCTTCCTCGTTTTGACGCGCCGAGAGTGGATGCAACGTGGTTGATCGGTATGGTGCAACCGCGCACCGGAGAACTTTACAGTTTTTTGTTCTTTCGTGGGTATTACACAGATCTTAGATGTTGGTAGCTAAAATATCGGCTGATCCATTTTCCCAAGGTAACTTGTTCGTGAAAATTCGTAATTATCGCGACAAAAGTAAAATATTGCTATTTCCGTTACGGATCGACGCATATAGCCCGCGTCGCGATGACCGTCGTCTAGGAACCGGCTAGATTCGCATGCGTGACCTGTCCTTTAAGCGTTGCGATCCAAGCCGGGCTAAAGGTAAATGTTAAGAGAGACACACCGGGCTCGGCGATCTGCATAATTATATTCACGCGTTACATAACCTCGGCTATCCGGTTATCTGGCGTCGTACGTGTACCGTTTCGCCATGAAATTTGTTCGGGTCACACGCGCATCCCGGTCGCCGCCTCGAACCGTGTGAAAATCGTTCGCATAATTCGCTGATAAGACACCGGCGAGAGAATTTACAGTTCTTTTACAATGTTAACATCAACCGGTTTGTTTCGACCGTGATTTGCATCGACGTCGGGTCGATCGTGTTTTTTGACTTGACATTTAAGTGTTTGTTAAGTAATATTTATTCATATGGGAGAACGTGATCCGTTTGGTGTTTGTGCCTGTAATCGCATACTTCAATGACGAGTGGAGATTTCATTTAGCGTTTCGTGCTTGTCGAGAAACATTCGCGATGATCGTTTACTCGAACACCATGTCTCAGGGGCCGTGACCCACTGTGGTTTTCGCCGTCAATTTCCAGAAATGTCATATCTGCGCGTGACGCGCAATTTTAAAATATCTGTATCGTTCGTCCCTGTGTGTCGATCCTGCTCAACTCAACGGCTCAAGGAAACAAAAGTAGCAAAATTTGAAATCTACAAACGTTAGAGATAATGGACGTTTACGAGTCTCTGTAAGGACAGAGCAGAATTTCAATGGAACGAAACTAGCAAGAAAAGCAACAACGTGGCTGCTTCCCACTGAACGCGATTCGCCTTATCGAAACAAGCGAGATCGCGCGCGTATCTGTTCGCCGGGGAAGCAGAACGCTTCCACAGCCTTTCAAGCTCGAACCAGCCAGATACAGATGGAACGTACAGGGATGGCGGCGAAGAGACGAAGAGAGAAGCGGATTCTAGCTGGCGGCAGGCAGACAGTCACGTTGCCGGCTGCCAGTTCGCTGGTTGCTTTCTTGGCGACACGCCCTGCCCTGATAACACCCACACCAGCAAAGATAAGACGGTATTAATAGATGTGCGTCCCGGCGACTTTCGCAATTCCAGCTGCTCGAGGTGGTTGGCGCGCGATCGCGTTTCGCTCGCGTTCACGCGGGAACGCCGACGCGCGCCACTTCGACAACCGAGATGCGTTCTCGAAAAACAGCCGGAAACGATGAAAGACCAAAGGTCGCGGGGATTAAAGCGCGCATACTTATAAATCGCGTTAGTGTCACGCGTGAATCGCGAATCGACGCGACGCGACGCGATAATTATGTTTAATTGCGATAATTTGCAGCGGACGGCTTGACGATAACCGATTTACGCGATGATCGCCTAGAAATCGCTCGTTTTCTCGCCTTCCATCTCTGAACGACCGTCTTGTTGAATTTCCGCGCGAACCGGCAACTAGTTTATCGCGACCACAGATGCAATTATACGCTGTGACACCTCACAGCTGGAATCTACGCATAATTAAACGGCAATATCCTTGGCGATCTCCCGATGATACAGGTATCACGGTTTTTACTATCGGGATGAATATACGATCGAGTTAGAAACGCGTATTCGATACCGAAGAAACGTTAAGTTGATACGGACTAGGAAAATGTTAGAATACGGTATAATCGTTAATCGTGCAAACGATCGAAGATCAACAACACCAGTGTGCATGAAGTGTCGAACGTCGTTTCTTTAAAACAGAATTTCCTATATTTACTTATTCACGATACTCTTGCTCAACTTAAGGGTACATAGATTTCTTGCAGTGGGAAAAGGTTAAGCGATCATAATACGCGAATTATATATGTAAAACGTCTCTGTTTTTCATGTTCCTTGTACGCTGGAATCGTAAAATTAGCGCGAAACGATTCGAAGCACGATGGAAACAGCCTGTTAGGAAATTATCAATTAATTCGCGCTCCCCGCTCCTTTCCTTGCGCCGCGGACGACTTTTCAAGGTGGTGCTCCGCGATACTTGCACTTACATGAATCAGCTTTCCTTCTCTCCTACTTTTTTCCCCGCTCTATCTCTCCGTTCGTTCAACGAAGTTGCACGGTAACTCGTTTCGCAAACGGAACTACTCGCCTCGCGACGTCGAACGTCAAACGACCAACAACGTATCCGTTTTGCATGATTTATACGGTGGCACCTGTTCCGGTGTCCAGATTATGAAACGATTCGCTGCTTCGTCAGTTTATAATTCACCTGAAACTGAATCGTGGTATATAGCAGGCAACTAGGTACTTTAATTCCTTGAATGGAATATTAATAGGCCAAAAGTTATACGTAACAAAAATTTTACCAACTAATTCTTACTTAAGACGGTGGAAGGAATATGATAAGACACGGGATGCGTGATACATCTTTGACATATAGAGTTCATGGGCGCACGATAGGAACGTAGATAGCTATCAGTTTCTTTCTCCGTATGAAAAGATCTCTTTCTTTGTCCTCGCATGACACAACCGACTTTCCGCAAGCTCTCTTTTATCCGCTTTTTCGTTCTTTTGAGGACGATGACGCAATTTCGCAAGCGAAACTAGTTATTTCGTTAGTTAGATTTCCGTGCAACCTGTTAGCCGGGCAACGCCACGAATGCTAAAAGGATCTACTTGTGATTCTCGAAACGGTGTATGGAACGATCGACGCCGGGGCAGGAACACGCGCGATCCCACCGATAACGGAATGTGTCCTAGTCCTCGTAGTCCTCGTAATCGTCGGTTTCTTTTCCAGTTCCCTTCGTGGATGCGAGTAAAAGTAGGAAAACTTCTTCCTCGTCTTTTGCGTCACGAAGTTCGTACAGCGTTCGAACCGGATCCGAAGAGAAGTGCGTTAGTTTTTACTGGAATTGCAAGATTAAAGCGGAGCAAGTGTCTTTGAGACAAGGAAATGCGCGCATTCAATTTTCTTTTTTTCTTCTTCTTCCGCTATTAAATTCGCAACCAGTTCTTCCTGTGACCAAGTTGGCATCGCATGTTAATGACAATTTAGGTATCTTTTTATGTCTTCCAATCGCCTGTAAAATCTTTTTACCTTTGTTTCCCTTGATATTTACTTCCTCGACTCGAAGTATTCGACCGTTGGCGATCGATGGGCTACGGATTTATCTACACAAAATTCATAGAAATACGATCGAAATACGATTATCGCTCTTATACTTCAAATATTACAAGCGTCACTTTTGTATATTTTGGGTATTTTTACGCATTGTATACACGCGTCGAGCACATTTTTACACATACACGTTTGCAATAAATGCGTTAACTGGCGATCTAGCGATCAAGAACCAGCCAAAAATCGATCCTGGCTCGTCTGGCCGGTCGATTCTCAACAATCGCATGCGAGATCGCGCAACCGAATCCTATTAAATCGAAGTATTCTGAACAGAGCTCGCTCTTCAAGGAGCACGCCCCTCTTGTCGAATTAAGCAGTCGTAAACGGTGAAATTACGCGGGCGCTGGGTCACGTCCGGCGGGATTGCCCGCGGAACCGATTAACAGCAAAAATTGCAAAGAGAGAAAGAGAGAGAGAGAAGGTCGTTTTCGCGAAGGGACGAAAGTTTCGCGAAGAAACGACCGGCCCCGTTAATCCGATTACTTGTTTTCCGTGTAATCGAGCGGCCCCGGTGAACCCAACAGGAGAGGCAGTCTCTCTCGCTATCCAGCAAGCGAGCAGAGTCATCATGTTGCAAATGACCTCTGTCTACCGGCGGAATTAGCGGATGGTCTTCAATCCTTGGGTAATTGTAGTGCCGCGTAAGAGATGCTTACGCTCGCGGCAGCGATTGCACACCGCTGCAAATCCCTTAAATCGTGAAAAGAAAGGCGCCCCATCGTTTTAGTACGCTGCAGTCGGGATGAAAGGAACCGCTGAGTAATTTCTCCCCACCATTCGAGTAAAATTCAAATTCGTCGCCTGTTTCGCGTTCAATTTTCAAGTTACTCGCGATTTCTACGATCTCCTTTTTAACCTCGGAGGTTGCTTCGTACCCGTGAACGTCGTAAATCAATTTCGACAGGAATATAAAAATGCTTTTATGGAAATGATAGATTGAAACTTCGATTCGACCGTTTGTATGGAGATTAAACGAGTCGAAAGTTTCGAAGGCGCTTTTTAATCCGTAGATGACACCGATGGAACTCGCGAAACGACGAAACGACGGTCGTAATAATCGAACACGCGCGAGTATTCCGTAACCAATGAAGAAAATGGAACCTTGAAACGAAAGCGGAGGAACGTGCTGGAATCGGGACGAAACAAAACGAAAAACCGGTTTTGGGCCCGCGAACGATTACTTTCGGTAATAATTTATTCGACTAATAATTCAATGGCAGAACGAATACATCGGGTCGTTTATTATCCGCGAATTGAACGTTAATTTCTACAAAGAAATATAGGAACGCACCGGCGGACACGTGTGTGTGCGGTGAACGCGTCCGATCGTGTTTATATCCACGTAATACGCCAATTAATCGTACGCAATCGCCATTAATCAAATCAAAGTTTGATAGATATTCTTTTTATATATGTGTGTTGCCGTTGCTATCGGCGTAAAACTCGAGCGTAATGTTGCCTTTTTTACACTGTCGCTATTTACGATCGAAGTGGGAACGATCCCTTATCCAACCTCAATGTCGTACCGATTAATTATTTTTCAGTGGTGGAAATTACTTGGCGAATTAAGCGCCTGGTAGGTAATACCGAACTTAACGCTTCTGTACGCGAACGTTACGTTACACGAACTTGCTTCTCAAAGTCGTCAGCTCGAAATTTGCATAACATTACGTGCTCGTGCTCGTGCTCTGTGACGTAAACACGGTGAATTTACGACAGAAGATATTAATAATCGTTATCTCACCACCGGTCGTACTTCCCTCGGATCGAAGTACAAAGCGATTTTTATCCACCCAGAAAAGGGGAAAAAAAGCGATGGAGCCGAGCGTCGGGTTGTGGCGGCGGTGTAACGAGGCAAGAAATCCGCCAGGCGCGTGGAACCGGAGAAAAGATCGAGGCGTGGAGGAACGATTTTTAAAGGCGACCCGTATCTGCGTCATAGATCGTTATCTACTCAAATGAATCAGGTGCCGGGTGCACCTTCGGCTTTTTTTCTCGCCACCCGGCCTGTAGATCTGCTTTCGCAATTAGAACTCGTTATTTTGTTGCGCCACGGTTTCCGTGTGCGCTCGTGTCGATAAGACGAATGGTAGGGTGGCCGATTTGCGCCATCGGTTCGCCACCTTCTCGTAAAAGGATCCGTGGCAGCGCCACCGTTCCTCCAACTTCTTTCACGTGGATCGTGCACGCGATAAATAAATACAGCTCGTCGAAGGTGGTTCTTTTTATCTCGCGAAAATTCATGAATGAAAGACCAGGTAGCGAATAAACAACTTGGTAACCTCGCCGGTGAATTATCGCAGTTTATCACTGTCGACGCGTTCCTCGCTCGTGATTCAGATTCGATTGATAATTACGAGCTGATTCACGGCTCGACGATTTTGTGTTTCATTGAAGCGGTGGAGAAAACACTGTTATTAGCTAATTGGATTTGCAAGTGAGAAGCTCGATGTTGCGAAAATCATTTTCCCTTGACTTGTTCGATTCATTACGCCGACGATCGTCTTGCCGCGATACCGATAAGAAGTTTATTATCGATCGATGCGTTCCTAACGGATCTACGTATACAAAAGTAAACCGCCTGGTTCGCTTTACTCGATCGCGATCTTGAGCATCTCTTAACGGGGCTATCGATGGCATTGCACTTTACATTGGGAAACATCTATGGAAACGCGTCGCGTATGAATTGATAAATATCTACGTAAACTACCCTGAAGATAAGCCCAAGTACATCGAAACTACGTCACTCGATTTATCTAATAGCTTTTGTCGCATTCCATCAAATTGTACGAAAATTATTTCCCTTGAAAGCGTAACCGGACCACCCAGAAGTCTTTGGTAACAGGTTAAAGTTCAAAGCAAAAGGTACGCCAGAAATACGAATAAAAATCCAACGATATTGTGCGAAAACGCTGAAACTATTCGATAACTGGCGAGAATTATAGAGAACAACTCGTTCCGGCTTATCGTCTTGCCCGGAGTTTATGGCAACTTAACGAGTTACCGACTGCGAAGCAGATGGCCACGCGATAAACTCTGCTCTACTATTCCCGGTATTTGATAAACTAATTGGCCGATCCACGGTTCGTCGTAGCGTTTCAATCAGCCGTCCCGTTATCGCCGTTAACAGGTTTGCTCCACCGCGACTGTGGTCCGTTCTCACACGCGCGATATCCCTCTTCCTCGCTTGTGCTGTACACGCGTGTTCGCTTCGCATCGTCTTTCGCGCTGTCTTTCGCGCCATTGGTCGCATCTTTCTCATCGATAAGCAACGAAGAGAAATCATACATAATCGATCGTTAATTACTCGACGATCGATCAGAGTATCAGAGTAATTAAACGAAGCTATCGCGAACATTGATGTATAATATCTTTAAACGTTGCAATAAAATTCAACCTTGAAAAGCTAGATTACGGAAAGATGAAGAAATTATCGGCAACGGTGGGGTTTAATGAAAACGTATTATGCCGGACGGCAATAACGGCGGCGGTCGTGGCAAAGAGGTTACGTGTCTGTTCACGCGAAGCGATCGAAACGACGAAGGAGAGAAGAAGAGGGTGCCCTTAAAGTCACGTTGGGTAACGATCGCCATCGGAATCGCGTGCTCCAGAAACATTTTAACGAGAGAGTCACCGCCTTTCGATGCCTGCAATCACTACGATACGTCACTACGATACGAATCCATCGCCGGCCAAAACTTTTCCTTCTTCTTCGCGTACGCGCACGTCATTCGATCGGCGAGATGTTCGAGAAATTATGAAAATACGAAAGATCAGGCAGCTACGATAATCGCACGGCAGTAGACGCCTCTGTTACGACACGAATCGATACGAAAGGATTTTCTGACCAGAGTAGAGTCCCCTTGGAGCTGGTGGCAATATGAAATAGAAAGTCGATCGATCGCTTAACGATCTCGGCTCGATTTCGGGCTCGCCTCTCGATTATGAATCGCCGGCCGCGGCACGTGTTTCGCGTCACATGGAAACAGGTGAAAGCCGTGGACGCAGGATTAATCGACGTAACGTTTCGAGCGCGATAATACATCCGGAAACGTAGCCCGAACAATTTCCAGGTTTCGCGATTAGAATCGAAAGGAATCTCCCCATCGTTTAGTCGGGAACAGCTGCGTGGAACATCTGCCAGGAATCTTCGCGAAGAACGGTTAATCGATCCATCCATCATCGCGGATTATTTCTATTGAGCGACCACGACCACGCCAAACCCGAGAGCTGGAAACCCAGTCAACGTACGATAATACGTATCGACGACGAAACAAAACGGGTGCCGAGCTAGTTTCGAATTTTATGAGAAGTAGGAGAAAGCCGCGCGAAGCGTTCGATCGGCCTGCCTCGCGAAACAATCCCTGGAATCGCGCGTTTCTTCGCTTCTCCCCGAACTCGTCTCTCTGCGGCTCAAGTTCGGTCTAGAAAGCGAGATTCTAATACCTAATGTCGTAGCTCGTAAAATGAGAGAATTCCAATGTGCAATTTCTTGACTTTTCCTCGTCCAACAAGCGTCTGCTAGAGGCTGGCAGAAATTTTCACATTTAAATACACTCGGATTCGAAATAGAATTGCGCGAAGAAGTTAAACTTGGATATACAGGATCTAGGTTAATCGATAAAATATTTTTAAAATATCACGTACATGATTACGCTAAAGATTCTACGAATAATTCCTTAGCAGATAAACATGCAAATTACGATAGAGAAAATATTCGGTCCATCAATTTTCTGGACCAAGACTACTCTGTTAGAGATTTTTTCCTTTATCGGATGACTGCTTCGAACTCTTCCTCCCTGAAACATTCCAATCGGTCTATAAAATAGGCGAATAGTTTAGTGGCGTGGCTGTTACACGATCGATTCGTCCTCGTTCTCGCGTTCCCGGTCGCTTCGAGGGCACGAAAGCGCGTCGCGGGTGTCCCGATCCCCGATCGATTATTTCGATACCAAGTTATCCGAACAATTAATCGCCGTTGAAGAACGTAGTCGGTTGTCTTCGATCTTCTAAGCACGATGGTCTATCATTGCCAACTTTCAGACAGCATTTCTAATTATGTACATCGAGGTTAATCGTGTTAAATGTTCGGTGCATCCTCTTCGATACGTTGCATCTGATTAATGACCCGCGTCACCTAAGTTTTGATTCTGTTTAAACTTTCCCATTCGGTCGTCATCGAGATCTTTGTCGCTTGTTTATTTCAAAGTTGGAGATGGTCAAAATTCGACGGTCTATCGGATTATTTGGAGAAAAATACACGCGAGCAAGTGTATTATTATTCTCCGCAATCGAGTACGTTAATATATCCACGTGTGGACGATTGTTACACATCTGGTGATAAGCTTTATTTTATCGCTATCTACGCGGTAACGTTACATGTCTGTTGTGGAAACGCGCGACAAAAAGTCTAGAACTACCACACCAGTCAAATCGACTGGTTTTACAATTTTACTTTAAAATCGCTATTTTATGTTATATTTTTCTCCGCAATGATGGAATGACTTTCGCAACGATAACTGAGAAAATAATATAACGAATTCTGTTTTGTTCTTTATGTATTCGAACTTAAAATAATTTTGTATCAAGGCTAATTATACCAATACCAGCCAAAATAACCGGTACTTGTCAAAGCGTAAAAAGGTCCTGCAATCTGTTTATCGAACTCCAATTAACCAGTTACCTTGTTTTCTACAACTTCCCACACGTTTTTAAAATTTTTACGCCGTAAAAATAATTATCAGGAAAATTCCGGATCGATCGCTACATCGCTAGATGCTAACATTAGAAATACCACACCAATCAAAATGACTGGTTCTACAATTTTATGAATATATCAACCCACGTTTACGGATCATGGTCCCAGATAGATTAATAATACCAAAAATCTACTACATAACTTGGATTTGCTTCTGTAGGAAAGTAATAAATCGATAAATATAAAAATATTCTATTATTAAGTATTTTTTAAAGACCGGTCATTTTCACTGGCTTTGGTAGAAATAGCTTCGTGTGAACTATCGGTGGTTCTAGAGTTAATCCTTTGAATTGCCCGCAGTATAGATTCCCCACTATAACGAACAATCACTGATAACGATCAAAAGGAAGAAAGAGAAGGAACTAGCAGACGTCGAAGACGTCCAACGTTGAAGGATCAAAGGTTCCATTTACATAGATGGAGGCGACTATGGCGGGGAGGACAACCTAAGATGGAAAGCGAGCGCATTAGTGGCAAGTGGCCAGATGGACACGGAGAGACACGGTGGCGGAGCTTGGTGCCGCATGTAGGCAGATAATGAGCGGAGATACTAACGCGTGTACACGGGGATGTAAATGATACGCTAAACGCAAACGTAGGAAATACCCGGTACGGCGCTATGCATCATCCGTGGCCAGGTGTCAGCTTGTGGGACACTGTGAGTCGGCGGACTACGCGACATTGTGCGTCACCGCGAGGTTCCATAGCGATTCTCGGCTCGCCACCGAATCATGCCTAAGGTCGACCGACCTTATACGCCCTGGTCAACCTTAACAGGCTGCGTCGAATCGCTGCTCGTTCCTTCCGTGTCTTCGGTATGCACGTGATAGTCTGCATCGTCTCAGGGTCGACGATGTCCGACAAACCGCGTCGTGGAATGGGAAACGATTAAGGGTAATTAGAGGAACCGGGCGATAATTAATTCCTGGGAGCAGCATGCTGCTTCTTTTTTGTTTCCAGCTCCGATTCTCGTACTTCGATTTTTAACGACGATTCTTTCGCACAGCTTGTCCGAGATTCTCCGAGGACGATCTTTTTCTCGACGCGTTCTTTGAGTTTCTCCGTCATCTTGCGGTGCAAGGTCGGTCGTTTATCAACATTTCTGCTGATTAATTAATTTATTCATCGATCGTAACATCAGTAACGTTCCAAAATAATGATCGAGAATGGAACGACTCGATCGCAAACAACAAGGAGAATATTATCTAGATAGGAAATATATTTTATTCGTCGGACGAACAACCACAATAGCGACTATATCCGAGGAACTAGCTCGCAAATTTCCTACCATTTCGTTCTAAAATTCGAGAAACGAGCAACAAAATGTGTTCCGCAATCATCCGCTTCCTAGTCCCGCCGTTACGCTCGAGCTAATCATTTCCCTCGAAAGGCATAATGGACGGCGGATGAGAAACGACGAGGAAAAAAACAGCTTCCACCTCTCCGTTCACGATCGAATGTTTCAAGGAATCGTAGGAAACCCGATGGAGAAGACTTAGAAATTCGCTACGGTGGCCTCGACGGGGAAGGACAACGGAATCCATCCGTACGCGATAATCGACCGACTTGTCACGCATCATAGCCAGTTCGATTCGGAGCCACGCTCGGCGGCGCTTGGTTCTGCATCGATTTGCTTCTTCCCGAGGAAGATTGGACGTAGCTTAAACCGTGAGAACCTCTCATCCCTCCCGTGTTCCTGCGATCTTCCGGCCTAGTTTTTAGCGGCGCCTCCGTGAATTTACAGCCCTTCTAATAGTTTCTCGAAATTCTACCTCTACAACGATCGCCGCGGATACTACGAATCACGAACATTTTAGTAAAAATATAGAGAAAGTTATATAACTCTTAAATGATAAAAAATTCAACTTTTAACGCTGGCATGTTTGGAAAGATGTGTCTCTCGAGGAGAAGGGTTCGTTTATTTCAACGAAATTTCACTTGATGTCTGATAGTAGTTCTACCGTGTAACGAATTGATTCAACATCGAAGCATTCGTCACGGTATTCAAGATAGCGACACAGTGGTCGCAGAAGTTGGTGTCGTTTGCTGCCACTGGAATATTAATTTATCGCGGCACGCGATGACTTTCTCGAGTTGTTGTTAATCTCGCACCGAAAGTTGCGGCTCATGGACGCTGCGCCAAATAAATCCTCCTCGTGTAGGCTGAATCAAGTTCCGATTGTAGCCTCCACTCTACACGGCAAGGAAGGACAAAGAAAGTCGACGAAGGTTGCGATTCCGAGAGGACAGGAAGGTGCAACGCAACGACGCCCTTGCCGGGCGACGTGCTGCGATCCAATTAAACTCGACGACGAATTCCGAAATAAATCTCTCCGTGAAAACAGCCGCTCTCCGTGCGTTGGGTATTATAATTCGGATCCCTTGGAGGTCGGCTCCAGAGCTTCTGGTTAACAACGACTCCTCATCTGGCACCCACGTACAGCTCGTGAAATTGCACGTGCTTTTGACACGGCTTTGACCGTAAATGGGAATTTGTCGTCGTCGATTTACTTCCATGTGAATTTTTGATCATAATTAAATACGAAAGTCAATGATAAAATTCCGGTAAAATTAAAGCAACGAACATCTTGAAACATAATGCGACCGTATCTATTGCACATGGAGGAGGCATTCGTAAATTCCACTTTGAATTTGGAGTGCAATAATAGACGGAGGATCGAAGGAGCCGATCGAGAGAGCAACAGTGGATCTCGATCCTTGCATCCGCGAGCGACGTGAAGCGAATAGTAGGGCGTGGGGTGGCTGACTACTCCAGGGCCTAGATCGGTGCAGCAAGGTGGTCTCAGGTGGGGGGTTAGCGGCGCTGGGGCGAGGGGGGAGCGACGACTTAGAAAGTGAAACTGAAAACGCCAAGTCGGATGCGAGAGGACCCCACCCTGGCGTGGTCTACTCGCACACACACGATCGCCGACGTTCCGACACGGTCTCGTTGCACTCGCGTAGAAATTTGCGCACACATACTTACAACGTCGACAATACACACACGTATATATAATACGCGTACATACTGGAAGATCTAGTTTTTGGAATCGACAAGACGATTTGTTTCTGAAAGGCGAAAAATTTGTTGTCTGCCAAGCATCGATAAAGTAACGTTGGAAGAAATAGAAACTATATCGTTGGTGTTTCAAAGACGTGAAAAAGATCTGCGCAGAAGCAGAATGGTGAAAAAAGACCGACACAAAGGATCTCGGTGGAACGAGACGACGAAAAGGCGAAAAAACACCTCCCCTTCACTTTTCCCCGCGGCCGCCGAGAACGGCCAGAAGAACACCGACGCGCGAAGCCTAACGAAAGCAGAAAATCGGCGTGTTCGACTTCGTCCTCGAAGGAGTAGGTGTACCAGGACACGTCGTCGCGCGAGGAGACCATTCAGGAAGGAGGCCGGGCTGCGGCTCGGGGAGGCCAGGGGGAGATGTTAGAAAGTAAAACCGAAGAGTTAAACTTCCACTGGCGGCAACCCCACCCTGATGAAGCGGCGCTCCGCTCCTGTTGCGCTCAACACGTACACACACGCGTCGACGCGCGAGCACGCTTCTCCACTATGGTGCGAGGGACCGCATACACACACGTACGCATGATTAGCGAGCGACTATGCTGCAAGGGATCCGTGGAAATGTGGTGCAGTTCTTGGACGATGGGATTCTCAAGAGCAAAGTAAAAGTGGAACAACGCGAAACACGCGTCGTATGTCTTTTTTCGTCGACCGAAGAAGCAGAGATCCTCCCTTTTTTTTTTTTTTCGACAAATCGAGAGAAAACAGATAACTGGCGGAGCACCGAACGATTCCGACGAATATTTCCCCGCAGATCGATGGAAAATTTGTTTTTAATGTCTGTTCGTGGATCGTTTGGTGGATTTCGTTCGTGTTGATGGAAGAGTCTGATCGTCGTGAGAGCTTTTTGCCGCATTCTGATCGATTATACCTCGGTGTAATCGCAGGGGAACTCTCTCTTTCGGATTTGTCGGTGCATACGCGTCGACGGACGCAAAGGTTGAAAAACACGAGTCTGCGAGAGAGAAGCAGAGAGCTTGGTTGCGAGAGAAGCGAACCTCGACCAGACCGTTTCCTCGTTCGCGAAGAGAAATACATTCCTAGGCCGGGTAATTAAGAGGGGGGTCTGCATGGAAGTATCGAAGGCAACCGCGAAAGAGCATAACCACGCGGGGGAACTTATTTACGAGTACATCTGTTTATCCTGTTAAGGCGTATCGAGGCATTCCTGAACGAGACCCAACGGGGACGATCCCTGGTAGCGACTGCCCTCGCAGCTGGGATAATGGGTCACCGCTTTCGCACTGGCACACCTGCGTTCCCCAGCTTTCTTGCCTTCCAGTTCAAATTTTGTATCTTCTACGAACGATCGCCGCGTTTCTCTGCCCTGGCTAAAGAACTATTCGAACACGAGGACGATTCGCCGAGATGTTATTCGAAAGCAAAGAGAAGGAGGAGGCCGTACTCCAGCTTCGAAACACGACGACAACTCGTCGGTCATGAAAGGAACCGTGTCCGTGTGTCCGTATGTATTCCTGGTTGGAATTAATTACGCGATAGCTAGCGCATCGGTCGCACGTCGATGCGGCAATAAACCCTTTTCTCGCGCCCACGTTTCGATTCAAGAGGAGCTATGAGAACGCTGAACCGTATCTCACGCGTCTCTTCCACCTCCCACAAAGAGGGGAGCCTGTACTTACTCTCTGTGTCAGACATTTAGCGCCCATTGAGAAACATCGCAGACGATGCTGCGCCTTGCCTCGTTCGTTTACCGAGCCGTGTGCGCGGTTAACCGATCTTCCTTCAAGCCGTTTTGTCGACGTTCGTCGCCTCTGCATTCACCGATCGCTGCGTCTCTTCATTAAGGAACCGGCTGTTTGTTCACGCGTTAACCTCTGCCACCTCGGTGCCACGCGGACGATGTAATTAGATGTCGTTGATTCGTAGGACGATCGGACACCGTTCGCTCTGGTCGCAGGACAACGCTTCCCACAGCAGAAAAACCGAGGATTCTCCTGTCCCGTAAACGGTTCGGATGTTCCCTTGGCCCATAAATGGCGCGGCACGGTAGTGGCGGCAAGCCGAGAGTTCGTATCAGCAACAGGCATCTCAGGCACTGTGTACCTACCGATGTGTTCTTACACGTGTGGGAAGAATGTGGAATATCGCGAATGGAATGAAGCAACCCGGGACACGCCGCGTGTAATGCTCGCTCGGCCGTGCTCGTGTGCCGCGTATACACACTCTCAGCCAGTTCACCCGGAGCCCCATACACGGTCGTCGATGTGCTCGATTGCGCATGTAAGCGTATAATGACCGAGAACAAAACGCCGCGAATTACCGCTCGGTATCACCTCTTCCTAAAGCGGCATTTTCTTTGCGTGAATCGCGTGGCGAATCCGTTTCTTCGTGTTTTTCCGTCTCGCGGAAATCCACCGCTGTTGTGTACCTCGCGTCCACTTCCGCTATTTGGAATTCCAACCGCTTCCACCGCGCTCGTGCAATTAAAATTGTAAAAGTTCTTGAATGAACTTTACTCGCGAAACGAGTTCGATCGATAAAAAAAGTAACTTAAACGAGGGCACTAGGACGCAGAATGTAGTTGTCGCGCGTCTATTAGAAGCGGTAATGACTTTATTCGTGTAGGATAGGGACAGGATGACGCGTGGTTGATTTCTTGGCAACGCGCATCCGTCGACGTGCAATAACGTACGCTCGCAAACCGTTCGTACCTGTTTACAATGCTACGAGATAAGACCGACGACGTAGGACTCTGTAATTACAGACAAGTCACCATTCGTGTACTTTGCGTAATCGGTCGTCCCGAATTACTTTAAGATTAACATTCTCCGTAGCGCTCGACCGTACGCTCGCTTCCCGCGGAGAACTCTTAATTTAACCGAAGATACATACTTGGCGTGCCAGCAAAATAATTGCCTACCGACCAAGAAAAAAATATATTGTACCTAAGCCGCTTATTAACATTCCACCTATAATAAATACGTCTTACCGCCTAAATACCTCTTTGGTTTGTTATTAATGAAATTGTCGATGCTCCATTAGTTGAACGTTTCGCTTCGCAATACCTAGGTATCCATCGAGTACCATTAAATTCCCAGCTTAAAGATCGATCGACAGGATTCGGAAAATTTTCTCATGGAAGAGACGACGATACTCGTGCAAAAATATATCAAATATCGAAAGTAGAACATTCGCCACGATACCAAGAGACGAGACAAAAATCTCTATTTAAGATACATTTCTTGGATTCTGTTAGTAAAAACACTTTGTACAAACGTTCGCGGCTTGATAATAAGATTTAGAAACAATTGTAGCTATGACGTGTTGTTATATCTTCGAAATAATAGATCGACGGCAACGTGACCAAGGATGACGTCATCACTGTGAAACGAATAAGCCGTGAGCGATCCAATATCGCAATAATTACGGTCGATTCGTAATCAACGCGGTACATCTAGACACGCCAGCCGAACGTAGAGGAAGAAGGAAGTCGGTCAAAGAGAGAAACCGCTTGATTGGCCCAGTTAACTTAGGTGGATACGAAAAAGATCTGGCGAAAGGAGAAGCATAATCGACGAACACGACGTGGACGACATTAGACGGTGGTCGCAGCACGTGGGCAATCCTCGACTCAAAAAGTGAAAAAAGAAGACTCTTTCGCGATCCCTCGGAAGCGATGCGAGTTTTTCTGGCTGCCGGTTACTCAACCGAAAGACACTGCGAAATACATTTTGTCGTTTTCTTCTTCTGTCGATCGATCCGAGCGAAAATAATTCGCTCGTCCAGGAAGTTCCCGCGATGTCTTTACGTAACTACGAAAACGACAGATTTCTCGGCATTCTCCTCCCTCTCTGTTCGATTTCATCCCGGCAAATTGTTCAGACCGCCTCGTAAAAAACGCCCGTTGTCGATGAAACTTGAACGAAATCGAACAACGATCTGTCGATTCTTACCAACACCGGGGGTTATTCGACAGCTTGTCGAATGAAAATTAAACGTCGTATGAATGGAGAAAGAAGTTGGAGAGGTGATTTGTGAAGATGGAAAAGCGGAGATTTAATAGAAATAAGACCAAAGATAGAAAATCGAAAGGATCTATGGTAGATCGATCGAGGAGTAAGACGCGATACACCGAGGAATCAGAAACGCAGAAATTAATTAGGATCTTTCGTCTAAAACGCACATTCACTCAACTTCCACGAAGCTCAAGGATTACAAGGTACTGTCACTCGATGTTGGGCCTTTCTAGTTTCGTTCTCAATCTCGCCATATTATGAAGATCGCTGTACTCATCTAGCGATTGGAGATTCGACAAGAACGAGCCACAGGTTACATGTCCACTGTGAATTAATTAAAATCCTGCGGCTGGTAGAAAGGTCCAAGATCGCTGGCCCAGTTATGATCGAGAATAAAAGAGAGATTATTACCAAATGCGATCGACAGATTAGACATACGAGGTGGGTGGGTACGCACACCGAAGGCATCCAGTTGCTTTCGATTGCGCCATTCTGCGAGCTTTCAAGGACCCTCCGGGCTGACCATCGAATACCTAGACACGAAGAGATACACACGCCGAATGGCAAGTCACATTTGACGATTAATCGACATGCATTGGCTAAATTGGACAGAGCTACCAAATACAGGCGTAAAAATTGATCGACTACCTCGTCGTTATTATTCGTTGCTGGTTTCGTTCTTCTCGTTTCAACCAATCGGCTGAACCGAGAAATTTGCAACTCACAGTTGGAGTTTTTTTTGCGAACGAAAACCGAACATTAACGCGATTCGATTCTTTTTTGCTTGCCGATTTCTTTCGCCGAGCTGGTAATTATGTTTGCACAAAACGCGATGACAGGTTGAATGTTTGGAGCCACGAGTTGGAAACGGAAAGCGATCGAGAATCGAATAACCGTTCGAAACGATTCAGACACGCAGGAGTTCTTGAAAATACGCAGAAGTATATCGGGTCTGTCAGGATTCAAAGGTTCGCCACGACATACTTTCGTGCGGCTATCGACTCGCGGCGTTGGGAAACGCGATAGATCGCGTTATATCGGGCGTATATCAGGTACCGTTGCGGCCTCGCGACGTACCTGAACGCCGGTGTAAAATGTGAAACCGGAGACGCGCCCTATTCCGTAGGAAAAACAATACCGTTTTATATGTAAATCTATACCGCGAATGTGCAACGGTGACTCGCTACTTCGTCCTCCGCGGCGAACCGGGTCCCGACGCGGAACTTCGCCGCCAGCGTGCAAACTTCAAAATCGAAGTTCATCGTAATTACGTGACCGTACTGGTTCGCAGCTAGCGATTTTCTCGCGGGGAAACGCTCGATCGATGAATCATCGATCGGAATTCCGAGACCGCGCGCGAGCTCGCCGAATTAAAATCGTATTATTTGGTAACGTGGAATTTCAACGTAAAGATTCGATAAATCAAAAACGAAGGATTACCGAAAGAACATTCATCAATTTCTGAATAATGGTTAATGAAGAGCGTCTCGTAGAGGAGAAGGGAAAAACGGTCGGAGACCATCGACGAGATTTATCGTAAACACGGTGGAGAGAAATCGGTCGCAAAAATCTGGCAAATTCGCGTGACGTAACTCGGGAAAGGTACGGGTAATTGATAAGGTATCAAGCGTTACATTGAAATATCGTTCAGGAGAGCGGGAGAAAGGTTTCGCGAGGCGGTGGAGCAGCGTGCACCGGGTTTCGGACCCTTTCTCGGCCCGAGATCGGTATCAAGCCGCTTGATCTATCATTCCGCCACCAGAAGTGCGGGTACATGCATGCATGCAAGCGTATATACACGAAAGCGCAATGTTTCGTCCACGTAACGCCTCGTGCGCGTAATGAACTTTTTACTCGTCGCTGGCCTCTGAGATATTTCAGGATGTCGTTATCGTTAATTACGATGATCGAGCGAAATAATAATTTCGTTACTATTATTAGACAAAGCAGTTGGAAATATAGCGAGAGTGCGACGAAAAGGGACAAAAATATCAAATCCGTGAAACTATTTTTTCAACTGAAAAGACGTATTTCTCAATGCATGTACATAATTCACGTATATCAGTGATTTAATATGATATTGTACGATAGATACGGGCAGCAGGAATCAACAAAAAAAGGGTATTTTTCGTCGGGTCAGTTTCAAGATCGCTATCGTGGATATTTCGAACTGAACGCAGCGCGACTCTCGCGCGTGCGAGCGCACGCGTTCGCCGCGCCGCCACCGCGAGGACGTGTAACGTCGCGGCTGGTAGTTCATTTCGCTGACAGCTACGTAGGCATACATTATGCGCATCCATATGCAGCCGGCGTGCTTGTACACTGCATACGTAGGTACGAGCAGCTCCTCCCACTGAAAATGTAACGTCGCAGTGACCAATCCAGTGAGAATGGTAGTCGTTTTGCCCCTACCGTCATACGTCGACGACATCGCGATTTATACTCGCGCCTCGAAGCTCCTTAGATGTATCGAGTACATCGATAGTTTATCGTAACTGGATAATCTTTTAATCTTCGCTTCGAACTATTGTAATCTTTAAGTTAATCCCCCACGATCCAAATAGCATTTGACGTTTTATCCCAACTAAATCGCAATCGATGAGCAACTTTCGAAAATTTGTTCGAACTTGGGGTGTATGTTCAAGTTTCCAGTAATCAGTAACGTACCTAACTGTAATGGTATACTTTTATAAAAATCAATTTTAAGGCGTTTTATATGTTAAAATTGAAAGGTGTGGAAATAGAATGTCGAGCAGGGCTACAAATCAGCGTATCGGCGTCCTTCTCTTTTAATTAAGATCTTGCAACGAGATTAGTCAGCCGCCGCCGAAATCGCAGCTCGAACTCTATCTCTCGCGCTCGTTAATTGTTCACGCCTCGCGAGTGCATGGTTTTGGCCTCGATTTTTTGCCAATCCGTACGGTTTTCTTTTGGTTCGTGGTGGCAAAATCTTTTTCGCAACGATCCGTAGGATCTACGACAGCGTGGAAGTCGTGCGGCCGGACCCTGAGCCCCAGAACTGGACCGCATTGGGACCGGTACCGGTTAACCAACGATGCCGTTAAAGGAAGATTTAGAGCGACCATTCGCGCAAGGTGCCGCGAAAAGCGCAACAGCACTGCGGGCGGGATTCGTCGATCGACTATAAAGAGGATCTTGGACACATCGATGATGGAACCCAAGAAGGAATTACGATATCGCGATTGCCAATACCAGGATTTCAACCCGATCAAGCACCACCACGATGCTTCGAAGTTCTTCGCGCGGGAAATACTTCGATCTATTCGGCACCTTTCTGACCCAATTACCGCTACGTTTCTTTAGAATTTGTAATGTCGCTCCAGGGTGTTGTTACCCTATTTGGCATTCGCCCAATGTGAACCATAAGATTCACCCGGTGAGAGAAAGTCGTTCAACTTGGATTGGTAAAATTAGATATAATTCCGTAGTTTGTATTCGAATCTTGCTACACGTCGGATGAAATTACTTCTTTCGCCTGTTTTTCTTTTAAAAAGGACCATCAACTTGCAGACACAACGCGAACGTCTGACTTTTCTAAGGCTAAGGTATTACGTGGTAAATGACAAATTCTTCTTAGCTGCCTGGATTATTAAACACGCAAATGCGCAAACAAATTAACGAACTTTATTCCTGAAGCTTGCTTAAAAATGGAAAACATCGGGAGTCTTAAGTGGCGTCCTGATTAGCCAGCGATTGCAAAACGTTCTCGTTACAATATGTATTACATTCTATACACGTAAGATGCGCGTATCGTTTAGAATTTTAGTGCCATCCTCAAATCAATCCTTTCTAAATCAAAGGATCGAAGGTTATTCGGCATTTCCAGCTGCATCCACAGCTGCTTCCGGTATCGAACATTGTCATCGACGTCTGTGACCCCTCTAGTCGCTCGATTCCGTCCATTGTGGACCTCTCGTCGCGACATCGGTGTGTCGCGAGTGGTTCTCGTCGTCCTCGGTGATATTCGCGCGCGTAGGCGTCTAATGATGGGTTCTCACCGTGTGCACGCGTACGTCCCGTGTCGCGTCAACCCCGCGGGAAGTGTCATCGTACAGAATAGAATGCGAGAGGGAAGAATCCGTCGCGACGTGGTCGCGAATTCCGACCCACCTTTGTCAGTATGAAATATCACGATCGTCGATCTTTGATTGACACCAACACGCCAATTTAGCGCCCTTCGGTGTGTATGGTCACAAGAGACATTGCGAAAATTGCGACAACAGGCTACGCCTTGCAGCTTGCAGTCAATGCGATAATATTAGGTTTAAGGGTGAGAGAGAAATTTTATAATAGTAATAATAATAACATTATATTTGGCAAAGAGTTTAATCAACAATAATTACACAATATTAAATTATAATATATATCAAAAAATGATATAAAATTTATCGTAAAGTTTGGAAAAATGGTTTGTGAAAATATAACGTAAAGATGGTAGCGAATTTTAAGGAAGAGATCATTCGGGGGAAGAGATATCGCAGGACTGTCATTTGACCGAACGAAAGATCGGAAAAAAGTCACGAAACGGCGACGCGGAGGGGAGAAGGGTGTTCGAGAGTGGCTCACGTTTCTTGGCTTCTTTTTTCGTTTCTTTAATCTGGCCGTAGCGTTCTGACCAGGTAACTGTGTCAGGACTGCTGTGCCCGAGATCACTGACGGCGGTGAACGTTGCGCAACAAGGCGGAGCGAGCAGATCCACGAGGATCCGATGATCTAAGGTCTCGAGACGTATATACCTATACTGCCTCCTCGATTTACTCGTCGTGCTTAGTTTCTCGGGCGTCTCGAGCAACCTAAAGCTAAGAAGCTAACCAGAGATTGACCCAGAAAGCCAGGACTTGGATAAAGTTTCCTCCAAATATGGCGACGCAAGGATGAGTAATTTATGCGATGATCATCGCCCGATCCAAGCTACAGCTTCGCTAATTAATACAGCGTGTCTCCGGTTTCGATGCCGATCAAGCATCGACTGGGAATTAATGGACCGTTCAAAGAGCCAGAATAGGATTCAACTTCATTGGCAACTCCGAAGCGAGTGGCCGGAGGCTCTGACAAGACTCAAAAAATTCTGTGAACTAGATCAATGACGTTATGTTGTAACTTCCTGATATCTAGCAGCCATAATGTTAAACTAAGAATCGCTGATCTGACAGGAAGAAAGCTGGATGGGAAAAATAGAAATCAGGATGCCGGATGACACGAAACAACAGTTCGCGTAAAATTGATAGAACATAGTCCACAGAGGTTGAAAGTTGCTTCGCTTTCTTTAAAAGAAAAAGTTTCGATGACAATCGATCGCTACCAAGTCCGACTGGTTCACTCGTGTTGCGAGACGAATTGAAAGGTGCCACGAGCGTTTCGGTAGTAGGGATCCGTGAACGAAACCGTAACGAGGAGCTGGCCCGGTCCTAGGACAACCGGACCGTCGTCGCGGAGTGCCGAGAACCGGCAGCCAAGGGCTCGATGGTGGGGTAGTCGTACAGTTACGGAGGTGAATTAGCAGCCTAGAAGCGAGGAACAAAATAAAAGTAGTTCGACGATGAGCTGTTCAACGTGCCGGTGGAGCAGGTTTTGTTCCTCAGAGGAGAGGATCGCGGAAATACAAGGAAGAAGGTGAAACGAGTCGATCTATCGACGAAAGTGATTGTGCTAAAATGAAAACAAAGGCGCACGTGTGACAACTGGGTGGACGAGTACGCTAGCGACGACTGTGGAGAACAAATCGGAGGACGGTAACGTTACACGTTTCCGCTGCCGAGTTGTCGAACGGAACAAACAAGAAAAAAATCGGAAATGAAAATTCAACGACTCTCGTATGAAGGAAATCAAGTAGGAAGACGTTTGCACGTTCGAAGGAAACAGAAACAAGGAACGAATAATCCGTGAAGCGGTTTCGGTGGGATGTCGGTACAGTTACAAAGGTGAATTAGTTGGCGGAGAGGTTACACCGCGATTAACGACAGAGAGGAGATAGCGAACGTTACAGCCGACTTCTCGTGGCTTCTTTCTCTCTTTCTCTCCTCTCGAGGGTATATACTCGCGTCTGATGGGAGGATTCCGGCGTGTCGGTGTCCACCTGGTAGGAGTCGTGCACCAACACTATGTACTACCGCGGTAATCCCTTCGCGGCACAGAGCAAAAGAGTGGGAAGGAGAACGTCGAGGAGGAACCTCGTAGAGGAAACGATCGAGGAGCGTTAGAGGGAGAGGCCGCTGCCGCTATAGCAAAAGGAAGAAGACGCGAGGGAAAGACGGGAAGAAGAGGGAGAGAGATCGTGAGACTAAAGACGGGGTGGGAGAGGGCAGGTCGCGTGCCGGCGTGGTGCTACTCCGTGGCTGAAAGAGAGGAAAGCACTTACCTTCCCGACGTCTCTCACGGTTAACACGCAGGGGAGCTCCTCGCTATCCTTACGCGCACACCTTCCTACCTGGAGCGCACCGACGATCCACCCAGACTACCAGCGATACAAGCGAACGTCCACCGTGTGTTCCTCGTGGTTCACCTACCTACCTACCTACCTACTTACCAACCTACCCGCCAACCTACGAGTTCAGTCTCCCCGCCCAGTCCACCACGGTACCATTCTCTTTGTGTGCGTGCTTCTCCTCGCGATATCATCCCGTCTCTCTTTCACTATCGATCCGCCTCTCGCTTGCTCCACCAACTTGGTCTACTTTCCTCTCTTTCTCTCTTCTCGCCGATCACCTTTTTCTCCCCTGCTCCGTTTCACCGTCTCGGTGTTCGCCACTCCGATCGCGACCACGCCGCGCGCTCTCCCGTCCCCGACCCCTCTGTTCGCTCGCGCGACGCAGTTTTACTCACCGATACACTCGGCTTACTCACCACCGTACACACAGCCTCCTCTCGTCGTCGCGTCTCCTGCACCGTCTCGCCTCACCGCGCCACGCCACGCCACGGCTCTCCCCGTTCCCGCCTCGACGAGCCACGACTCGCAGCGAGTCGCGTCTCACGAATCTCGTCGAGAGCGTTCGCTGATATTCCGCTTCGTCCACGAGGCAGCCCGACGGGGGGGATATCACACGCCTCGAGAGAGGACCTGGACAAGGAGCACCAAACGATCGCCGGACGGTGCTGAGCAACGTGGTTGACTCCTTCCGTTTCTCCGTGCTCTCCAGTCGAGGAACCAACCAGTCAGGACTCGGCTGTCCTGTCGACACGACACGCGATCCACGCGATCGATCGGAAACATCACGCGGGACACCACGATCGCCCCGCCGAAACACCTTCCGCATCCACGATACCACGCCACCGTCACCGTCACCGTCACCGTCACCGATCGGACAGGATACACGACGGTCGTGCGTGCAACATCCATCGATTACACGATCGTAGGTGCATCCGTGAAGCTTGGTCGTCGCGTGGCCCCAGATCGTTTCATCCGTTCGAGCGACGACAGTTTCGCAAGAAGGACTATCTCTAGTCAAAAGCACGGAAAAAGGACACACAGTTCTAGGATAATTATCCCGTTCCACGTCGATTCGGTGATCCGGATGACCTAGAAACGATCCGCTGGAACAGCGTTTGTCGCGTGACACGCACCGAAAGCGAGGGAAGCGCATCGCGATCTGTCGCTCGAACACGTGGTCGCCGCCGCGCCGCCACGAGGCACGCTCTTGGAACGCAGATTCCCGTCGCGGAGCCTCGCAATCACCGTCAGGATGTTCGATCGGACGTTTCGATCTGGATACTCGTAGAATAACGATCCGCGGATGATCGATGAACGAAGAAGAAGAAGAGTGCTCGGGTGTGAGGATAGTGTGCCGTTGTTGAAACCGGAGTGCCTCCTATTTTTCCTCTTCGCTTTCTTCTACCTCTTCTTCTCTTCCTCCCTCGACTGACTGACTCTATCTTCTCTTTCTCTCGCGTGGAGCTGTGGTGAACTCGTCGAACTGTTACGAACGCGCGATCAAGGGGGAAAAAAGGAAAACGAGTTTGATCGAACGGGAAAAAAATCGCAACGAAACAAGTGGGGAAAGTGAGAAACCGTTCACCGGAAGTGCAGCCAACTACTACCCCCGGCTTCAAGGTCATGGAATGACGCATAAGGTAAACCTATTTGTTCTTCTTCGTCCGATCTCGTTCCCTTCCCGTGGCGAGGCTTACCTCGGCTGGCGCCTCTGAATATTTATGAAGTCGCTCGATCGCGTTCGATTTCTCGAAGCGTCTGTCGCGTGAAACGAGCAAAGATCACGAAAAAGAAAACGCGTCAACCTGAAATCGATTGAGACGTTTGTTTCCTTAACTGGCTACCGACCTATCGACCACCTCGCCGTATCTAAAATCTCGATTCGTACTCCTGCGACTCCCTTCTTTGGTATCTTTACCTACAAAACGACGAATATTCACTTCTCAAAGATATATCTCTCTGAGATCAAGTAGGAAATGGAATTTTCTACCTTCGCGAAATCCTATCCTACGGATACAAATCTCAAGGCGGCAACAAATTAAATAGACTCGCGACTTAAATGTTAGGAGGCGATAGGTTCGTATCGTGGGACGCCGCGTAAAAAATCGGCCGTTCATCATCGGACATAGTGGCACGATGAAAAATGATCCGTGTAACAAATAGATCCATAGATCGTTTTCCGTAACGCACGAGCGACGACGCGGCGTTTCACTCGACGAGTCTCCCGCGGCCGTCTAATTCGCTTGGAACCAGTTTCGAAGTCGCGTTTGCGATTCCGCTTGAAAAGTAAGCGTCGCCCACGCTCGTCCTTATATCACCGAACGGTTCGTTCTGCCGCTCAACCAACGAGACACATCGCAAAAGCTATGTTCCCGCCGCGATCCTTGCCGTTTCCTCGTTCATAAATTTACGCGCCTCCGGACTGGCGAGGGGCTGCGCCCATTCGCGGGATCGCGACTGCCACGAGATAACTCGGCGCAATGTGAGCGGTTAGACGCTCGATTTACGCGAAACTTTGAAAAATCGTTTATTCCTGGAGGACGATTTAGTAACCGATTTGAGAATCATATTATTGTTTACTTTTTAAAAATATCGCGCGAATAGTTGCGCAACATAATGGATAATCTAATATAGTTTGCGGGTAAGTGTAACAACTTCTGAGTCAATAAACAGGAAACTTTTGACACGTATAAAGAGTCGTTACATAATCTTGGCTACCTATAACGCGCGATAGCATGTTCCGATCGAAAAGTTGCTCCGGTTGTACGATTGTCGAAATAATTATCCCGTCTAACTATTACGCTATTACGACAGCTATTTTCCAATTCAAAACGTGCCTATTTACCGATCATATCTTTTTTCATTCCCTTTATAAATACGGCGCCATTAACCGCACGTGTATCGAAGCTAACAGCTGCTGCAAGGTAATAAACATTTGCAACGAACCTTCCGGATCATTTATGCTACGACCTGTTCATTTATTTTATTGTGTATTATCAGCGAAATCTTTGCCCTGTAACACCGGCTCTTTCCTCTCTCTCTCGTTTATCGTCCACCGTGGCTATTAACATATTTGAACATATAATAGGAATAGAACTTTGCAAACTAATATAAAATTTATGCGACATAGCGTTTGCCGGGATTCAAGCTATTACGATCGTTTAATGAGCATTTTTTAAGAATCGATAACATTGTCAGAGAGTACGGGTGAAGCGACGCGACATTCAACGCGTGTCGCCTGCTCCGAATCGAAGGAGGCCATCAGGCATGGCAGAAGATTCTCATGACGGTGCAGGAATATTCGTGGGTATCGCATAAATCTTTGCAAGTCGGTCGTCCGTCTCTTAACGATTCAATGATTAAATGCCACGAATTCCCCGAACCGAGATACATTATTCATAGAGAAAAGGCCGGGTACGATAGTGCACGCAGCGCTTACGGTTCCAAGCGTGCAGCAACGTTAACAGTTAATTGATAACAGGTAAACCAGCGGCGAGGCGCTTCAATTTTTGTTGTAGGAGCCACACCGCGATCGAAATAGACCGACAAGACCGTTAACGGTCGCGTGAAACCAATAGCATCGGCCTTCCTTCCCTTCTTCTCTCTCGCGCACACTCTCTGTTCCATTATTTTCTTTCTTTTCAACCGGTTGCGCCGTTCCCGCCACCGCGCCGTTCGATCCTCGCCAAGTGCCATTAACGATTCCTCGCGACCGCGTCTCCTCTGTCTGCGTAATAACTCACAGGCGACTGTTCGATTTTTTTCCAGCAGCTTCGCTCTGTAATTTACATGGACGGTTCGTACGATTAACGCTCTACTGATCTATAATGTCGGAATCGACGACGATACTAATCGAACTACGCCGGATTTATCGCGATCCAATGATGGACGGCGATGCCTATAACGGTTAGCTTTCAGAATTTTCCGCGTTTATGCGTTTATAACGCGACTCCTTTTTCGCTCTGTATCGAGTTGGATACATTCTTCGCGTCGTCCGAAAGCTACGAACATTTCTACCACTTCGTTCGATGGATCAAACTATCTCGCGAGCAAACGATACGAACAACTGCGAATACTGCGAGTGATAATTTTGTCGATGTTACGTTTTTGGAGGAATATGCAGCTGTGTAACGAGAAGAAAGGCGATTCGAGAGAATCGAATGTGGCACGTCGGTGTCAAGTGGAGCGAAGTTGCACGAACGACTGCAGGTCGCTTCCTCTTTTTCTTTTTTTTTCCGATTGCCCAACGATCGCGATGCGTAAACGTGTACCGACGTTATTTGAATACGACCACTATTACGAGAATGGAAAAAGCACGACAATCATGAGAGACTCCCAGAGGTTCGAACAATGTCCTCGCCTCTGGACTGGCGCAAACGGCAATAAAACGGTTCCTGAACGACAACGCCGTCTCCTCGTGGCATCTTTCGTGCCCCCCTCCCGCCCCGCTTGTCATCGTGTTACGTTATTATCCGTTATCTCGAAAGCTGTCGTAAAACGCCGCTAATCTCCTAACTTATTGAGTCCCCTTACACATTGAACATAATAAACAACTTTAATTTACAAACATGAAAAAGATAGCATTATTATTAGATCGCGAATGTCTATGCGCATTCACGTTTTCATCCACGTAATTAACTTAATGCGATCCAAATAAAAGTTTCCTTCGTCCATTAGGTATTCTTTAATCGCGTAAATACATAAATATCAACAAGAAGACATGATTAATCTTGCCATCTTAGGTATTAAAATAAACAAAAACTATCACCATGCGAGATCACCGTTTACGCTGGCAGCATTTAGGTACTGTTAAATTCGCGACGCGAGTGTCCAGATGAAACCGAGGCGACAGAACGAAGTCTCGGAGAATCGCATTTAACGAGAATTTATACGTTCTTATTCTAGAAGACGCGCGCACGCGGTTGTAAATGTAAATTCGACTCGGTACAAGTAGTGAGGGAGAGAGAAAGAGAGAAAGAGAGAAAGAGAGAGGAAGATGGAGACGGGGATGTTCGGTGGCATAAAGCTGTTGTTGCGTGGGCACGCGCACCGACCGCGTCTATTTATACGTCCGTTTGTGTGTACACGTACAATGGGCCTTTGCTGCTTTCAAATTAAATTCGAGCAGTACCGCAATGCCATTGTTAAGCTCATTGCCGTCCCGTCGCGGTGATCCCACCTATCGTAGACGAGCGACACACGCCTACTTTCCTCCCGGGGAAACATCCACGAGTCGAGGCTGGAGCTGATCCGAGAACGAGAAAAACCATTCGTACTTTTGCGAAAAAAAATGAGCTTTCGTTTCCTACACAAAGGTGGATTCATTCCTTTCTCGTTCAAATAAGGTATATGGTCTTTTCTTGCACACGGTATACTCTTTAACGTTGCAGATCGAACAGAAACAAAAACAGAAAGTAAAAAAGTTCATAAACTGGTGGTTTAATGTGAACGAACGTGACACGTGCATGATGCGTATTCAGTCAAAGTACGAACCTGGCATTTTTACGAGCCCGAAGCGATCATCGCACATTAGCATGAATATGCAATCTTTTTGTCGCGTTTCGATTTATGAGAATTACAGAAAACGACCAAAAACACTGTGAAATAATACTATAGCTGGCGCAAAAAGGTTGCAACCTTCTGTCGGCGTATTCGTCGTGAAAACTTCCGAAATCAAGACCTTCGACGTTATGATCCCAAACGAGCGAATTCAATTCAATCGAGTGCATCGAAGTCCTCCGTTCTCGATCGTTTCGCACAAGAGACATCGATTCGTCGAATAACGTTGAAAACTTCAGTTTGAGGCCATAATCTTGCACTTGTGACGTGAAACGAAAATCGAAACAACTACTATGAAAGGAATCTCGCATGAACCTTTAGTCGTACGACTCTCTCGCCAAAAGTCGAGCTTAGATTTGTTAGGAAAGCGACTTCTCCCCAGCCATAATCGGCGTCCATACGCAAGTAATTACCTGTGCAACTCGCCTCGATATCCTTAAGCAGTCATTACGCTCGCTTTATATTAATTTCATTACGATCGAGTTTAGCGCAGTCTTAATGAGTGCGAACGCTGAATTAGGATTCCATCATTGGTCAGAGCTCTCGAATATTTCTGATGAATGTTCGAACGCTCGACCGGATGATATTATATGATAACCGTTTTGATACGTGATAATTTAATGCGCGTGGGAATTCGATGATCGTGTTTTTGATAGGCTTGTTGCCGCTTCGTGGCCACCTCACCGAAAGCGGAACCAGACCTCTTCTCGATCGAATCACGGCTCTTTGTCTCTTCCTCGTTGTTCACCACCGCTGTTGCGCCGATAACGTTTGCCTAACTTGGGACGTTCGATTAATCATGCGCGGACGACCATGTTGGGAAAATAAGGATGACTGGAGAAACACGGAGTAATCTCCTAGTTCTATGGTACAGTGTACCTTGACTCTAGGACGGACTATGGATCAGCTATGTCGTACTTTGCTGACTACCGATCGGATCAACTTTATTATGTCCTTGAGAATAACAACTGTTCGAGTGTTCGAGGGTCACTTCGTTAGAGAGAAGCTTTAACGTTCAGACTTTGAATGGTATAATTGGCTATTGAGTAACGTTAGGTTAAAAAGTGACAGAAAATATTTTTCTGTTTACAATCGTTTAAGTACATGTTAAACCGCGTACTTTTTCTCCCGAGAAGCTTTTCCGACACGAGTCGTTATCTGAATAGTGTCTAGACAATTTTTACTTCATTTACATTCAATATCTATTGAAAGTTACATACGAGAAGCGTTAGATTCACAGCTGGCCACTGACGAAGCGCTAGGTGACGCGGCAAACGCACGTGCATCCATTTACTCGATCGAAGGTTATGCCTGATCGAAGGTCTGTTACACGGGGGAAACCAATCGTTCTTATAGGAGCAAATTTTAAGACTATTCAATGGCAATCTTTTGAGGATATAAATACACGAATGAATTTGTTGAGTAGACTTGTCAGGAAATTGAATCGTTGCGTTGGTCGCAGAAACGAAACGATGAATAGATCCACTTTTGCCACTTTCCACATAAGAAGCAGAAAAAACATCGGGAATCCTTTTCTTCGAATTCCATCGATCCTCGCGAGAATCCCCTAATTTACGCTCGTTTCGCAAATGATTGGCTACCGGTGGCCTTGGAAGGACACGGTTGGTTCTGTCTCTCAGCCAAGCAATTTGGAATCACATCGCGTGTCCATTAGGGCATTCTAGATTTTCCTGGAATGCACAATTCTTCTTCAGCGTGAAACTATCGCTTAATGCGTATACGCCGATTTTCCTAAAATCAGGTAAAGCGCTAGTAAACCGTTTCGATTTCCTCGTTTTCTACGGAGAACGCGTCAGATCGGAAACTTGTACCGGAGAATCGTCGTTTCCACGAGTGCAATGATTTCCGCGAAACGCGCGAAATTGCCCGTTTGCGACACGAGACACCGCGCTACGAGGAACGACGCAGTTGTACAGCGTTCGTGTCACTTCGTGGAAAGTTGGTAATCCCCGATATCGATGCGGACCCTGGCCAACACCGCGTATAAATATATACAACGATCGGTCACAAAATCAGGAATAGATTTTCATGAATTTTCCTTGGGGCCCGTTGTTGGCTAGCGTTTGGCCCGATTCTTTCTTCTGTCGCTCGTTCATCTCCCTTCCTTTCTTTACAGACCCGTCGCGACACCCTTTCACACGCCTCTTCCGCGACATCGTACCTCTCTCCTCGTCCATTTTCTTACTCCGGTTTCGTTATCTCTAAACGCATCCATCCCTCGATCTCTCGGTTCTACGTGGCATCGATTCTTCGACCGTTTTCTCATGAAATATTCACGCGACACGGGACGAAATCATCGTTTGTTAGTCAACCATCTCTGTCCCCCGTGCGTTCCCCTTTCTCCGCGGTTACGATCGTTGACGAGACCGCTCTTTGCCATCCCTGGCACATTTCTTTCCGTCGCTTTCGCGTCCCGCGAGGGCACGGAATTCATTTCGTCGAGTTCCGTGTATCGGAAGGAAGTCTCGTTTCGATTCCATGGTACGCGATACGAGATAGCGAGATACGTGACACGTGGACTCGAAAGAAACATCGTCGCGAATGGTAAGGAAAACAGAATGATCGAATCTGCCTGATTAGAGCAAGAGGTGGCTCGTACAGCACATTTTGCTCGGTTACGAATACCTCGAATACGTACATCGAACAACATGAATTTAGGCCACACCACAGTCATCGATTATGCAACAGTTCGATCGTACGCCGTTCTAATTACGGACCACGTTCTGACAGCCTCGTTCCGCGACTGGACCCCTAGTTGAAGCGATTACAATTAATCACGGCAACCAGGAGCTTTACCAAACTGTGTACTCGTTCTCGCCGCCAATATCGTTCGCTACGCATTAATTAAAAGACGCTTTCTAATACGTCGAATTGAATTACAGCGGGTCATCGATCTCGCCGTGGCGTCGCTCACGGGCGTTCCCCGCGTCTATTTTCTATACTGTCGCGCTGCTCGTTTTCTCATCTGCCACAGATTTCACTCCTTTTAAATCACAATCGCCTATTAGCCGGGGAGAAGGTGCGCTCCCATACGTAATTTTCGTATCTCGGTCACGAGCGCCGTGGAATCGCCCGAAATACACCAATTACATAACCGATAGCTTTTTGACGCTGTCTCTCTTCCCTTATCTGCGAGTCCCATCGTCCTACCTGGAATCAGGAATTCTCTTTCCTTCTGTTCTTTCTTTACCTGTGATATACCGTCGTCGCCACAAATTTCCATTATCAGTGTCAACGACCTCTCCTCACAGAATAATGTCCATTGTGCGTCCGTAAAAGATTTAAGAACTTGTCTGTGATCTTTTAATGCGACTCGAACGATAGTAAAACTTACTAAACGACGCTGTCGATAACTTTCTTCGACTATCGCCAAGGCTGTGCAGTCGTTGGTAAAAAAGAAAAAAACAAAGATAAATAAATAAGTAGTGCACACGTCCAGTGCACTTTCGATCGAATGACAAAAACGACCACCGGATACAGCGATTCAATGCGGTGAGACACGCGTGTCGTCGACATCAGGCTATCCATAACGCTGTAAAGAGGGAGTTTCTAACCTATTAAACGTCTAAAATTAAATACCACTAGAATTTGATTGCTAATAATCAATACAAAAACTCTAATAGCTTAAGCACTCTATGGCGTATCGTTTTGATCGGTTTCATCGGGCACGTTCGAGATTCGATTTCATAAACTCGGATATCCGCCAGAGGGCATTTTCGAGTGGTTGGAACCAGAGAGAAACCGATTGTGGTCTACTCGGTCGACCTGTCTAACGGCGGAGTAAATCGTTTGATGTCTTTGTTTCGGCGAACCCTTCCTCCGTTTGCCGCTCCTTTCTCTTCGTCAGCTGGCTTCCTTGGAAACGCAACGCTCCGAACAATTTTCCGATAGCGGATCGAGAAGGGAGCTGCTTCTTTCGACACCTCTCGCGCCACTTTAGCGTCGCCTGAAGATTCTTACGAAATCTCGACTGCCTGTGAGGTTCAGGCGCGGTACAGTTGACATTATGGATCGTTAAATCGAAAGTTTATCACGGATATCGTATTGAACGTTAAAAAATTATACAAAAGTACTTGTGTCTATCGTTGTAGCTAATCTTCGATAATTACTCGACCGGAATATACGGAAATTTCTTGAATTATACATTCGTTGTTAAACGTTCGAATTCCGAAATTACGCAGAATCGAATTTCTTCTATTACGATAATTGTATTAATTGCGATTAGGAAGCGTCTCGAGGGGAAGTTCCTTTCCATGGACACGAGTTACTTTCTTTTCCCGTTTCTAACTCGCGTGTCTCTTCTTCGCGTGGTTCCCTCTGTTATCGCGTAATTTGCAGACAAATGGCCGTTACTGTTACCAGATGCGGTCTAAACGCGTTGCGTTGCGCGACCCATGAGAAAAATTCTCAGACCAGCATTGTCAAGTCCTCGATCTAACGTCTATAAATGGCATAATCTTCTTCCGGCGGGGCTGGAAATATTTGGCTAACCTCGGGCAATTAGCGTTCCGCCTCGAAACGGGGCAAACTCCGCGAGAAAGTAACTACCATGCTTTGTCCTGTAGCAACGAATTATTAGCCGATTAATTTTTCTAATCAAACATCGTATCTCCACGCAGAAATTTCCTTGCGTACCTTCCGCTTTTTTCATACTCTCTGTACTCTTGTCGCATTTTAATATTTTTTACATTGCTTTCACGCTGCTTTTTGTCAACCTTTTTACCAACGAGTCGACGAATAACGCGGAACTCGCGGCAGTACCGCGGTGAGAGTGTAAGGCGAAATTCCAGCGGCGCGCCGATAGTTAAGATTTCATGAGGAAACGCCTGCAACCGTTGGGCATTTATCTGAATCGTGGAAATAGCGGAGAAAATTACCGAATGTTATCTCATACCGAGGACTCCGAAATATGTCCGTGTGGCTTGAGAGAGACCGCGAATTACTACGTGGAAAGTCATCGACGAAGGATCGTCTATCTATCGATTGCAATTACCTATGTTCCAAGCAGCAAATCCTTGTTCTTGTTATTGAACACGTCGAGAACGCTCTCGAATTTGTACACATCATCGTTGAAGTTTCCTAGTTAGGAGAGCACCTGCAGCTACCTTGTACCACGGTTTAGTTTCACTCGAACGAATCGCTGTTAACTCGCTCCGTAACTACCGAACAAATTAAACCGAGCGCGAACCAGGAAAAATTACGCGGGTTTCGTTTGTTGTTCTTCGCGAAGATATTGCCTCTGATCCACCTAAATGTTTTTACTATGCATCGGATATGTCTTTGATTCTTACTTTCTATCGAATTCCGTTGGAATTTAGTTCGAATCGAGCGTATTACTTTAATGAGCACGCAGATTGAAATGCAGATTCGAAAGTGTCTGAAATTCAACAACGTAAGACTGTTATTCAATGAGGTTTCTAGCGAGACAGAGAGGAATGTGGATGATACGTCGTTCCCTTGGAAGCGAGATTGCAGTCATCTCTGACGGCATTGTCTTTGCTCGATCCTAATGGCTGAATACCTATTAGGGTCAGACCGTCTGTAGAAGTACCGGAAACCAAACAAGAGGTTTCTTTAACCCATTCATCGCAATCCGAATAGAAAGATTGGCTCGGAGAACCGATAAGGTTAGCGAGACGCGTTATGGCAGTGTTTCCATAGAAGTGCAACAATAAAAAAAAGACGAATCACTTCTCCTTTTGTCGTTTTTCCAGCTGCAAAAATTCCATCCGGATTCCTACCGGAGCTCCGAGACTTGCTTATTTTAGGCTCCCGTTTAAGCGTTTCGTAATGTCGAGCATAATTAATATATCGCCGATTGCGTGTCGTCCATTTCAAAATTACGTAGACGAGGTGCGTTTTCTGGCTAGAATTTTATTTATTCGGCGTATAGTACGCAGACACCTTGCGGTAAAATGAAAATAACAGAACCACGTTGGCGTGGCACGCGGCGCGAGCGCGGTGCAAGTAGAAAAAGCCCAGACACGTCTAATCAGGAACGGACAGTTTCTACTGCGGGGAGTACTTTCTCGACGCGAACCAATTTACCAGTAAATTAGTTGCAACCATTTAACCTAACCACCTTTCGTTCGTTGATTTAAGATCTGTGGACGAACTCAAGGCTATGCAACAAGTATTTCAGAGAAACTCGATATTCTCGAGGACATTTCAATACGCGTCTCGCAACCGAGACGTAATGCAACTTGCTTCGCTTTTTCCCTTTCGTCGTCCTCCTTTCCCTTCGTTTCACTTGTTCCGCGGAAATGTAGCCGTATGCGCGAACAAGGTTGCTAACTACCAAACACCGCGTGGGCGCGATCAAGCCGACATAGGAAACGGACTCGGAGCTTTTATACCGCGGAGGCGAAATCATAAATAATAATCGTCGGATTTATCGGCGTTGCACGCGCGCAACGTACGCGTACGCAACCGGACGAAATGTTGTCGACAAATTAATTCAGTCAGAGTAGCCGGTGCAAGCACGAAACGCGAAGCTCGATGAATAATGAACGGTGTCGCTTGTCAGGCCGAATGAAAGTAACATTGAAAACGATTAAGCGGCGCAGAAACTGAACGCCACTCGTTCGCTGTTCTGTATCGTTTTACCACCTTTCACTGCCTCCTCGCTGTTTCGCGATCGCTTATTGTCCACCTTCCCTCGAATTCGCCTATAGTACTGGTGCCTGCGATACTTTTACTTCCATTTACCCTTGCGGGTACATGAGAATGACCAAAGTTCCACTCGGCTTGGAGAATACGGTTCGAATTTCACATGGGTAGTTAAGGGATTTCTGTTACAATTTTGTACTTGCTCTGTGACCATCTTCCAACAACCTCCTATTACCCGATAAATCCTTGGAAATTGACGAAGGCTTCGGACCAAGATTTTCCCGTAACGCGACGCTGCCATTTGTTTTATCGTCGTTATCTATCGGTGGAGAGCGACGGTACGCAAATTTGACGCACGCCGATCGGCCAATTACAATGTTACAGCAGCGACACCGGCTATCGAAGCAATTTTACACTTATAGCAAAAGAGGCAACGGCCAACCGAAAATTACACGCGGTTTCCTGTCGCACACGTAGAGCAATATTTCGGTGTCGCGGCCCCTATGAATTTAGTGGTGCGTCTCGTATTTTATCTCCGACAAGGCGGTGGTTAAAGGGGCCTGCGTCGTAATTAAATGCCGGCACCTCTTGGCCCCGTTATCGGCAGGAGCGATCGTACCTCATACAGGGACCCCGTGCAACAAGGAAAGACATGAACCGACGCGTTCTTCCTTTCCTCTTCTTTGCTTCTTCTTATTCGACCGCATCGTCTCCTGCATCTTGTTTTTCGCCATGTCGCTCGACTCGAACAGTGCTTGGATAGGGGACAGCTCGCGGATCAAGATCGTCCGAAATCCGTAGCGAGAACCTACCTTTCTCGCAATGAGCACGATCTTAAAACGGAATTCTGCAAGATTTTTAAGCCATTGAGTAATATTAGCCTGGTCGATAATTTGCCAAATAAGCACCATCCGTTCATAAGCACTGTTCAGCGTCAAGACGTCGAGCGTTTATTAATTTAAAATCAAGATGCAAAAATCTCAACGTTATTTTTTATTCGTTGAAAATGTATCAGATTAGGTTTTCGTGCTTGAACGATTAAACGATCCTTTTGTTATATTATGTCTATGTGGCGAACCGTAGGTTCGAAAAAAGATACGTTTCATAAAGGTAGAACAGAAAAGCAATTTATTGCTACTGTAACACGTAACAATAAACAAAATATTGAATCAACGTACGAGTTCATAGCGTTGGACAAGTTAGTCGCAGAAAGAAAAATTATAACGAACTGTAAAAATGCTAGAAAAGTGTCGGATTTGAATACCTCAAACACCTTTCTTCTTTTCTTCTTTTCTTCTTTTTTTTCTCTTTACTCCGTTCCACTGTCTCGCTGTTTTTTCTCGCCGATCAAAAAACAGAAAAGTTGCGTCACGCGAAAAGAAACGACCGATTGAAATCTTCCCTGCGCCTGACAATCCGGCCAGGGACGTGGTCCGTTCGGGTAACAAGTGGCGAACGGTTATACGCGTTACACGAACGATGTTTACCACGCCGCAGGGACGCATTTAACGCTCGAAGATTTTCAGATACATGCGCAAACAGGGAACCCATGCGAGTTGAATTAATGATCTTGGCTCGCAACGCGTGGGTTATTTTTATTTATTCGAAACACGATATAATTAAATCAGAAAATCTCACGATGGTTGCGTTGAAAGATATCGATGCATCCTGAAATATCAAGATACTAAGATATAGAATGTAACAACGTATAGGTAAACGCGAATAAACGACGTAGAAATTAGTATTCTCGGGTTGTAGAAATTTTAAGGATAGAGAAAATGTCGAGTCTCGTAAAATTGGAGGTTCATAAATACGTAATATTGATAAAAACGGGACGGAATTGGTCGAGTGAAAACGCTACGTTGAAAGATGTTGCCAAAGCATAACAACGCTCGAAAAACAACGCATTGTGCAATATGTACGTGGACCGCATGCGGCCCTGGAGGCGCACTTATGGTACACGTAGGTGAATGTCGGGAGAGAAATCATACCGGCAAGGACGACAACGAGCGAGAGGCAGAGGGTGAACGAGAAAGAAACGACGAGGGAAAGAGAGACAAACCACGCCCGACTCATCCCGACTTTCTAGAAACCGAAAACTGGATCGTGGCCGGCGGCATGTGGATCTCGACCGATCTCTGGTAACGTCGGTCGAGCTTGATTCACGTAACAGATGTCAGTCTTTAAGGATCGTGTGCCCCGCCTTTTCTTCTTGTTTCGACTGCCGTTCCACGGAACCAGCTACCGTTTCCCGTGGACATTACTCACGAAGTCGCTCGGAGAAACTCCACCTTTCGGGAGATAAAGCGGTGCCTCGGGCTTACTCGAGGGAAACGAAATTCCGAGAAGTACGCTCCGCTCGCGATTAAGTTACCGGAAATCTGTGAAGGGAGAACGAGCGCGCGCTCTCGTCGAAAGCCTCACGGTCGATTAAGCGGCAGCGGGCTCGTTAAACCAACAACCACCAACTACCAAACGTTCGAATTAACGACAGGCAGAGATTCTGTTCGTAAAAGGCGCCTTTAAGATCGTGTTATCTGCTGTTGGACGCGTTACGTCGTCGTCGTCGACGACGTTGTATCCCGTGAAAAATCTGATTAGCACACGCGAGTTTCTCCGGCTGGCCGACTCGGATGGGAACAAGGGAAAGTACGATATGTAAATCGAACTTAATCAACGACATCTAGACGAACGACGCGTCTCTATGCCTATCGGCTCTCTTCGCGACGAATACGATTCGCGGAGAAGGCGAGGAAAGCAACGGGAACGGTCCAGTTACTATCTCTTATCGTTGGAATTCAGAATTAGCGGCTTTCTCGCTGTCCATCGATAATTCCGGTAATAAAGGCTAGGAGTGTCATTAAAGAAGCTCGAGAGAACCGTTTTCCCGATGAGGAATTTATCTCGGTTTTTGCACGCAACGATGGGTTAACGACTCGCGAACGAAACCGTTCGGCCGTTCTGGATCATCGAACATCGTCCGGCAGGGATCGCTGTTTCCGAACCGTTCGGTACACTTTCGATTCCAACCGAACACCTAACAGTTCTCGTCGCGTTCTCTACACTCGTAATTAACGCTTTTCACTATTGTCGGTCGCGAGCTTTTTGCTCCTGCTCCTTTTACGCCGGAACGGGGTTCTTGCACCGTCGCCAACTCCTCCTTTTCCCTCGGTCCCCTTCGCTCCTTCACCTCGTCCCCCTTCCCCCTTCACCCGTCACCAACCCTGTCACCGGCGGATTTCTCTTTCGTTGGAACTGGACAACCAGCTGAAGATTAGCTTCTTCGGTAACTGGATCGACTCGCGTGAAACGACACCGGCTGTGAAAGGATTCTTCGATTTCTCGAATTAGCGAGAACTTCCTTCGTCGAAGATCGATCGGAGAATTCGATTTACCTTCGGCAGAGCGAACGATAGTGAAAAACGAAACGGGCGAATTTCGTACAAAATGATATGCCCACCGAAGACTTTAACGCGCGCATAAGTAAGGATTTACGCGCGGTGATTTCGATGCCAGATAAGGAAACATTAACGCGACAACCTGTCTTCGTTGCAGCACGTATCATATAACTTTCTTGCAATCTCTGTTGCACGAACAGTGTGTTTATCCGCTGCACCCCAATTTCTTTAAATGCAGTTGGATTATAAAATCGTAATTTAAGAAATAAAACAGCTTTTTCTTGTTGATTCGCTCGAGCGATTTTACATTACGCGTGTACATTATACAGACGGATCTGCCCGGAGATCAGTTTCGTAAGATCGAAATCAAAATCATGAGAATACGATGTCCGTTGATTAAGATAGATAGCACGTGCTGTAAAAAGAAGTTTGAACCAACGGTTAACACGTCGATTATGTCACTGGCTATGAATCTCTTGTATCACGTGTCTCGTTTTAAAGCTAGATCGTCGTACGTTCTACTAGAGTTCCGTTACATGGAGATCGTATACTCAAGAACTTCGTAACATCCTCGCGGCTTGTTCCTCGCTATCTTTCATGGTAGAAATCGTTGGTGCTGTACGTTACACGCGCGTTCGTTACTAAAGTATCTCGATATCGTCCAGCGTGACGTCAACGCACAAAAACGCGAGCAATTTGAATGATCGGAAGATTAATTTCTACGGCTTCGAAAAACGTGTCGCTATCATCGCCTCCGGCTGAAAGAACATCCATCACGATATGGTTGACGCTTTGATGTATCGCATTCGGTTTCGTACGTTACTTAGGTAGGTCTCGTTTTGACGTATAGGATTAATTCGTGAATCTGGCAGAAACGATATCCTTTCGGTAAATCGTATCAGTTTGTCAGCGATCCGAACGAAACGTGTCTGGTACGATACTTGAATTCTTTCGTTGTAAATTTGCTCGTTGTCGCAGCAACGAAACAACGACGAAGATTGAAAGTTAAATTGCAATGTAAACGTTCGATTTTCGATCGAATTTATTTTCAGTGACTGTAAAATATTTGTCGGTCGTTTCAGATCATACCGAGCGACGAGCAGGAGCAAAGCCGAGGGTGACAGAAGCGGTGTGATGAGCGGATATCTCGGTAACATTCCCCTGCCCCCAACGTTGTTGCACGACCCGAAGTACCCTCCAGCCATGCGGGAGAAAGACTCGAGTCCAAGAAAAATGCCGGGCCACATCAGCCCGAAGCAAGCCAGCATCTATCCGTTGAGCGTTCGCGTGCCGGACGTTGAAGAATTGCCATACGATTTGAGCCACGGCCACGGTCGTGGCCTGTCGAGTCCCACGAATCAACAGCAACACCGGCAACAGCCCCATATGAGTCCGGCGGCTAGACCGCCTCAATCTCATCATCAGGAGGATCTCGACTGCGAACCGTTGGATCTTCGCGTCGATCACAAGAAGGAAAGACTCACGGACGAGAATCAGAACGAAATAGAGGTTCTGAACCAAAATAGTCTCGGCGGAAGTCTTCCCTATCATACGGTTCTGTTTCCTCAGCATCATGCCGTTCATCCTTTGGTCCTCGAAGCCATGTACCGGTCGCACCATCACAGTTCGTCGGTTCCAGATTTACCTAAAATCCAAGTGCGAGCGTTGCCGACCATGGTACCATTGCCACCGAACAGATTCTCTTCCACCACTTCCTCCACGTCGTCCTCTTCCTCTCAGGCTGCCGCGAGAGTTCCGAGTCCCTCGGGTGGCCAGCAACATCAGCCACAGCAACAAAGTCACTCGAGTCAACAGCAGCAGCAACAGCAGCAGCAACAACAACAAGCTTCCAATCTTCCACCTTACTCGATCAGCGTTCAAGCCGGTCTAAAGCCGAAAGACAGATACTCGTGCAAGTTCTGCGGTAAAGTGTTCCCCAGATCGGCGAACCTGACGCGGCACCTGAGGACGCACACCGGCGAGCAGCCGTACAAGTGCAAGTACTGCGAG
Source organism: Bombus terrestris (assembly GCF_910591885.1). Lineage (NCBI taxonomy): Eukaryota > Metazoa > Arthropoda > Insecta > Hymenoptera > Apidae > Bombus > Bombus terrestris. The sequence goes on along the minus strand of NC_063271.1, from coordinate 2,322,714 downwards.
AGGAGCTTCAGCATCTCTAGCAACCTTCAACGTCACGTCAGGAATATCCACAACAAGGAAAAACCGTTCAAGTGCCCGCTGTGCGAACGATGTTTCGGACAGCAGACCAACCTGGACAGACACTTGAAGAAACACGACGCCGATGGCCCAACGATACTGGACGAAGTTAGATCGAGGTACCACGGACAATTGCCGAGAGCGGACGAGTCTTACTTCGAAGAGATTCGCAGTTTCATGGGCAAGATCACCTCGCAGAGACAAGGAATACCGTACTTCCCTGGTCTGCTGGGTCATGGGGGAGACGACTTCAGGAACGACAAACAACAACTTCAGCTGGAAGAGAAGAGAGGCGATTCTTCCTACTTCAGCGACAGGGATAACCTGAGTTCGAGGTCGAGCAGCACCGCCAGCAGACCCGAGAGCGTGCAAGAGGAGCAACGAGAAGTTAATTCTCCGCCATTGTCCCCTGGAAATAACACTTGAGTCGGGGAATCCGATCGTACGTCCGACGATTCCTCGTCGGGTACGATTAATTAGACATCGAAGTATCCCCGAATCGATACGGTTCCTTGGGATTCCAAGTTTCGCCGATACGTCGCCATCCGTTCGGTGGACGACGGAACCATCGCTCGTGAATAGCTGTCCGTTTACCCGAGGACAAAGTATCGATCTTACCGTTGACGAATTACTTTTACACAACGGACTTGTTTCGCTAATTTTACATTCTCGTGTAATTCTAACACTTGGTAACTAGAATTCATCGTGTTCAAACGTTGATCAAACGAAGAGGTGCCTTACGGAACGTGCCTGAAATGTTTTCCGAAGTATTTGATGCGCAGAGACTTACAATTAGCCGAGGCGGACGATAAAACTCGACTTTAAGTAGTATCTTAGTACCATTAGACGTCAGAATATTATGTTCCAATAGGGCAAGGTGGACTAATAAAATACGTGCAATTCCGTTTTTAAATTAATCGACAAGGCAGTGTTATCGAAGGAACTATACTATCGTCGATCGAAGACAAAATTTTATATAATTCTATAAAGTACAATACCCTCCTGTACTTTGAACATTAATTTACACGGAACGTGTATAAACGCGCGAGGGCTGACAAACTGTAACTCAATTCTCGTCGTATTCGTCCTCTTTTCTCATCCAGCCGTTTTCAAAATTAGCAAGTCAGCGGAATCGCGTAGCTTCTCGTTAGAATATTTGCCGTTCGATTCGAAGGGCAAAGCTAGATAATTTCCAGCGACTGTTGCCAACAGCCAGCAGACGAAATCGTTGAACAAGACCAAACACCACGGGGGAAATACAGAACGAACGCGGTTTAAATTCCTTCTGGTTGGAAGGAACGGCTGAAAACGACGGTTCGCGATTTTACGACCTAGAAAGTGAATTTTAACCACTCCATCGCCTCGATCCTAATCCGCGGTGTCGATCACCGACGACCAACTACGAAATAGAAATCGATGGGCGGATCTGTGCGGTCGTCGATCGTCCTCGGCCGGAAGAACGAGAAACTCGACGCCCGCGACACGAGTCGTTAAGTTCTTCATTGAGTTCGTCATTGAGGAAGTTGGAGACGCGACGTCAGAGCGTGGAACGGTTTTCACGAAGCAAGAAATTATCGAAAGAACGGGTCGTCTTGCCATTCGAGTTATTCGCGGATTATTATAGCCGTCAGTATCATCGACTTTCATTTATCAAATTAGAAAAGTCGAACGCGTAGAAATTATGCAAAGTTTAAACTGATGAAATGATTATGCAAAGATGAAAGGGATGAAAGGATTAGGCAAAGATTGAGAAATTAGCGTAGCACTTTAGGATGAATCTTATATCGAAGATAAATAATACTGAATACGTGGGAAAGCACGCAGGAAAAGCAGCTTCCTGTAGCCGACCATTACCAGAATGACTCGATGAAGCTGGTAAAGGCGCCATCGGCCGGATCCCACACGATCCTACGTGCCCCTCGTTTCCTGCGGATGGTCGCTGGAAACCGTACCCGGGGCGAAACGATCTGATCGCTTTCCGTTCGTGGTTACGAATTCATCTGAACTTTCTAATCGGCGCGAGTGTACGGGTGGCGTTTCGACCTTGGGAGTAAGCGGAGCCCGCTTAGATTAATTACGCTCGATCTAGATCGAACAGCCAGCCAACGGAGTACCGTACGAACGCTTCTAAAATTGGCACCGGATGGTTACGTGGGCGACTCGTAATCCGCTAGAAATCCGGCTGGTGGAAAGTTGGACGTTTTTTGCGCTCATCTTGCGCGGATTGAATGAAATTGGCCGGGTTTCGTATTTACGACGCGGTGGATCATTGAGCAACGACTCGGTGATTGGCAAGAGAGGAAACTCGGTGCGAGAATGGTGTGGAATCACGGTACCAAAGATCGAAACGGTAGCGAAACGAAAAATTCCGCGAGAAGATTAGCGAGGAAGGAATTTCGCTGCGGAAACATGGAAATTAGGGAAATTAAAGCGCACGAGAGTAGAGGGAAGCGAGTGGAAAAGCGAGAGGGAGGTTGGAAACGATCGAATCGGCTGCCGGCGCGGTACTAGGTGGCAATTTATCGGTACTTTCTACCATGTACCGACATTCACTGTAAGTAGCGCAGGTGCAGAGGTGCACGATATGGCGAACCACGCGGTCAGGAGATCATCTTGACCTTGGTAAATACGATCGACGAGCGATTAAGCGGAAAGCGCGACGAGGAGAGGCCTGGGCGTATTCTTTCCCAAGAAATCCGAAGAAACGGTGGTGCAGAGGATTCGAGCGGTGACGCGTGAGAAACTATTTGCGCTTTCTAATTTGGAATGTCGGCGATCTTCTAAATTACAGGAGCCGCCGACTAAATGAAACGCGAACCTTGAACAACCGCGACCTTGATATCTAGCCGATAAAAATCGTCATCGACTGGCAAATGCAACGCATTGCAACAAACAAACGCGATAAAATCGTCCCTGGAATGGTAAACGACGGAAAAACTAACGTCGCTTCTGCTCGACGCAACTTTGGTAGGAAACTTTGCAACTAGAATTCTACTGAATGTTGAATACCAATAACCGGAAGATTGGCGACAGAGTTGAAACATTGAAATTTATTTCACGATGCGAAGCTACGAAACGGTCGACAGAAGTTTGTCTGGAAGTCGGGAAATGGAGAGAGAGAGAGAGAGAGGGAGAGAGAGGCGGTGGAGTTCCTTTCATCAATGCATCAGCATGCGCATCTGGAATGGGAGGATCCGCGCGCAGCATGCAACGACGTGTGTGTTCACAAAATCCATTTTAAGAGCGAACCGATTTCGTAAGGAGATCGATGCAACGCGTTACGAGGACGTGGCCCGAGGTGTGACTAAGCTTCTACGGTATAGATATCTCTCTCCTCCGTGGCGCTACGCGAACGAAGCCTCGAGAGAGGATGGCAGGCCCTGTTTTTCTTGCCTCACGCATACGATCCCGACCGACGATGGCCTCGGACCTCTGTTGCGTTACACTTTTGCCACGCCCCGATCGGACGGGCAAGCTCATCGCGAAAGTGAAACGCAATAAAAGAGTCACACCGAAGCGAGAGAGTCTCGACATCCATGAAACGTTAACAGAGAGACACAGCCGAGAGAAGGAACGAACGAATCGACGAGTCCTCGCAGATCCGAACGAAGAGAACGGTGGACGAACGTCCGAACGAGGAGAAAGAAAGATCGATCGAAACCTCGAGCCTTGGAAATCGGTTTCCTCGCCACCTCCCACAGTCACCGATCGAACGTATTTCGACCGAAATTCCGCGGTCAGTTTAACTCTTCGATCCCCGATCCCCGAACCCCGATCCCGTTGCAGATGTTACTCCTCGAATATCTCCTCTCCCTTCTGTCTTCGTTTCGTTTTCAGAAACCAACTCGTACACGAGCGCGTACTCGAATAAAACTAACACTGCGATTCTTCTCTTCTCGTTCGAAATCGTTCGACGTAATAGCGAACCGAAGCCACCACTTTCCAGAAAAATACGCGAATCTCCGTTTGGAGCGGTCGCTGGTTTCCACGTTAGGCGATCCGTCAACCAGTTGCCTGAAAAAAAAGAGGCCGCGAAATTTCTCGAAGACGAGTCTATCCACAAAATCGCCGCATGTTCTCACGTCCGAGCGCCGGTTTTTTCGATCTCATCTCGTTCCAGTTTGCACGCGTGATTTCACTGAACAGGTTAGCACGATTTGAATTACGACAGCCTGTTGTTACGAGGACAGGGAAAAACATCGTACGAAAAAGACCCGACGAGAAAATACGTCCGCGGCCGCTTTACAAACCCTGTTAGAAATTGCGATTCCATCGTGGTGTTCGAAACGCTCGCTCTTACCTTTCGATTTCGAGACGCGATTAAACGGATTGCCCGGCTCCTGTTTTCCAATCATTGTATATACATACGACGTGCGATATTTTAGCGATACGAATCGTATTAGCGAATTATAATATAACAAAATACATGTACCTATGTAGCTGCTAGAATTTGAAACGAGGCTCAATTTAGTTAGTCGAAGTCGTCGCAAAGGTATTAGTTTATCGCTCATCGGCGAGTTCCGCGAGATCTAAATTCCACGAGCTCTATCGTTCCGGTGGCAAACCGAGACGAACTCGTCGATGGGCGAATCGCTGGAAGCAGCTAATCCCGCGAACAGTCTGCGTGCAATTTCAACGAAGAATCTCACCTAAACGCGTTCGTCTGTCGAGCATCGACTCGAAGGAAATTGGTGCGCAAAATGCATCGAAATCGAGTTTGCTCGAAACGACGGGGGTGATGGTTCTCGCGCGTTCTCCTACTCGTCGCAATTAAACATAGTCAGCCCCGCGCAAGGTGTACCAGGCGGATCGTGAAAGAGTACCGTTTTAATTTTGATATATATATACACATATATATATGTATCAAATAGATATATATATATATATATATATAAACATAGAGCTGTATATGCAAAATGGATATAAATATAATATATATGTGCGTGCGTGTGTGTGTAAATCGTACGACGATTGTGATTTCACCGAGGTTACCGAGTTATACGTATTTACCGTTTAGCCAGAAACAGGCGCCGCGCCGCCAGCCGACCAAGCTATCAAGCGCTCGTTACCTTTTAGAACCGCTAGCTCGTAAGTGTGCGCAGGTGTTGTCCATCCACGCTCAGTTTTGTCTTTTATTTTCCTTTTTCCTTCGTTTTTTACATAGTCAAATTTCGATGGGGCGACCCAACGCCGATCGAATGGCAGGGATCGCTGTCATCGCGAGATCAACGAATCCTTCGCCTCGATATGTGTCGCGTCCCTTCACCTTTGGTTTCGCGCATCGTTGTAAAGTTGAACGGACATGTACGCGTTTGTCAGCGTGGATGATCTCGTCGCGAAAACGAAAGATATTACCGCTCTTTTCTTACGAACGATTATCCTTCTTAAGTGCTCCTACTTTATACTTAAGTTAAAAAGAACACACACACACTCTCTGTTTTAGCCCCCGTAGTCGCGCGTCCTGTAGAATATAGTGGTGAACTGTATATATGTTTATATGTAATATTCGATTTGAAAAAATATATATGGATGTACACATACAGAGAAAGAGAGAGAAACGAAGTTACACGTGGAAATTTATTTTAAAGAAACTCTCATCGTACTTGCGTTTACTTTCTCCGCTCTCTCACGGCGTTTCTGCCGTCTATACGTATACCTCTCCGAACCTTTCATTAAACTCCCTATTTTTGCGTCCCTACAATTTCGCGAGCTTCTCCGTGATTATGAGACGCGATTAAAAGAAAGTTAGCTGGAAAGACGAAGAGGTCTTCGTTAAAACGAATCAACCTGCCTTTCTCGATGCTGCACAATTATCTAATAATTCCTGTTTCCTTCTAACGCGAGAAAAAACCGAGCATTTGCAAAGTAACGGTAGATGCGTAGATCAGACGAGTCGAAAGTTCAAGTTTTTCCGAACATGCTCGCGATCATATGGTCGATGCATCTGAATCTTCGTCTTGATTTTTCCGTTCTTTGTTCGCCAATTCTTCAAGATCTCCTTTCTAGTTTTATCGTTTATTCGTTAATATACGCGTAACGTACAATTTTTTTTACCTGGAATATAAGCATTATAAAAATATAAAGATAAAGACTATGTCAAATTTCGGTGGACATGGGAGAATCATTGCTTCCACCGAATGATAATCGAATCGCACGACTTCGTGTCTGTGAATGCGAATTGACGAATTCGAAGAAGGGACTCGTATGGATTAACGATACCGGTCCATAAATAAAGACTCGCTCATCTCAACCAAACTTGGCCTGGAGGTGATCGTAACGAACAGGGAGACTAGGCCGCTTCGAGCTAAGTGGCTTCTTGGCCTCGCCGAGGACATGACTTTGACCCACATATCGTTAAACTACGCCAACCAGACTATTGGTACGAATTCTGATTGTTCTACTCGAAACGACGCTTAAAACGCCTCTCTAGAAAACCTATTCTACTCGACGTTGGTCGCTTTCGTGGAGAACTTTTTTGGTAAAAAATAAATAGCCACGATATAGATAGAGATGAAATGAAATTTGATAAATTTAGGATATTCGTGGGACCACTTGTCCATGTAAATAGGTATTTTCCGTCTAGATATATTTAAAGTGCGCCTTGATACCGTAAATGCAAAATTCGCGTAATCTTGAGGACAACGCAACCTTCGTAAGATTGACGATAAAGATGATTCGTCACGTGTAGCCTTAGTGGTTCGATGAATCACCGACTACGGACAGCATCTTCTCCGGAATTGACAATGACGTATTACCTATTTAAGAAACTTCTATATTAGCCTGGAAGAATGTGTGCGACACGCGTTTAATCAAGATGACGCCAAAGTTCATAAATCGAATGTATCGGATAGTTCTTTTTTATAAATATGAACAATTTTTATAAAAGAGCCAGCCATACATTTATTTACAAATATTTCCTGTAGAAATAGCCGCAAGTATACGAAAGTAAAAATTCCATTAGAAATGATCTTTACAAATATATTGTGTTTTAAGATAGCGTTCGATGTAAGAAAATACTGGTGTTATTATTTCCAAGGAATTGATTCCAATGACCATTTCTGATCGATGTTTTCTGTACAAGCTGCTATCACAGGATCCTCGTCGTTCTTTGATTGCAAACACATTCCGGAAGATACGTGCACAAAAGTCTTTGACTAAAAAGGACAAAATAAAAATTCAGAATTTATCTAAAGTTTATAAACGAATACAGATAAAAATTCGAAACACACTTGTTCGTCATATCGCCATTTTTGTCTACTGTGGCCGCTACACGCCATTATCTTAACCTTTGGTGTCTTGTGCTGGGTGTCATGGTCGGGTGCATCCAAGCAGACGCTCTCATCGGTCATTATAATTCCATCCGTCGTCATCACAAACATTTGACTAAGTATTGGTCGTGGAAGGCACGTTTCAAGGACTGCATATCCCGAGGGTTGAGAATACGTCCCTTTCGCGGTTGGTCGCATAATGCATTTGTTCGATGAAATATGCAAAATCTGAAATATATCGTAATCAAAATACATGAATACTTATTACGATGATTTAACGTTTAATCTTTTTATTTAATAATAATTTTAAATTTAGATCTACCCGTCCAAAGAAACGGTCGTCTTTCGGAAAGAAGTGTTCTGGCCATATATTATTCAAATACCACTCAAAGTTCTTGCATCGTAGCCTCTTACGTAATTCCAATCTACCTCGAACTGGTTGTTTGTCTCTTAATCTAGCTGCCTCTGAAAGGAAACGTACAGGGAACGCTTAATTCATTTGTGAAACAATCTTTTAAAGAAAGTTTGATTACCTGTGTTAAATTTAAAATAAAATTCTGCCCATTCGTCCATCCAAACCAAGGCTACTCTAGCGAGATTCCCATATAGAATCTCTCCGACACCGCCTGGGAACGTATAAGGTGAGGATTTTCGAAAGAGATGCCCCACATGAGAGCAGGGGGCAATCTCGATGCTACCGCCGCATTGCCATACTCGAAAAGATAATTCCAAATTTTCACCACCCCAAATTTTCATTTGATCGTCGTAACTGCCTAGTTCAAAAAAGTAATTTCGATTCATAGAGAACAATCCTCCAGCCATGGCGGGTGTTCTGAATGGTTCGACGATATTTTCACGCCTCTCTTTCAACAATCGACCGTTTAACGTTAGCCAGCGAAAGTGCAAATCCCAATTAAACGCGCCCCAGTGTAACTCAAAAGACCTACGATATTATATCGTTATTTATTTAGTTGCCAAAAGATGGTGAACGTAATTATATCTCACCGTGTATAACTGAAAGTATCGTCATTTATTATATCGATAACAGGCGATACCACCCTTGTTCTATTCTTAGCAACCGCTTCAAGCAAGGGTTCCAACCATCCTAAAACATATTGATGTAAACGTCGTAATAAAAAATATATCGTTTTATCGTGTATGTAATGCTGTATTTATCATAAAAATATTAACAAAAGAGCTTACCTACCAACCGTGCATTCGCAATGTGCGTCAAGGAATGTGAGGACTTCCCCTTTGGCTCTATTGGCACCTAGAAGCCTCGCATTCACTAATCCTATACGTTTCCTGGAACGAAGAACCTTAGTGGAAACTTTTAAATTCTTTACATGTTCATCTAACGCGTCCTTCAAAAAATCTAACAAACAAGAAATTTGTTTTTTAAAGCATGTACAAAGAAAGAGTATTAATAAAAGATATTATTTGCTTACCTCTATCGCTATTGTCATCAACGAGAATAATTTCTTCTAACAAATGCCTTGGCGATCTATTAATTACGCTATATACAGTCCTGAGTAACGTACTCCAAGCTTCGTTATGGAAGACGATAATTATCGACGTTTTCGGTAAGTTACCTACGTTCATATATCGTGTTATGCACCTGCAATCGGTAAATTACCTACTGCTGATATGTTATAGATAAGATAAATATCCAATAAACACATTACCCTTTTCTTCTAACATCTGGTAGAGATCGATTCAATGGTATTCTATCACTAGCCATCAAATTAAATCGATTGATTTGAAAAAGCTGCTGCATTTTATAAAAGTCTTTCGCCGGTACAAGAACCGGATTGCCATTCTTTCCCTCAAACGGTCGTGGATCAAACATATTTTTGTTAATGAGATCTATTAATGAGAAATAGAAGATATAACAAAATTCATTGCTATTAAGTGCAAATTATTACGTATTTCGTAATTTACCTTTCGTAATATTCGGAGTTTTCATTGGATCTACGGAATCTCCAATATAATGTCCTACTACTACATGTACTCCTTTACGATCTATGTAATCTCTTTGATTGTCTAAAAGCCTGAGAATGAAAAGAAGGTGCAGAACGGAATTACAGTATTGAAATTGGTAAAATCATCTACAGTGATTAAAGCTATCGTTAATATTCTATTCTAATTATTTCTCAGAAAGAAACAATAATGTTCTTTTTTAATGATGTTTTCAAGAATTTTAATTACGAATTTTCATTTTCGTAATCACTTACCGAAGCGAAACGTAATCGTTAGGAGAATCTTCGTCCTCTCGCCTTTTCCGTGGCCAAACGAAGAATATTCCCATCAAAAGAGCAATCGAGAGAATGATTGACCACGCGCGACAAGACTTTCTCAGTCGTGGCCACATCGTGATCCTCGTTGAGAGAACGCTAAACTTAACTAATTTTGAAAATAACTACACATCTATGTCATTATGGTATAGTTAACTGTTATCGTTGAAGTCGCACTTCCGTTATAATATACTTTTCATCGCAGGTCATCGTGAAAAGTAATTACGATGTCTACCTTGAACTGGAGAACATTACGAAAGTCAGGATAAATGTTCGTGCTATTATTTAAGTAATTTCTATAAAGAAAAGTTCCATTTACTTTATCATTGCACAAATTACAATGAAAGTGAAACTAAGAAGAAAATACAGTCTTCAAGGTTTGTAATCAATTTTATAGTTTACCTGAATTCGAATCAAAAACGCATCACGAGTTTTAGCGGTGGAGTACACGGAATGCGCTGAAATGATTTCAGATATGTGTACATATGTATGTACCTCACAAATACATATATGACATCGAGAAGATGATTCCTGTCGTTATTTCTATACGATAAACACTACTTTTTCATGAAATAAAAAATTATCTCACTGTCAATGGGTACTATTCTATTGAACTAAAATAACGCACAGAAATTTGTATTGCTTGCATGCTGCCACAGATTCGACGACTGGAATGAATTCCAAGGAGCTAGGACGCTATGAATAACGCAGTGTTGTATCAAAACACTTTGTAACCCCGCATCTTCAATTAAACGCGTTTAAAAGAAAAAAAAAAAATAATAATTTAAAAAAAGAAAAGTACAATGTGACTGACGGATTTGGTATTTTATATCTGTAAGAAGAGTTACGTCTATTGAATGTATTACTTATTTCTTATGCAAAAATTGTGTATTATATAAATTATATGTACGTTCAATTTCATATACAATGTATCTCTTCATATATTTTATATTTCTGATCATAAATCGATGGTTTATACAATTTGGGAAATACAAATAAGCTTAAAAAGACTAAATGTCAAATAAAACTACGTATGTAGATTTGTTAATTATTAATTCTTAGGTTAAATGTCAATTAAAAAGACAGTAACGAGGATGAAAGAAGATGATAATGAATAAATTACAATTATAATATTAAATACATTGTATACACATATATTTGCTTAAATTTTTCAAATTGTCAATGTGATAAATATATACATTTAAGGAAATCTCGTACGGTCTACTCGAATGAACTGTTCCATCTAGAATGAGAATTCATTAGATCTTTCGTACTTGTATACAATTATAGACTGTAATTACATTAGGATTATTATGAAAGAACACATAATATAGAATATTCTACGTGGAAGAAATATCTGTCTATTTCTCCTCTATTATACTCGATAGAAGTGAAAAAGAGCAAACTGTATGTTTATCACGAATACCAAAGAGGTCAGCACTATTCTGAACGTATGGTTCGCCACGTTGGAAGAAGTTGACGGGTGATTGCTACTTGTTTGACGTTAGGGATTTATTTCTGTAAAATACACTTAATTACTGTTAATTCGATATATTAAGGTAAGAAAATATTATTTAAATAAATTATATATTCCCTACTCTATCTGAAATTAAAAATTAACTGTAGAGCATTAATGTACACGTGCTGCAATTTAATAGTAGTAGGGAGCTGAACCGACGAATCGAATATAATGCATTTATAGTATTATTATTTATGCTTATAAAATTTGCATTACAATAGTATAATTAATTCAAAGCGTATCTTATTAATAACTCATTTACATGATGAAAGTAAAATCTTGAGGAAATATATGATTTTTCTTAAATAAATTTGCTCTTAAATGTTTCTATTAATGTTTTTATATAAGTTTATTTACTTAAGATTTAAATACTTTCATAGTGAAGTATAATTAAGTAAATATATATCTATGTTACACTACAATATATCGCTGTGTATTATTTTTTAATTGTACACAGAAGATTTACTGAAATACCATTTATATACAGGTAATAAATATAAATAATTTATTTCTTAGGGACCCAAGGATGAAGATTAAAGAGTTACTCAAGACTGTCAATGTAGCATGGTCACCACCGGCTCAGCATCCTATATTATTGGCTGCAGGAACTGCAGCTCAACAACTTGATGCAAGTTTTAACACATCTGCGAGCTTGGATTTATATTCCTTAAACTTACAACAACCTGGATATGATTTGGAGCTTAAGATCAGTGTTGCAAGTGACCATAGGTTGGAGATAAATTATATTTGCACTTGTATATCAGATAGATGACAATACTTCATAAATGTATAAAAATTTTAGATTTCATAAAATAATATGGGGTTCATATGGTAATAATCCAGCTGGTATAATTGTCGGAGGCTGTGATTATGGCATTATAAAGATTTATTCAGCTGCCAAAATGTTAGCTAATGATAATAATTACTTGATAAGTAAAACAGACAGACATACAGGTCCAGTTAGAGCACTTGATTTTAATCCCTTTCAAGCAAATTTGTTAGCAACTGGTGCAACAGAAAATGAAATTTATATATGGGATATTGTTAACACAAATTCTCCCATGACTCCTGGAGTCAGAAGTCAACCATTAGAAGATGTCCAACACATTGCTTGGAACAAGCAAGGTATCTCATAATGTTTAATCTGCTAATATATTTATATCTTTAATTTTTATTTTTTCTTACAGTGCAACATATCCTTGCTTCCACGTTTTCACAACGATGTACTATATGGGATTTGAGAAAAAATGAGCCAATTATCAACTTAACAGATACAAATACAAAGGTAATTTTACTTACTCTATATTTTGTAATACTTTTGTATCATTTGTACATTTATATATACATACAGGTAAGATGGAAAGTAGTTCAGTGGCATCCAGATGTTGCAACACAGTTGTGCTTAGCATCAGAAGATGATCAGGCTCCTATAATTGAATTATGGGATTTGAGATTTGCAACATCACCCTTGAAAACATTCCAAAATCACCAACGTGGTGTCTTATCAATTGCATGGAATCCGCATGATTCAGATTTACTCTTAAGTTGTGCCAAAGATAATAGGATACTATGTTGGAATCCTAACTCAGATGCACCAGTAAGTCTAAAAGGAGTATGTTTACGAATACATGTATATAATTTATTTCTTGTTTATATATTTATATTCCTTTATCGTACAGAATGGTGAGGTAATTTGTGAATTAGCACAAACAAATCAATGGATTTTTGATGTCTCATGGTGTCCAAGACATCCTGGGCTAGTTGTGGGATCTAGCTTTGATGGACATGCAGTAGTTTACTCTTTATTGGGAGGACAACAACAAATGTCAGCAGAAACATCTAACAAAATTGTAGATTCCTTCCCTGGAATGGATCCTTTCACGCATGCACCACCTCCTGTACAGACAGAACCAGCAGTCACCTTGACAAAAGCTCCAAAATGGTTAAAAAGGCCATTTGGAGCATCCTTTGGTGTAAGCATCTGTTTTTAAAATATGTAATATTTATCGATTTTTATATATTACAGTTTTAAATTTCTATTATAAGAATCATGAACTTTTTTTTAGTTTGGTGGTAAATTGATAATATTTGAAAATGGACCTGTAGATCCTAATTTACCTCCAAATTCAAACAAAAGAGTGATAATATCACAAGTGGTTACACAACCAGAATTAATTCAACGTTCAAATGAGTTGGAGGAAGTCCTTAAAAGTGAGCAATATAGTGATTATTGCAAAGGGAAAGTTGACAATACTACTGATATATATAGAAAAAAGATATGGAATTGTGTGGGGGCATATTTTAGTGAAAATGTGACAAAGAATATATTGAATTTACTTGGTTATAACATAGAAACAATGAATAATAAATTAAATCAACTCGTTTCACAAGAAGATGTTAATAGTATTACAGAAGGAGTTGGTAACTTGAATAACGTAAGTTTAATTTTATATTACTTGAAGAATTTTCACAGTATTATTACATAACAGAAACTACCCTTCATTTAGGTACTTAATGGAAACGTTATTGATGGGAGCATGGTGTTTGATGCTATCGCACAAGAATCTAAGAAAACGTCAATAACTGCTGCAAAAAATAAAAACATTCAAATAAATGTATCAGATGGTAATTTTATAGTTACATATAAGGAACTTCATTTCCTAAATTTTCATTACATTAGATAACGTAATTTTGCAGATGAGGATGGGCTTATAACTCAAGCAATCCTCTTAGGAAATATAGAAGCTGCTGTGTCGTTGTGCTTTGCAAATAAAAGGTACGCAGATGCGGTCATTCTTTCAATGGCTGCTGGACCTGATTTGTTAGCACGTACCCAGTACAGATACTTTTCAGAACATTCTGGAGCTCTCAATTCTCTTATCAATTCATTAGTTAGTGAAAATTGGGCTGATGTTGTTAACAATGCTGATATAAATTGCTGGAAAGAAGTATTGATTGGAATATTTATTCATTCCAATTCACAAGAACGATCTGCTTTGTGCGGTACGTATCGTATTATAATGCACGCATTGTGACAATGAGATATTAAGATATATAATTCTCAATTCTGTCCCTTTGATTTTATAGACATGCTTGGAGATCGTTTGGCATCATCTGACAATGTAACACTCAAAGAACAAGCTCAAATTTGTTATATTTGTTCTGGTAATTTGAATAAAATGGTTGAATCTTCCAATGTTGAAATTCAGGAAATAGTAGAACTAGTAGTTATAATGCAGAAAGCATTAGAAACGCAAAATATTAAAAACGTACAAATAGAAGGAAAAATTGCCAACGTTTTGTCTCGTTATGCTGATATGTTAGCGGCCGAAGGAGATCTCGATTCTGCACTAAATTATTTAGGAAATAGTCAAGATGAAAAAGTCGTAATGTTAAAAGATCGCCTGATGCGAGCTTTAGGTTATATTGAAGAATCGAAAGTCGTGCCAAAAGCACCAGCAATGCAAACTTATTACGATCGAACCAGAAGATCTGTAACTGGCGTACAAGGTGTACAAAATCCACTGTCTACCGGACCAACAAGACCCTTTTTCGATTCAAACATTGCTGCTCCAACGAAACAATCTTTCGCACCTCCCCCAAATCAATTCAATACTCAACAGCAACAACAAACGTTTGGAATATCTCCGCTTCAACCACATGTACAACCAATGCAACCTGTACAATCTATGCAACCTATGCCACCTATACCATCTATGCCATATGATCAAATATCTCATTCTTACACTTCAACATCCGTTTCTCAATCACTTCCACCACCACCTCCCTCAAGTGCATCAAGCGGAATCGGATCTCGACCACCTAGCGCCGGACCTCCAGCGAGATCAAAATATATAATAGATCCGTCTGTTAAATCTACTTCAACATACGGACAAACTGGTTTTCCTCAACAAACATCGTCATATCAACAAATTCCTCCAGTATCAGGCTATTCTTCATCAAATATGTATCAACCACAAGTTCCTATGCCGACGAACACGTACTCCGGACAAAATCTCGTATCAAATGTTAAAGAAACAGAAACTTTTAAGCCAGTTCAACTTAGTGTACTGTCGCCACTGCAAAATCCACCGCAAAGTCAAATGTATGAACCAATTAGAATGCAACCAACTCAGCAGACTCAAATGTATGGAAGCGAAAATCAGCCACCAATGGATCGCTCAAACATCTATCAAGCACCGGTACAGCCTGCTGGGTGGAACGATCCACCTGCTGCAAAACCCTCTAGGATACAGGTAAATAGCTTCGTATCTTTTTTATACAAGTGCGCCTGAAAAATAGTGAGTAATTAGTTATTATGTATAACTTTATCCTCATTATATATATATATATATATATATGTATATATACATTTAAATAATATAGCCAGTACTAGCATTATGCAACAAAAATGAAATGTCTGCGGATCATGCTGGTACCAGGAAGTGGAAAGCAAAATATTCGAAGAATATGAATTTTAAGGTAGACACCTAAAAAAGATTGAGTGTTGTTTATACTGTTTCATCATTGCTATTTCTTTTTAAGCAAAATATGTTTATTCCCCTTAAGTATCTCTTAAATTCGATTTAGTAAATTGCGAATAACAATTTCCTGTGATTATATTAACTAATGTGACAGTGTGAAATACAAGGACGTTTCCAACTGCTTTATACAAACATTGTAGTCGTGGGATATTACATTTTACGATTCATGCGTACCATTTTGTTATTGCAGTTAGTATATGAAGATATTGCTTTCTAAATATATCATAATATTACATTTTCTGCAGTCAAAACAAGATTATCAGCCACAAAACCCGATTTTACATCCATTAAGTGGAACCCAACCGCAACCCGAACCGAATGTAAGGATCATAATTAAAGTTTCTGTTAACTAATAAAATATCATTATTTTCTACCTCTTTTTTCTTCTCTAGGTATTGCAACACGACAAATTTTATCCGGATACGCAATCATCTTACAACCCGCAACAATATCATCAGAATATTCCAAATCAATCCAATATTAGTCAGAATATTCCAAATATGACTGCTCAATATGCTAAACTAATGGAACCTACACCACCGGTCGCAATTGCCAGAACACCGGAACCGGAGAAGCCAAAACCACCGATTCCGGAACAGCATATGCACTTAAAAACAGTATTCGATAAATTAAAAAATCAGTGCTTTGAAAACGCCAAGAATCCAGTAAGATGATTCTTCGTATTTATAGGAATAATATATTTTATTATATTACAGTCAAAATTACCAATATTTTTCATTTTGTTCAGCAAATTAAACGCAAAATAGCAGATGTATCCAGAAAACTCGAAGTTTTATACGATTGCCTTAGAGAGAATAAGGTATGTATATCTCTTTGCACTGTGCTACTATCGATTTAAAAAAAAAAAAAAGAAAAATATATTTATTGTGTACGTCTTATTATAGCTGTCACAGAATTCTTTACAAGGATTACATCAAATATCACAGATGATACAAAGTGGAAACTATACTGGAGGTTTAGATCTTCATACACAATTAGTTTCAGGTCCAGATTTTAGCCAGATAGCTTCTTTCATGCCTGGTATTAAAGTATTATTCCTAATCGCTCTTCAATTGAATGTCTACATTAGATAGAATGCAATATATTAAACCCGGAATATTTACATCTATTCATTTTTATAATTTGAAATTTGTATAATCCTTAACAGCCTTATTAATTTAGCTGCCTAATTAATAAGATATTTACGTTTTATTAATTTTTCATATTATTCAGTATAGTACGGATAGTCACAAATATTTGTATATAAACTTTATGACTCAATTGTATCATCAACAAAATCATAATGTTTATATATTTACATTTAAAGGTGGCTTGTTGGGATTAGATAAGGTATCATTATTCCGGTACAATTGAAAGTACTCATTACCTACGACGCATGTAAAAACTAGAACAGATATTCAGATATTGTTAATAAAATTTTGTTTCTTTTAACATAATGTAATATGTACATAAAATATTAAAGTTGGCTTAAGAAAATCATGTGTATATCTCAAAATAAAAAATTATATAATGATTTCATTAAAACTATATATTAAATTAATTAATGAAAATAAGGTTAAATTGATTTATTGAATAATTAAACTGTGTAATATGGCTGTTTTTTCATTGATAATAAACTTTTGTAACAATTCATCTAACGGATCGATGCCATCTCGAGCTGCTTGTCGACGCATTGCTTGTTTTACTTCCTCGCGGACTCCTTTATCTGCTCCACGAGTAGTAATACGTCGATCTATAAAATATTTTTATATAGTCATATTATAAATAAAAATAAAGATATGTATGGTGTAATTTATAAAATAACTTACTTTGTAGAATCCCTGATCCTGTAGCTATATCTAAAGATACACCACCTCCATGTTCTGTCCATAAATATGTTAACTCTTCTAAAATATCTACACATATAATATAAGCCTGAAATAATGGGTAAGAAAAAGTTCCACGATTAATAATCCTTTCCGTAATTGTGGATAAAGCACTAGCTTCTTGCGGCCAATCAATTTGCATTAGAACTAATGCATGTCCTATAGCTAAATCTCCAACAGCACCAGGTATAGAGAAATTTTCCTATGGTACAGATATAATAACAGAATGAAAAACGTTTTTAATCATAACATTATAATTACCTTTATTGCTAGAAGCAATAATCTGCAACAATACTGTATAACAGGAAAACGTGCAAGCGTCAAATAATGTAAGTGTCTTCCACATGGAACAGTTAAATTGTGAGATACTTTACTACAAACCGAAGGTAATGCAGTAACTACTAATACTATATACTCTAACATTGCCTAGAAAAAGAAATATGATGTATTTAGGCATATTTTTAAGTACAAATAAAGTATAAAAATATGAAAATACATTGTGTACCTTATAATCTTTTAAGAAGAAACATGTGCTTGCTAAACGAAGGTGAACAGATAAATTAGCTGGTTCTTGAGATAATCTTGGTAACACTTCGTGGTGTAAACCCTTATACATGGCTAAATCTGTTAAAAAAGAATTTAGCCACGAGTCTAATCGGAGTTGTTGACTTAGCTTCCCGACTTCTCTTTGTAAATAATCACTACTATGTAACAAGTCCCATAACTTCACGTTTAATGCCAATCCATTACCGCTGTAATCCCCATCGCTAGTTATTACGATTCCTCCATTATCTTCCCTTTTCCGTTTCTTCAATTTGGGTTCTAATTATAACAAAAATAATGAAATTATAGATTAAAGTAAAGTTACAGATTATTACATATTACACTTCACCTGTGGGTGAATGTACGCATTCTGCGAATGCTTCTACCAAACAATACATGGTTTCATCATTATTAATCAGTACAGTATGTTCATTTAATATTCTTAGTAATACTGCAACAGTACACATTAATAGCTGTCTAGCTACCACTTCCTCGCATAAATTAGCAGAATGTGTAACAGCATATTGGTGCAATCTTTCGCAATATGCTTCTCTGTTCCAAGTCATAGAAAATAAACTACTTAATTCCCATCCTAACTTTTTCCCTATTAATTCTACAACTTGAAACAGTCTATCCCAGGGTTGTTGAATCTGATTATCTTGCGGCTGCTGTATGTATGTCAAATAAAATTCTATCGCTTTACAAAGTAATCTCAAGCTAAGCCTTGGATTTAATACTACCGGCGCAGTACCAAGGAGAGGTAGTGCGTCACAGGTTAATAATTTTCTGTATCCGTTTACCGCACATCCTGGATGACTATGTTTCTCCGCGGTAAGAAGAGTTTCTACTAAACGTGGCTAAAAATGTAACAGATTAAGAACTAAAACACCAGATACAAATGTTAGAAACATGTTAACTAAAGATACTTACTCCATGAGTGGCAATTGTTTGAGGAAATCTACGCAGTAAAAGAAGTAATAATTTACAATGTTCCATTGTATCTTCGCTATGATCAGCAGTCATGACAAGCAATTTATGTTGAAGTTCTTGCGGTATATGTTGGAACATTTGGCATAAAAATTCTGCTTCAGCATCGCATTGTTCCAAACGAAGACAAGCTGTTACTGCTTCTATTTCCTTCCATATATCGCGATCGTCCGGAAAATTCTGAAATCTGTTTTTGCATTTAAACAGTTGTTTACGCACAAATGGTTCTTATAATATAATGTAATTTATTTCATAGACTTGCATTTCACTAAAACATTTTGCTGCTTCCTTCACATTTTTTGAAAGCTTCTCGATCCGATAGGCTTCGAACTATTGAATAAACAGCACAATTTATTATTGAAAAGTTATTATACAGTAGATCTTAAAAAAATATCAATAATTTAATTTCATGACATAATTTGTAAAATGTCATTTGAATGCATGACATATAATGAGCCATAACGCATGACACACTATATAAATTAAAATAAATTGAATACTTTTCGTATAGATGTCAATAAACATTAAGAATATTAACCTGAACTTTAGCACTGTGAGGAAACAACGATCTAGCAGTAATTAACCAGGATTTAGCTGCATAAATGTCAATTGGTAATGCATCTTTCGCACGCATAATTAAATAATCTTCTTTGGATAACTGATTGTTATCTATACCAGATGTTTTTTCTAACATATTTTAAGTTATTAAAAATTTACAGACGAAAATAATGACAATCAGTAAACATCGTTTACGACTTCGGCGAGACCATAGATAATGTATAAAATAGACCTGGCATTTAATGGAATTTTGTGTTACGTTCTGAACTGAAATACCGATCGTTAAAAAATCATTTTTGTCGCTGAAATACGTTGAATGAAATGTACGCTTTGGAGTGGCGAGTGTAGGAACTAATATTAGAAATAAAATCACAGATAAGATATAACAGATTTCTGTTTTATCAACTGCGAATGAAAATGATATTCGTATATTATAGCATGATAAGAGGACTTAAATTCAGTTTTGAAAATACAGCGGTAGATTTTTTAATTTACAAAATAATCATGCATATTTGTTAGTATCATACTAACGTGTTTTCAATCGAATGAGAAATATCAATTTGAATGTTTGAAACAGGTATATTGAAATTTTTACACGACATGGAAATTCTTTATTGACTAAAATTATCGAAAAAGAATAGTGCAAAACAAGAAGTTTTAAAGAAATGATCGACGATTCTCGACAGAAATATAATATTGTAAATCCTGTAAGTGATAAAGGTTGTCGCTTTTCCATATACCCTAGGAGTGGTTCCATTTATAAAGATATAACAGGGGGCACTTTGAGGTGGGGAAATCCGCTTTACTCCACAACGCAGATTCTGTTGCAACTTTGGTCAAAGCTTCCTTAAGTGGTTATAGCGCTTTGGCTTTGTATCTCGGGACTTTCCGTATTCCAATGAAGTACCGGAAATAAAGTAGCATTAAATGCACCACTTTTGTTTTACGCGACAAAATAAAGTTCCTGGACGCTATTTTCTCCTTCGAAACTCTCTTAAAGATATTATATTTGTTATTACATTTTAACGGTTACGTTCGTATATTTCCACATAAATTGTTTGTGCACAAGTACGTATAAGAGAAACAATGCATTAAAGGAATTATGTGTATCTTTCATTCGTTTATGGCACACTATGAATAGCAAAGGAATGTCTAAATTTCATGCGCTCGAATCATTCCGAGCGGAGAACCACGCGGGAATGGTAAGGATATCGTATTCGTCTCCAACTAAATTTTACGTCTACGAGGTGGTTAGGGGATGCACACTCTGTGGTTGTGTTTGTTACCTTACCCTCTGTCTCGGTGCCTCTCTCCACCCCTTCAGCCACAATGGCATTAAAATTACCAAGGAAATTCAATTCCCAGTTGAAAATGTATCGCGCACGTGTAGGTCATACTCGTATAGACGATGCCGAGGGTAACGTAGGTAAAAGACAGGGACGTCGAATCATCGGGCTCCTAGGAGTACACCGTACTTTTAACGCTTCGATCAATTTTATCTCGCTTTTCTTTGTCACCTCATTCTCGGATAATTAGAAGCAATTGTATATTCATCGTGAAATTCTATTTTCAACGATCGAAATGTATTTATAGCGTATCGTTTAGAACAAAGCTAATCAGAATCGAAGTTCGTTTTCTTAATTGGCAATTCTAAAGGAGAAATTTACAGATCGAGATCTATGCTAAATTTCGACGAAGTACTAAAGTTATTAGAAAATTTCAAATTGTTAAGTGCGAGCCAGGAACTAGACGTCCCTGTTTGAAGCGATATAGAAAAGCGTATAACACACGCACATCTGGCGTACGTACGCGAGCTCGCTGTGGATAGCTTAGGTTGGTTAGTTAGCGTGCAAGTACACGTATCAAAGGCACTCAGAATCCGAGCTTAACAAAGCCAGCTTTGGGTTTACCAACCGTGTCACGTAGTACGTGTATACCTTACCTGCTCACGCTTCGCAAAACCTAAACCTCCTGTGGCCCGTCTAACTTTGGTCTTAATGCGTCAACGGGGAGGGATAAGTTTCGTTGGGGCAATTAAAACTAATTATTCTCGTCCGTGGTGGCATCGGCTAACCGAGGGACCCTTGCGGCCCGATCGTTCGTAATTATATACCACGGAATTGGAATCTCGTTAACCGTAAATTTATAGAAAACACTTTGCAGGTCTAATTGAACGCGATTGAATTAGCCACGTTATCCAGTTGTCTCTAACTTAAACTTTTATATCAAAGCTCAATCCCATCGAACGAAATACAGAATATTTTTAAGATATTTACGATAATATTGAAATATCGAGACGACGATACTGTTCCTCTTAACAGTTATATCATCTCCTGGTACAACAATTTAGTACAAAACTTCATCAACTGTACCCTTATACATCTAATAACAATTCCTTTTCATTTTTAACTATTTCGTATTAGAATATTCCTTTTTAATCAGAACGTGATATTATTAAGATCAAAATATCAACAAGACTACACTTATCGCGCGTCAAAATCGCTCTTTTCTATTTAATAAAACAATCGCAATTTTATCATTCCGTTTGAAAGGAAAACGCGCGTGTCGATGGTTGGATCTCCGCGAGAGAATGTAACATAATAGCGACCATAAGGGTGACTGAATTTCAAATAGATTACCGTGACGCGTCCAGGTACCGGTGATGCGTTCGTATCGCAAATGCGCCGAGAGATAGCATCGCGAATCTAACACGCTCGTACGATCGTACGTATCGCTGGATGGGATGCCGTGAGGGGAGGGGAGAGGCTATCGAAAATTTTAAGCCAAATGTGCAACTAAGTAGCTACTTAGGTCCCATTTGACGCAGGGGATTGAGATCGCATTTGAATGGGAGATTTAGTCGTCGGATTTTCGCCCCGAATTGAGCCATTGTGTCATTTAAACCGACCACCTGACGGTTCTTGACACGCCACCGTTTGCCTTTCTGCATTTTAAATACGCTCTTCCTCGTGTCTGCTTCTCTCATTTGTAAAACGTTTCCCAGCGAATCGCCAAATTCTTGCGAATCGGTTCCGAACGATACCGAGCAAAAGTTACGTACAGAAGAGGGTGGTGTACCGTGTACGGTCTATCGTAGACGTTCTGGCAGCTGTCTCGATTACTTTTTTCCAAGCCACGGCGTCAATATGCCCTAAAGCACAACACGACAATCTAATAGCCGATTCCACGCCCAAAAAATTAGCTCAAATGAATAAATACGATCTTGACGGACCGCTAAAGTATTGGCGGTTCTCTATCTCTGTCTCTCGCTTTATGAAAGATTTTCTTTCGTACAGATTTCGATGATCATTTTTGTCGTTAATCATCCACCTAACGAGAAAATCGTGATACGTTTCAGACCATGTACGAATACCGAACGGTTATAGCGACCTCGATAGAGATTGTAGCGAAGAAAATATTTTAACGAGGAATTCCTCGACAATACTTTACCGAGTTACGGCGGATGTTTTGGCACCCCAACGTGCAGAAATGGTCACCCCTCTTGTAATACACGGCACCCCATCTATCGAATTATTTTGATTCTGCGATAATTCACCCCGCCTAATACGACATCCCCTCCTCTTCGAATCCGGCTAGGGGGGAAAAGGCGATTCGAGCATTTTGATGGAAATTCGAAAACACGAAGGCGCGACAATCTCTCTCAGGATTCGTGTGCAGAGATTAGTAGGATTTATCGACGACCACGATCGTAGGTACGCGACGGGAAGTTACGCCTATTGAAACGCGTGCTGTATTACTATCGAAAGCTTGATCGTACTTCTTCTTGTAAATTTAAAACCAGCGTTAACCCTTTAGTAACGGTAATACGACAATGGTTTCGACATTTTCTACGCGATATTAAAAAGTTTTTAGGAAATATCGAGATTATGACGCGTCTATCGTGCTTATTATCGGCTTAACGCTTGGTCGCGCGTGCTTTGGACAGAAGCAATGCTTTTAACGCGATTCAGGCGATTCGTCGAATCCTCGGCCCGTGACGAATCAATGGCGGATTGGTACGCTCGATTCCGATGTAGTTTTTGGAAAAGTATACAGTCGGAGAGACGCGATAATCTGTCGCGGCCGGCATTGAATTTCGGCGCGGAATTGAATTTCGTCAATTAGATTTTCGGTGTTTACGGTTGGTTAGGCCGCGTACTAGCCGACACAATAGGAGAGAGAGTACGTTTCCTGGACAGCTGTGTCGAGTGTCCGCCTCGATACGTACTCTTTCGCCACCCTCGTGGCTCCCTGGCCGTTTCTCGTATTATTATAATGTGGCCTCGGGCCTGATTTTACCGGATCACGACGCCGTGTCTAATTCATTGTCCGTCTTTACTGCTGTCGTCAACGATTCGATTAATTGGCGGCGAATTTGTCGAGTTCCGATCGCTCGTGAAATTTCCCCGTGACGTCGTAAACCGTTAATCGTATCCGTGGAAACTACGCGGTAACTACGATTGAAATCTCTAAATACGAATGATCGTTCGTCGAAATGTTCGCGAGAATCTTCAAGGGGAATAGTCTGTTGGATGTTTTCGGTGCGAGAAGAAGCGATTGAAATGCTTCAAAGAGCTTCGCTCGAGCGGACTCCGAGATTTGAATATTCCAGCGAGCTAATTTGCGACTGACAAAAGATGTTATTCCCGTGCTCTCTTCGTCCCTCTTTCATCGAAGAGGTCTCAGACGAAGTTTCAGGCCGCGACGGACGTCTTGGTTAATCACTACAATTGATATTCCGCTGATATCACCGCACCGAGTGACGGAGTAACGTAGTAACGAAGTAACCCGATTAAAGGGAGCTTCTTATTGGCCCGCTCTCGCTCGTTCTATTCAATCGAGTTACATGATTAGCTACGGGGCGCGGGAAAGCGAGAAAGAGGGCAGTTCCTTCCCGACGAGCCTTCGCCATCGGTGCAAACATCAGAGAAATCTGCGAAAGCGAATTATCGGTGCTCTCGTTATCGGTGTTACTCTGATTAAGTACTCGTAACGCCTATTAATCTCTACCTACTGATAAGTTTATTGCAGTGGAATAAATAAAACCGTCGAATAAGATAAGAGATAGGAAGTGTCATACTTGAGTACGATTGACCAATAGGCTACTTTGTATTCTAACAGTTTGACTAAATGGAGAAAAATCACAATCACTTAATATTCGTAGTAACGAACATTTACACTTTCCAATATAAAGTCTATACTTTTCTTTTCTTACTCTTCCTAATAGTTACAATTTAATCATCGAAGCCGCTGTCTCCTTATCGCTGCCAAACCTTCGATTTCAAGAAGAAACGGTAGAAGAGAAAGCGCGAGAACCAAGTTGCAGCAGTCTGGGTAACTTCGTTTCTTCTGACAGGGATTCGTTTAGCAGAAACGTATTGGCGACTTCCGGCGACCAGAGGCAACCGGCCGGAGAATCTACGTCCGTGGACAGCCGCGTATGCACACCGGGAATCGTCAAAGCGAAATCTGGAAAACCGCATCACGCAAGGGCGTGATTACAATACGGACCGCTGATTTCCGACATTAATGACATATTTGCGACAATAATGTTCTGTGTAAACGAGTGTATTATATAATGACGAAATACGCGGTTACGTGGAAAGAGGAGATACCCAGCTGGTTGGCCGTGTTCAACCAACATCCACGAGTTGCCGGCTCTCCGCGGTCTCTGCATGTGCACGAATCGGTCGTTACGTGCCGGTCGTCGTCGTCGTGCTTCCCCGTCTGCGACTCCCGTTCTGTGTATGCATCCACCCACACACACTCCCGCCAAGCCGTTTCTTGTCGACGTGTGGGTGGAAGATACTCACGGTCGCAGGAAACAGCGTATCATGGTAATAACCGTCATCAAACGACGACCACTTAGAACCAGACCAGGTTCCTCGTGGAAAATTCGTCCTTTTGCTACTGCCCGCGGAAACCATGATCCTTCCAACGATCATCGACGATTCGACGCTTTACTTTTTGCCCCGTTCCAGTAAATATTATTCTATTCCATATTTATATGAATCTCTACTGGACAAGTTCCAGCGAACAGTGGAGAATCTAAAGCTTCGATGAGGCTCAACGGTGAAATCTGACCATTCGTTTCGTTGAGACGCTCGATCGTAATTCGTATTAAAAGTTTTAACGTGCTTTAAGGAACTTGGACAGTGACGTGCAATTTCAACGAAGCGTTTCTCACTTAATCGATGAGATGGCTCGTTAATTTCGTAACGGCGGTTCACGGTCGCGAGAAACACGTGTCATTGTAACAACCGTCATCGAAAACGACCATTTTTACGAAGTCGTATTCGTCGTAAAGTTAATGCGTTTCTTTAAACGGATCTCGAAGCTTGTAAGTTCCAAGATCTGGTTCGATAAAAATTATCCTCGTACGCTACGATCGAAACAAGCAATACTAAAGAAATCGTTGTTTCACGAAGGAGCCACGTTCGTCTGGTATCCTGTAACGCCGAGCTGCTGAGGTATTTTCTATTAGATCAAAGTATCGTCCACTAACGAGCATTCGTGACGGCGACACGGTATTAAACTGTCGACGATATCCGCCATTTGAAAACGAGCTGCGATGGGAATAGACAGTGAAAAAGAGCGCGATAGAGATGGATAGTGGAAAACAGCCGTAGGAGGGAAAACAGAGAGAGGCAGAGCGCAGGGAGGACTGGCACGGAAAGAGAGGAAGAGAGAGACGGATGGACAGACAGAGAAATTACAGCCGCATGCTGCGTTCAGGAAACGGCGCATTCTATTGTGCTTTTGTCATAGTTAAACTGTCAGGCCAATTTTGCGTCGAGCCAATTTATGCTCACGTGTCCCGATGTACTCGCGATTCTCCCCGCCGCGCCGCTGCCCCGAAGTGGCACGTTATGCTGGACTGCATAATTTTGCAAAATTTTCTGCGCGCTCGTACACGAGAACGGGAAACGAAGGTGAACCAGACTATCCGTGTTGTTTTCAGACACGTACGACGCGGTCCCGCGTCGAATTTGAATTGCACTGGTACCTCGCCGGAAGACTACCAACGCTTTCAGCCCGTTATATAGCCGTCGCTTCAACGATGTTATGCTAATCGTTCCCAGCGAGACGATTCTTTTCCTTTCTGACATCATCTGAACGTCGATCTCCTATAGCGGAACCAAAATAATAAAAGAAGCAACAAAAATCGAGAGGAACGATCTCAACCATCACCGCAATTACCATTACGATAATTCGTAGTTTAGCCGATGGACGATGTTGCGATTTTGATCACGTACGAAACATGGACGATTCGTTAAAATTCTACGAAAAGTTTACATCGACTTAACGATCGGAGCTCCTCCGGAGCGGTTGGCAAATCGCGAGGGTTCTCTCCCTGTCCCGGCAATTAGCGTAATTAAATAATAATCGAAAGGAGAGAACGGTTGGTCGAGAGAGCTAGTAACCGAACCACGCCCCGAGCATTCGTGATATGCCGACCAATCGGCCGAGACCACGATGTCCTCCCAGGCTCGTCTTAATCACACTACTCTATAACTATCCTTTAATCGAAAGGCCCGCCTTACAAAGGGGCGCGAGAGCCACCGACCATCGCGGAGATATCGTTCCAATCGGACAGCTCGTACCGGACCATCCGATCGTAAGCTTTTTCATCGGAAAGCAGCGGTTTCTACCGGTTGTTAAATGCGTTCCCCTCGATCGTTAAATCCATCTATATCGTCTGGAAAGATGGACGAATATTATCGAAAGCAACGATTTGTTGCGACGCGGGCAGAATTTAAAGTCCGCTCATGCATTATGCATAGTGCGAAAGTGAAACAAACTACGAGCGAAAAACTGGTCCATCGTACACGGCGGCGCTGAGCCTCTTCCAAAATCGATCGGATGCTGGCGTTACACGACAACCGATCGCGCCGATCGTCGCCAAAGAGCTTTACCGCGTCAATCCAAGAGTATCGCGTTCCATGATATCCTCTTGAGTAAGTACAGAGTATGTAGCACAGTATAGTCTCGAGACTATAGAGATGGAGAGAGAGAGAGAAAGAGAAAGAGAATGAAGAAATTTGTCGACTCGCGAGCATTATCCCGCTTCGAAAGAGGGATCGAAACGGACGAATGCGAGAGAATACCGGTTGAAATCGCGAAAACGATACGCAATCGAGCCTTCCAGCGAAACTTTCATTCGTAACACGTATCCGGCCAATTAGCCGAGGCGTTAAAGTATTCTATGGTTTCAAGGAAAGGCGGTTTGTGCACTTAAACACAGCCGAGTTAACTCGACCCCGCTCAACCGGCAACACTTTCGATGCCCGATGTACATGAATAAAACATCATTCGGAGAGACAGCCGATGCACGAGTGGCGTGCACGCTTGAAGAAAAAAAAAGAAGAAAAAAAGAAAAAGAAGAAGAGAAGAAGAAGAACTCGTAATGTCTGAGAAACGATACTTTGTTCGCGTTCCCGTGGAATCTCGCGAGCAATTACGGGTCGGGACTCGGCCGAACGAGACCGTAAGCGGCTAAATTATTCGGTAAATGCGATCAGTTCCGAAATGTAAAGCGAAAATTGGAGCACCGATGAAAATTTTAAACGCGCGGCAAAATGAATTTTCGACAACCGTCACGGAGGGGTGGCGCCGACACCTAGATCCCTGTGTTTCAACGTAATTGCGTTATGACACCGACGCGCTTTTGATATTCCTCGATGACGTCAGTTAGTTCGTTCTTCGTTAACGAAACGTTAGTTACCTCAAATGTGTTCTATATTCGAGAGTAAGAATAATTGAACTCTTCGACGGAACGATTGTAAAGTATATGCGCGTCTCTGGTGTCTGGATGACTGCTTGCTTGTCTCGGAGACGAGGACGTGTACGAGAATAGGAGTGAATGGCTGCTGGCACGAGTGTATGCGAGGCTGGTTGTGTCTTCAAGTGCTAGCACGATCTTCCAATGAAATTGCAGTGCATATATACGTCGGGTGGTACAAGCCGGCGCAGACGCGCTACGGAAACAAGCAGGAGGGCGCGTATTTCCACCCTCGACTTGGGCTGGTAATGCCGTGGCCGGGGTGTGAAAATCAGGAGCGAGCCGCGGTGGAGTTGGAGGAGTCGGAAGAGAAAGAGAGCAACGACAGGAGGGAGGATAAAAAGGGGAGAAAGAGAAGCGCCGGGGTAGGAGGAAAAGGTTGAGGAGGAGCGGGGAGGGGTGGAGGGGTCGGTCGGGGAAGAGGGTGAGAAGCCGAAACACCCCTGGGTCCAGCGAGCTAGGGAGGATCAGAAGAGGCAGAGGAGCGAGATAGAGAGGGGGTGGATAGTCGAGTGAGAGGGAGAGATTGCCGCCATTTTACAGTGGCGCGGATCTGCATAACGATCAGAGACTGTCGTGTTTATCAAAGCTTTTCTCCGCCATCTGCATAATTTTCTGCCGCGCCAGGATAGAGAGTACGGGTGGCGAACGGAACGCTCGGACGGGAACGCCTAGATACCCTTGCTCTCCACTCTCGAGTGCATTTTATGTGCACGACTTATGAAACTTTAACGCCCTTACGAATAAATTACTCGAGTAAGCGTCGGTCGCTCTAGCCTTCCGGACGCGTGATTGGGCCATTTGCATTTCAAGTGAGGCGAATTAATAAAAAAATATTTGCCTAACTTCTTGTCAAAACCTGGATTCACTGTGCCGCCTTTAACGTATTCCTCTATCTTGATATAAATAATCTTCTTGTCGGCAATCAGAATAGATATTTCAATGTTAAAGTTGCCTCGTAACAAACAAACGCGATCGTATATTTGTCCCATGTCGATTATCCGATTCGAGGTAGGAGGAAATTCCTGTGGAAAAGGGCGGCGAAATAAAATTTGCAAGAGATGGATCGATGTTTCTACGTCGACGACATATGTATTTGCGTATTAGAGCATCGACACGGCCGAATTCCCAAAGCAAACGTCGAGAAAGAAAAATATTTAGTGACAGTCCCTATGTATCGATGGGGTGGTACCCGTTATTAGGGTTCTTATTAACCCAGCATATGGACTAGAAGGGCGATCTCAGATACTGATCGAGCCTTCCTCTCTCTTTTACTCTCCGTGTCGGTGATCGCGCGCATAGATACCGCAGTTTGCAGTAACAGGTCCTATTTCAAGGGATTACAAATAGATTTAATCTTTATCGGCCATCTTCTGTTTTCCGATCTATCAGCCAGAATGCAAATGCTCGCTTCTCTCGGACCGTAAAAGGAAACTTGAAAAGAGCGAGCAAATCTCGTTTCGTGTAACGTTATACCTCGATCGTTCGGTGTACCGTTTCATGGTTTTAAATATTTTTGATTCCTTGTTATGAAACCCACGTATACACCATTTTTGAAACGTATACTCTAAGAAGATAATAGACGAAATTGTATTTCTAAGTTGCTAATTAAAACGGGTTGTTCTCTCTATTAAGACTCGAGAAATACAGGAAAGATGATATATTTTTATTCGAGCAGTGGATAATAAATTTTCAAACGGAACAAAAAATTTATTAATTCGTTTATCAAGAAGTTCAAGGGTAGAACAGTTAACGCGTTAGTTCACTTGATTTGGAGGCTTAATGAGCCCGTTGACACTTTGATGCAGGGTGTCCCGCGTGTCGCCAGGGAATTGCCAGTTCAATAATTCAGAGGCTGGCCGTAATGGAACTTGTCCGCGGGACTCGATCTATCATAGGAAATTGCACGGAGCCCTTTTACCGCCGCTCATAAGAAACATACATATTAGAAGAATAACAGCGGCCTAGCTCGTAACCTCGTGTGTCTGTCGTTCCGTTCCGAGAATTGATTAGAGCCCGGAAATAAATCGTGCGTGCGTGCGTGTAGGTGCATTCGTCGGCATATATCTATCCACGTTCGAAAGAGAACCGGGACATTTCCTCTAAAAACAAAAGAGAGAAAAGAAATAAAAAAAGAGAAAGAAACTTGTCAAAAAGGGAAGATATGATCGGATTATGTAGAACGAGAGAGGAGATAGTAGCGCAACGTTGGATACGAGAGAAGAATTTCAAAGTTTATCGAATTCCCCACTCAATAGAGGTGCTCGCTAGGTGGCCGCTGTTAATTAGCCGTCGATTCATTTAACGGGTTGAGTGACGCGACACGATTATTTCAAGTTTAACGAGCAGTCGATTAATATATTAATGACGATCAGAGGGACTTTGAGTTTTGTTGATGGTCACGAGATGAAGATGACACGCGGTGTGATTAATTGGTGCATTCGCTTCGAAAGCAGAACCGGTTCGAAATAATCGCCGATTCCGTTTGTGCGAATTTTTCCGGAAGCTCTAAGCTCGTCCCATCTGTTCGAAACGAGAGAACTCGTAGCTCCGACAGCGAACCGGCCTCTCGTCGTCCGTCGGCACCGAGAAACCCTCGACGTCAAAAGCAAAGCTCAGAGGCAATCATGAGCTTTCGAATGCAAAACAGCAGCTTTCGCCTAGCAGCACTCGGCACTTTTACATTTAAATGTAAACTCGCTGAGTGCGCGCCGCAGAGCCACCCTCGCCATATCCTCCCCCATCAAGCAACGGACCCCTTCTCGACCCCCTTCGCCACCTCCCGCCCTCCTTCTCTGCACATCGTGCACCCCTATCCGCGTACCGTTTCCATCCGCCTGCTCCACCACCTCCTCTTCCTCCTCTTCCTCCTCCTCTCTTTCGAGGACGTAGGCGATATGGCGGAGGCGCCTGGATTTAATATTTTACACCTCAAATGTTGGGCGCGCGCGCGCCAGCCAGCAATGCAAAACAGCTCGTCGAGTATCCCTCGAGCTGCTGGCCTCTTCCCTCCGTCGCCGTCCATAACGATTCCCTCCCCTTTCGGCTTAGATTGGATTTAAAACGCGCTAATTTGTCGAGCACGACGCGACCCACGCTTTGCACAACCGCCCCGCTCGCGTGTCTTCGACCGTCCGTGTGACCATACTCCTTCTGTAGTCGGAACTGCGTACAGTCGCGCGCCTCTTTGCCACAGAGGTATGTGTAGAGGTGTGTGGGCACGGTGGGCCACATCTAAATTTAAAATCTGCTTTGCATAATGCCCGACCTCGTCGTTGCTCGTCGACCCCGGGACCGCCTAATTGCGGCCTCGTTCGAGCCCCGTGTCCCTTCGACACCTACAGCAGCCATTCTCGAAAAACCGGCTCCTTCCGCCCACCACCCCTCGCTCGCTTCCGCCACTTTGAATCGCCCGACCAGATAACCAGACACTGTTCCCCTCGTTCTGTCCCTCGTTATCGATCTACCCTTTGTACGAAGATCGATCTTTGATTTTCGAGTAACCTACAATACGACGTTATCTCTTCTCTTCACGAGAAAAGAAATTTATGTTCCTCTAAGATTGAATGAATCTCGGTGGAAAGTTTCCACCGAGTTGACTTCGTCATTATCATACAGCTCAGATATTTCAAAGCAATATCCCAGATCTATCGATTCATAGATAGATGAGTCCAACCACGAAGATACGTAGTAGCGAGGCCATATCTTTCGGCCAGTTGCCGATAATTACCAATTATCAATTACGTGGCGCGGTAACGAGGTAGCGTTCGATTGCTTCACGTAGCCGAATACACGCGCGGGAACGTGGAAACCTCGTTGAGAACGTCGGAAGTCGATCGAAGGAACTCGTTTCCACCCGTTCTTTCTTCCAAGGATAATGGCTCTAGTAATCTAGCTTAACCTGGCGATACGGTACGAAATGAAATATCGCGTATCTGGACTGTAATGGCCGCTTGTACTTGAAAGAAAATCAGGTTTCTTCGTTAAATAACACCTGCATGACAAAGAGCCTGCTTAAAATTACGGTTTGCAAATGAAATTCGTATATGACACGAGGATCAACGTACACACACGAGGTCGACGAGTATTCCGTACACGTGCCTACAGATTTCCATCCCTCGCCCACTAATACAGTCATCGTGACGTATTGTCCAGGAAACTTTGTCACAGTGGTCACGGGGTAGATCGTTCTGTATCGTGTTTAATGTAGTATTAAACGCAGCTATTGTGCCCTACCGTCCATCGTGTTCACAAATTTATTTCCTCGCTTCCCGCTGTCCATCCGCCTCTCCTTAGAAAAGAAAAAAAGCACGGACACGTGCCACCCCCGTTACGACGCAAAGAAATTCGAAAGTAATGTGATTTCTCCCGTTTGTGTCCGTTTCTCGAGCAGGGACGGTCATCGGTCTGCGTTTCAGTAGCCTTGCATTTTCCACTAGCGAGGGAAGAAGAGAAAAAGAATCGTACCAAGTAAGAGACAGGCGATAGGTATCCTCTTATTCACATGCTAAGACGTTTCGCCGATATTCGCGTACGATTCTTGGCAAACTAAGTTTTTGGTCATGATGCGCGTGATTTCCCATCTCCCATTTTTCCCCCCTCTTCGTCTTATTCACACTGGCTGAAATTTGTAAGTTTGACGCACAACGGAGCATCCAAAAGAGTTATTTAATTTTTAAGACTGTAGGATGTTGGTCGAAATACCATGGTTTCATAGAAACGATGTATCCGATATTAAGCCGCAAAGAAATATCGAGGAGCAAACGGGTAAAGCGTGTTCGCAAGAGTACCTACATGCCTCTTACTGTCGTTACTGGCAGTTTCCTGCGATAACCCCAGCATTATACTCGTGGCCCCTGAATAACAGGGGAAGAGAATTCACAATGGGCCACAATGACTGAGCCAACATTACGAATTAGGCTCGGTTACGCGTTTATTGCTGATTCCGGTCCAGGGCAGCGGCGTCGCAGCGTGTTTTCGAAACCGTGCGAGCAAACAGATGAGCTATGAGATACACGGTCGCGAAAGGACGCCACTGCGGAGATGCGAAGTATTAGCATTGGTTAGCTTTATGGGGCGTTCAGTTCCGCCGTTCTATCATCGTCTCTTTCGCGCCCGTGGTGTTCGTCTTTTCGCTCTCTCTTTCCAACTCACGTTCGGGAGAGAACGAACGCGGCAGATCAATAAAATCTGTCTGTCTGGAAAAGTAATGCCAAATCGACTGTCCGTTTTTGGCGACGAACAAATAAATGTCACAAAAGGAGTGGAACGGCTACGCGTACCGACCATTCCGTCGAACCAGACGCTTTAAGGTTCGATTTTCTTCTAGTTCGAGACGATCGAATCTATTTGCCAAAACACCGAAAGGAATCGACTTTAGAACATAGTTTGATACCGTAAATGGTCTTTATGGAATATTGATCAGGATAAGGGTTCTCGTAGGAGATCGAAGAACCTGAAAAATTTGTTTTTTCACGGTTCGGTGACTAGCAAGACCGGAAAGCACGACAAGAGAACCGAAACTGGGACGCAATAATTATTAATCAATTTCGTATTAATTGTTTTCTGGGCGTCGAGCTTAAGTGGGATGTTGTGTTCTGGCTTCTGGCAAGCTCTGCCCCGTAACCAGCTAAAGTGTCATACAAGAAGATTAATTACGTCGCACCACCCTTTATATACACCATGCGTGTGATTACCCTTCTCCTTAATCCTTGGATACTCGTAAAAGTATTCCAAGTTGCGCGCAGATATTAAAGAAGTGTAGTAAACAGCACGTCATTCCGTGAAAAGGTATTTTCTTTGGGAATGACATTCGACGAAAGTTTGCCTTTCGCAAATACTTAAAGAACAAGTTCTTCTGGAAATAATAACAGCTATTGTTTTACGTGTTAGCTTACAAGTACCCGTTTATTTCAGACTTATTTCAGTATTAAGTATCATACAAATTTACAAGAAATATTTTAAGAAAGTAACAGCCGCAAATACGATCTTCAATTGATTTAATCTCAGATCAAGACCTCTTCGTTTTTTCGAATAAGCACGACTCTTTCGTGGTACATATCTACTCTTCGTCGAGTTTTTTTTTCGTGATTGCACCCTGGTTGGTGGAAAAAAAGGGGTACGCGAAAATAAAAGAGACTCGAGGGAATAAGATTTCGCCGGTACTTCGTTCTCGATCCACGAAAGAGCCAAGTTAGTTTTATTTTACAATCCATCGGCTTCCACGACACGGAGGGGTGAGTTTCGCCGTCTACTGGTAGGTAGGTACTTCAGTCGAAAGACGAGAAAGAGAGAAAAAGAAAGAGGAAGAGAGAGAGAAAGAGAGAGAAAGAGAGAGACAGAGAGACAGAGAGGAACGTGGAATGGTGGTTGGAATCCTTCTGGATGGTTGGACGAGTGTCGAGGAGGGTGTATAAGTTGCGAGGGGGCGGACCGGCTGTCAACTAGTGTTTTAAAAGTTTGCGACAGTCTACAAATTGGCTCGCTCAGTTCTTTTTAAAAGCACCACCAACCAACCACGTCGCGTACCCCACTGTGTCTGTCCTTCATGTTCGCAGCCGTATCGTTCAACGGAAAGCTTACGAAAGTTTTTGTTAGCGTCAATTTATACGTCGAAGATATATCTTGTTATCGATAATCACGTAAATTGACGACGTCTCCGAGCTTAACATAACTCTCGTGTAAGGAACACGAAATTGAGAAACATTTGCGCGGTGAAAGGATATTCTAGAATATTGTAAAAGTTGCGCTCGTTGGTGCGTTACTATTCGGCGAACGCAAATGATCGCCTAGGAACGTGGTGAAACGCCCGAAATAAATCGTGAGAAGGGTCTTTTTCTATCAGCTATTGTACGCTCGATCATTATTCTCGAGAGTTTCGAGAAAAGTTCCAACCATTTTTGGACAAATCGACTTCCATCTAGGAGACGCCGGTCCTCGTATGGGGAATATGCTTGCGCGCGATTCAAATCCCGGAAGTTTAAAAGTATTTCGACGTAAAACGTGGCCATTTCTCAAATTTTCTATGCAGCTACGCTCCGCCGTGGGCGCATTTGATACACTCTATTAGTCGCATCCCCGAACTGATTTATCGAGTTACCCGCATTATTATACATTTTCCCAGTTACGGGACCGAGATTCATCGTATTCTGGTAGTTTGCCTGCTCTCCGCTCATTCCATTAGTTGCGAGTGATCAATGGTTATTACGCGGACTTAAGATTCGAATCTTTTCTAGAAATGGAAATGTTTTGAAAGAAAAAAAAAAAAAAGAGAGAGGGGAGAAAGAAACATAAAAATGATATCTATACGCGTCTCTCTATAGAACGAATTATGTACGTGTATCGCAAAAAATGATAAAACTTGAAAGCAGTCATTGATTTTTATGCTAAGAAGCTAAGATTAGCAGTTGAAACCATGAATAAATATACGAATGTTAAATGAACTTGCAACGCATAAGCAATTAATTACTGTACGTTTTACCTGGTCTTTTTCTTGTTGAAAAATGCAACATAGGGACAAAGTCCAAAGAGTCCACAAGTTTGTGTGTATTAGCTATTTGGATAATATCGGAGATAATCTCGGTGAATCGAACATCAAAAAATTCTGCGAGAGGAACGATGGTGATTTTAATCCGCCGCCATTGTTCGATTGCATCGTCGATGTGGTCGAAGTTAGTGGTAAATCTGTATGGTTCCGTTGTTCCTCGATCCATTCTTTCCGAGCATTATACACAATCATCCATATGCACGCAGAAAATACTAAATCAGAAAAACGTAAACTTTGTCAATCATTCATACGGAAGAAAGAAATCGATCGACAAGTACAGTCTAATAAGACATACTCTCTATCGGTGAGTTATATAACTTTAACATACTCACCTAGGTAGATACTGCACAGTGGAATGTACCATATTGATTTATCGTAAACATCATATTGCTGTTCGTGCGTCAGATGAATAGACAACGCCACGGACTGATCTATTATGCTAATCACTTGCAAATAAATCCAAGGCACGGCGCACTTAGGTTTCCTCTGTGAACGTACGCCGAAGTTAGCAAGATCGTTAGCGAGTTTAAGCAAGGTTGCTACGTGCCAAAAATACGTTCTTCAAATAAAGAAGTCTACGATCGATTCACTTTCAATACACGACTACAACGTCCGTTCTCTTTGGTCATTTACGCATTGTATTTCGAACTTATCGAGAGACATTAACCAGCTAAATATATACTTACGGAAATTGATCCCAAGGCGAGATACGCACTGGCCAGTAAAAACGATATTATGTATACGAGGAAGAAAATCACGGTTGTTTGTGCTAAGAGTTTCGAGTTCTACATTAGTACCATGATATTTTTCGAATAAATCTATTCGTTCGTCATTGTACCCACCTTTATACCTTATTTGCAAGTTTTTTAAAATTTGCAACCAATTAAAACCAAGTATACCCCAACTTTCAATGGAATTAAAGAATTCTTCGTCCGATATTTTCGAAAAATATCTGCTCATCAACAGGTTTATCATAAGTATTGACAGCGACTAGAAAAATACATAATAAATAGATAATATAGCAGGAAAAAGATATAGAAATAGAATATGTAACGTAGTAACGATAATATTCGTCATCGATAAAAACAAGTTTGAACAGTAATTTAACAATATTTTCCGTTACCGTACCAAGTGTTCAAAACCGGTTTAACTGACGGATTGTCTGTCACTTACCATGGTGTAGGTGCTGATGATCCTTGTGATCAACGCTAGTCCGATACAGTGCATGTTCTTGTCGAATTGTTAACGTCTTGATACGATGAACTACGAATGCGAAATGTTCGAACAAGCAGGAATGATCACTGTTTTCGTTACTACGTCAAACGACACTTGACTGATCCTTCGTAAAAAATGTAAACACAAATGTCCACAAGTAAATACGCGCTTAAATTTTAAAACTACGAAATACAATTCTTATAGTAATTCGATCCATCTACTAATTCCTCTGATTATTTCTTCATAAATCTACGCTCGAATCATTATTATTAATAGTAATCGATAATACTTCTAATCGATAATAATTAATTTCGCAATAAGAAGAAGATATTGCATTGGTGTATATATTTGATAATTTTTACGTGATATAGCGATCATTATAGAAAAATGTTATTATTTGGTTTTCACTCAAAAACGTATATCTACAAAACCTACATGTGTTGACAATAATATTAGCTTCTCAATAAATAATGTTTATTATGTTTCTAACGTGGATTTAATCACAGATCGAAAGAACACTGCAGTTTCGACAGTAGCCTCGAAGCCAGCCGCGCGCAACGATCTGCGCATGCTCAGTGTCTGAACTAGTCAAACGTAAATGTGTGCCTGACATGTGCTTTTAGGTTAGTTCCACGTTTTTAAATACATATTGTGTTTGTTAATCAATAATTATAGACGTGCGCGTTGTTATTTTTGAAAGTGTACATTAAAAAATAACAGTTCCAAATGACTATACAAGACATGGATATTTCTTTGAATATTTGTGCAAAACCTGTTGATAAAAAGGTAAGTGAAAGGTTAAAAATGTTGTTAAATTGTCATTTTCATGGAGAATTGTAATTTTTCTATAGAAAATAGGGACAGAAGATGATTCTATCCTTAGTTTAATGAGGCAGACAAAAAATAAGGTAGCTAAAAGTAAAGTTCCAAACAATAACGAGTCAAAAAATGTCTCCGTTAGAGAAAATAGTACTACTAAAAAAAGAATTAAACAAAAGTCTTTAGGAACAATTGTTGCACTAAAATTAAAGGGAACTAATACACCTAATAAAAATCAGTCTTCTGTTGTACAAAATAAATTAAAGACTAAATCACAAGTAAATATTAAACAGAAGCAGTCGCAACATGAAATATCTAAAGAACCTACAAAAGAATATAAAAATGATATAGAAACAAGTGACTCTTTGACCAACAAAGTGAATGAAGCTTCTGATGTCCCTGTTATTTCATTCACTAAAGTTACCAAAGAAAATTTTGGTAAAACTTTGTTAGCAAGAAAGAGAAACATTACAGATACGAATACTAAGAAGACATTGTCTAGCATATTTTCAAAACGACCAGAATCTGAAGTTAAAGAAACTAGTTTGTTTGATTCTTCAAAGAAAAGGGAACCAGATGAAAATGATATATCAAAAAAGAAAGCTAAAGAGGAATTTAAAGAAGAATCCAAAAAACCTTCTGATTCACCAGAAAAGATAAATCTTGGCAAGAAAAAAAAGAAAAAACAGCTAGAAAAGTCGAAAACTGATAACAATAGCAATGTAGGAGATAATAAAAATATAAATTTCTCTCATAAACCTGTTGGAAAGATATCTTCCTTATTTGGGCATAACCCAGACATACCAAACATTGGACAAAGATTAGTAAAACCGATAAATGAGCCTATATTTACAGGGACAACCTTTACCGATCTTAAAATTCATCCTTTCATGGTTAGTATTGTAGAAATGGCATATCTGATATAATAATATATTTTAATAATTATAAAACATTTTATCAGATATCTAACTTGGAGCAAAATATGCATATCACTAAAATGACTATAGTGCAGCAGAAAGCAATTCCCCAGATATTTTCAGGGAAAGATATTCTAGTTAGATCACAAACTGGTTCTGGGAAGACATTGGCATATGCTTTGCCTATAGTTGAATGTTTACATAAAATTAGACCAAAATTAAGTAGAAATAGTGGTTTAAAAGCTCTTATAGTTGTACCAACTAGGGAATTAGCACTACAAACTTACGAGTGCTTTCTGAAATTAATAAAAGTAAGTGCTGCGTTATTAATTATTTATCGATCACTTGAGTACATTTCCATTCATTTTCTAACGTGTTTAGCCATTTACGTGGATCGTACCAGGATATCTAGCAGGTGGTGAAAAAAGAAAAGCAGAAAAAGCTAGACTGAGAAAGGGATGCAATATTTTAGTCGGTACACCGGGTAGATTATTAGATCATATAAAACGCACGACGGCTTTAAAATTGAGCGATGTTAAATACTTTGTGTTAGACGAGGCTGATAGAATGTTTGACATGGGGTACGAGAAAGATATATCAGGGTATGTTCTTTATCTGTAGCAAAAAATATATAAAAATAAAAATAGAAGTAAAATAAAAAAAAAAAACTGATGTTAATATTTTTATAATACAATACCATTTCAGTATAGTGAGTGCTTTGAAGGTGTCACTCCCAAGTCAAAACACAGGA
This sequence comes from Bombus terrestris, assembly GCF_910591885.1. Taxonomy (NCBI): domain Eukaryota; kingdom Metazoa; phylum Arthropoda; class Insecta; order Hymenoptera; family Apidae; genus Bombus; species Bombus terrestris. The sequence continues at coordinate 2,283,028 of NC_063271.1, read as the reverse complement.
TACGATGCCATGAAAATGTTGCGTCAAAATATAAAGAAAGTTTTTACCGATGAAGATCTTGAGCACTTGGAAAATAGTGGTGATTTAGAAGAATCTCGAAACGATAAGCAAAAGGATAACTTATTGGTTGAATCGAACAAGGACATAGATGTAGAATCTGAGGACGATGATATTGTAGACAATACTAAACGAAAACAAGTGTATCATTCTAGCAGTGACGATGATTCCGATCAATGCGAGCCTTACGTTAAATCGAAAAAGTCAGATAGGCAGAAAGCTTGTTCAGACTTTGTGGAAAAGAAGGAGTTTGATACCCTGAAAGATAAGACGCAACTCAAAGAAGATGATAATCATAATGGGGACGAGTCGAGAAGGCAGACAATTTTACTTTCCGCGACATTGACACAGGCGGTAGAAAAATTGGCAGGCCTTGCTATGGATCATCCTGTTTTCATCGATGCTGCTAAAGAAAATTTGGAAACAACCGGTGGTGATGCAAACGAGCTTAACGAAGATTTAGTAGTTCCACAAAGCGTGAATCAAAGTTATATCGTCACACCTCCAAAACTGAGAATGGTGACTTTAAGTGCTTATATCGCGGGAAAGTGTCAGGTAGACTTTCTATATGAAACTACAATACTATTCTTTCGTACTTAAAATTTCATAAGCTTGCTTGTACTATTAATAGAGTCACGGTCAACATAAAATACTGATATTTATGGCCACGCAAGATATGGTTGATTATCACACGGAGATCTTATCGTCTGTACTAACTAAACCCATCGACGAAGATGACGATGATTCTGATCCTTTGGTCGACGTGGAATTCTTCAAATTACACGGTAGCATGACTCAAAAGGAACGAACTGAAGTATTCAAAACTTTCAGACAGGCGAAAAGTGGAGTTCTACTATGCACGGTAAGTAACGTTTTATGCATCTAATAGTTAGGCTTGGAAATTTTCAATGGTTTCGTGAAAGCTTACCCATACCTAAAGTAAAATAAAGTCAGGAGATTATTTTATGAAAACAGCGAAACTCCTCTGTGAGAACAAAAATTATTATAAAACAGTGGCAAATGAGAGAAACGGAGAAGGAAAGAGTAGAAGAAAAGCTAGAGACACCAACGGCACTCCCCCAGCGGTAAATTACCCCGTGGCTTATTCTTTCAGAGCAGAATTTAATATCTCTGGACCCACGCTGTGCCCGGAGGTTAAAAATTATGCGCGCACATGAGGCCTTCGTAACGAGTATAATTATGATTGTTTGTCCGTTATCCGCTAGCCCTTTCTTTAATTGTTTTCTACATTTAAATAGCGAATGCTCGCATTAATAATGCTTATCCTGATAGAGAGATTTCATCGGGAGAGCCGTCAGTGCTGATACCGATACTCACGAAAAATTCTAATTCTGGAATGCGAGCATTGGCCTGAAAGGCGTTTCCTACGTGTTATTTCGAAGAATAACGCGATGCAACGGTTTACGACCGATAGACAACTTTCTTTCCTTTACTAATTACCATCGTATTACACGAATCAAATTAATCGTGTATCGATTTAGTGAATCAACTTTCTGTTATATCGTGACTCCATGACAACTGCTTTATCATTTTAATTAGTGGTGAAAGTGATCGATCCTGACGTCCGATAAATATCGTTAAAAATGCAGTAGTAATAATTAAATTCATTATCGTTCGCTTTGCAATTTTCTTCCTCGTCGGTTAACATGAATTTAAAGCGCCAGTTGAACGAAGAAAAAGGAAGAGACCATCAAAGTCCAGCGGAATGCACGAATTTTAAAATTCATGATCCACGACACGCAACAGTGTTACACATTACTCACAGCAAAGATTAATTTCTTTTAATCAGGCGATTGCATCGTTGATTCAACACGTGTTTCACGGTAACTCGTTACAGCTTGTCATTATTCTTTCTACCTTCTTCATTAGTCTCTATATAAACCGATTAATTGCTATTAAGATTATCGAATAAATAAAACAGAGAACGGACATCACGAAATGTTTGTGCCGGTGTTTTCCACTTCGTTAAAATTTTGGCGCTTCACTTTCGAAAGGTACAAACGTTGATCCCAGAGTGCCTGAACAACGATGGCAGCCGCCCACATTTTACAGCGTCACTTGAACGAAGATTCTATGGCAGCATTATTAATTTCCACGTTGAAAACTCACGAGAGCCCCCGCGGATGGAATGTTCCGCGGCTCTCAGCGGTGGTGAATCCGGATCCACGAGGTGATCTATGGTCCGAGTGAGATGTTTTGAGCGGACGATCCGTTCTCGATCCTCCGAGCCACGATCGCGGCCTCTCTCCTAAACGATCGTTTGTCTTAATCGCTGCCATCGATCGCTCCTCGTCCCTGTTTTCGTTACATTATATCGCACCGGTGGCAGCTGCGGTGCTTGTTTCATCTAAAGATACGTGGGCGTCCTCGGCCGATTTCACTTTATCAGACTATCTTTCGGTCGAGTTCTAATCGGACTTGTTTATACCCGCCGATCAATTACAACGATTTTGAAATATTCCTTCTCAGGAAAATAGTCGATCATTTGGTATAATATATTTGTATAGAATAAGTTTATCGTGGAAAAATAATACCATAATCAGCGTGAAGAAACGGACGAAACAAAATCGCGCCGATAAAACACGGTTCGCCGTCAGGATCGGTATTTTATTTCGATAGGGCTAACTTCTTTCTCGTTTTCCTTCACCCCGGCGCCTGGACCGTTGCGTCGTAGGTTGGCGTCGAATTAATTCGATAAAAAGATATAAAAAGAAAGAAGACAGACACATCCGTATCGTGCCGCGAAAGAATTTTCGGGGCTACGACGCCCCCCACTGGTGGTCCGGGATTAGTCTCCAGGGTCGTCAAGCAGAAACTCGATGTGCTCCGTTCGGTAAATCATTGGTTAACCGAACGCAAGGAAATCAGGGCCGTGCTCAAACGTTCGCTGTTGGGGTTTCACAGCGGGCGCTCGCTGCCAGCCGCGCGCATTCACCTTCGTACAAAACGAGAAATCGGCACGGTTTGTAAGACATTTGTACCGGCAGATCGCACGCTCTCTCGGTCCTTGCTCTCGCCTCTTGGATTATCATCGAAGAACAAGATGTTCGAATCATCGGCCACAGCAGAACTTTTCTCTCTTCAAGTTTTCCATAAGTATACTTTTAATTTCAAATGTACACGTTCGATTCTCCTTATTTAGGATGTTGCAGCTCGAGGATTGGATCTGCCAAAGGTGGACTGTGTGATTCAATACACAGGACCGACGTCTGCCAGAGATTACGTGCATCGAATTGGTAGAACCGCGCGAGCTGGTTCTTCCGGTTCGGCGACTATCTTTTTAACCCCGCCAGAAATTGAATTTGTCCGAATGCTCGAGTCTAGGCGTATCAGAATCAGGCAAGAGATCATGGACGATATTTTAAACAACCTATTGACGCCCCTGTCGAAACATTCTTCCGTTCACAACGCAGCGATCGGGCTTCAGAATGAGTTCGAAACTATGGTGTTGGAAGATACGAAATTGCGGGAAAGAGCGTGCAAAGGTAAGCCTGCTTTAAATACGCTAACGTAGATGGGTGATAGATGTATGCACGGAGGTAAGAGCTCGATAGAAAGTCGAGTCGACTTTACGGTTTTACGCTTAATCCGATTTTAACCTCTGCCATGATGAGACACAAAGTACTCATGAAATTTAGCGAAGGATGAGGAAGCACGCACTTCGATTCAGTTGGATCGGAACGAAAGCGAGCTGACTTTGGGGGACAGTAAGCCAATTCCAGCGGGCACCCTACTCGCATATAAAGCAACCCTTACACGACCGCGTTGCAGAGCCTTTGCTCCGTCTCGGTTTTCGTCGGCCACTTGGATATTTACATACTCTCTGGATGATGGGAGCGATGATCTTGTTTGCTGTGTCATGGTTCCCCTATTAGAGTCGTTAAGCCGAAAAATTTATTTGCTGCGATAATAAATCCATTAGAACGCGACGATTCGAGTTTCATTCGGAGGGAATACTTATCCTCATGCTCGAATATTACGAGCCTGCTATAAAGTACGATTTGCGATGCCAGAGAGACACAGTCGATAGTGTCAGTAGTGTTCTCGCCGTTCGAGGGTGATCGATTCCAAAACGAAAAATAAAGGCCATAAATCTTTCTAAGAGGTTTTTGAATTTCGTAGTTGTATCACGTCAAGCGTGGCTTTACACGAAGGTTAGCCACGGTTTTTGAGCGCTTAGCCGCCTCCAGATTTGAGTGACGGTACACAGTTAACCACTTGACCGTTCCTCTACGTGCCTCGGGTGATTGATAGATTAATTGTCGTTGATAATTCGACGCTGCGCTTTCCACGAGGTCGTGTCGTTACAAAGAAACAGAGAAAGACCGTGAAAGCAAGAGATGAACACAAATTTGATTTAGTTGTACGTACCTTGAAATCGGAAACCTTTCAGACGATACCGTAATTCTTTTTTTTTTTTGCAACACCTCCAAAAATCATAACGATGACGAAGCAATATCTAAAAAAGAAAAAAAAGTATCAAACACTTCGTAACGACATCTTTCGTTCTTTTCTAAGTCCAAAATTTAATTCGTGAGCAATGTAATATCCTGGCAGAGCGCATAGAAGTGGAAATCTTGCTAATTCGTAACATTATCGCCCCAATAGAGCCGAATAGCCCTCAATAGTGAATACAACTCCATAGAACAACCCCCTGGCCTTCGACCACTACCACCAATCAAAGAGATTCATCCACTCCAGCTTGTGTATATGTGTCGTCCTTTATACCAGTCCTTAGCTATAGCCTTTTCAGTGTAACTTTGGTAAATGCTTCTGATACTTTTCCATCTTTATTAAATTCTATGAAAAGTTTATACCTTCATCTGCTCATTTACGTTTCCTCACGTTTGTATTATAGACTAATTACCGATGAAATGATATATCGTAAATATTTTTTTTAACGAAAAACGTAATTTAACTTTCCGAAATAAAGGAATTACTAATGTTTATCTTCGATATATTTTTTACAAAATTCTTTCTACTAAGAGGAAGTGGATAAATGGTACACAACAAGTTAGATCGAATCTAGTGTAGACCACTTGCACGCCTTTCGCATGGGGGTGGCCGACACAATCCAACCACTGAATGTGGCTTCCGCCAAAACCACTTACGCTTTGTGGCGAGAGACTCTTAACAATGCGATACAGGATACAAATACAATAAGACGCAGTTACATCACTTAGGAACAATGCCACCCCACCCGGCCCACTCTTGCAGCCCCTACTCGCGTTCTCTCTGCCTTCTCGGCTAGATACCACCCCCGCGGGTGATTTATGTGCTAAATGGAGAAAAACATTTCTCCCTTTTCAACGTCGACACCGGGCCACCAGAGAAAGATCTTTGCAAGTTTCTTATGTACGGAAGCGTCGAGTCGGGATAGAAGGCAGACGGAAATCAAGCCGGAAAATGTCAAGACATAAGGTCTACGAGGTGAATTATCGGAATTAAAGACGCTTAAGTTTTCCTGATAGAAATAGTCGTCCAAGTTCTTTTTACTAGACCTTACGTTTTAATTTTTACATACGATATCTGTTCGACAAACAAATTTGATACGCGCTTGGAAATACATCGAAAAGAAACAACAAATTCGCAGATATTCTTTGACATCGATAATCGTAGCTTTCAACTCGGATGAATTTGAGCGAAGGGGAGAAGCTGAAACATGCCGATCCGTCAAAAGAGCGGACAGAGAAGCACTTCACGGTAGATTTTTCGCACGGAGTGACAGTAACAGTGGCACATGTCAAGTTCTCTCAGGATCGGTGAACCCCCGAGTTTCTCACCCGCTCGCGGAAGCTGGAGAAGTTAAGAGGGAATAAGGGGGATGACTATTAGCCACAGCACTTGACTCGACCCCCGTTAATGCCTCTTAATAGCACACCGCGGGCCACACACCCCATAGAATCGCGTGCGCTGCCTGCCCCCCGTGGAACTTAATGGAAGCTCGATTAATAAGGGCGCGCTACGCGCAGTCAATGATTAACATCCGAGTTACAGTGCACGTGGCCTCATTTACACGTGGACGAAATCCACGCTATTCTTAAAGCTGTTCGCGACGGTTCTCGAGATTTTATTCGAACTCGCTGCTCGTCGAACGTTATTAGAGCTTGTAACGTAGCTACGATCAAACGCGCGAGTAATCTCGAATCTCGTTGGTTTTCAGCGTACACCTCGTGGATACGTTTCTACTCTAGCTACCCACGCGACATGCGGGAGATCTTCGATCGACGAACCGTTCATTTGGGTCACTATGCAAAGAGTTTTGCTCTAAGGGAAACTCCGCAGCGAATCGGTGGAATAGGGAAAAAGCTGCACGAGAAAGACAGCTCGAAGCAACAGCATAACAACAGGCTCACGAACGAGAAGTAAGTATTCGATTTTATTCTGCGATGTCTCTATCCTTACGTCACCTTATTCGATACGATACGATAATCCGAACGGATTCTTATTCGATTTCAAAGAGAAACAGGAGAGACAGACTGCCGGGTGACCGGTTGGTCGATGTTTGAGGTAGACAATCACGGAGACGAGCGAGCTCGCAGTATTAATGACGGATTCATGCGTGGCTTAGCGTGTTAACTGCGATGCACCCCTCTCTCCATCTCTCCCTCTCTTTCCCTCTCACGACAATAACTAACAAACGCAACCACGTGTGTTAACAGATAGTACACGCAAACGTAGCGGGAGGACAGCTCGTGGTTCCTAGAGAGGTTAGATACGTCAAAACTGTCGCTTTGTGTCATTCGTCATGTACGACGAACGGGCGGACATGGTGTACGGTGGCTGGCAACCATAAGCCATACGGCTCTCGTCGTGCTCATCCTCGTTGTTCCCTATCTCTCTCGGTTTCCCTTCGTTTCTCTCTATCTGACGTCGGTTGGCTCTCGTTCTCTCTAACCGCGTCTCCGTCTATCTCTCCGGGTATGCATTTCACATGGCATTCGGCTGGCTTCTGCCCTTCTCCAGGCTTCTCCCGTTCTCTCTCTCTCTCTCTCTCTCTGACTATATCTCTCCATTGTTCATAATTATACAATACGGCTATTAAACAGACTGATGCGACCGCTACTTCCGGCCCTGGCTGCGCCATTTACGGAAACCACGGGACGAGCACGAGCCTCCCTTCACTCTCTGCTTCTCTTGTCCCCGTCTCTAATCTTCCCCCTCTTTATGGAAAACTCTCACCCGCAACGTCACTCTGATTTTCTGGCCATCGCTCGTTATTTCTTCGACATCCCGTATTTTTTCCGGTCCGAGGAGGTCGCGTTTCGTCGATCACGATTATCGGCAGATAAGACGGCGCGTGTACCGTAACGCTAAATTACTCTTTCGTTGTACGATACGTAGACCATTTCTAATAAATCTGGCCTTTCTACTCTCGTTTATGTCTCTTATATTTGGCTACTTCGTCTTACAATTCTAATCGTAGAACTTACACGGTAACCGTCTGTCCATATCGCTCCAAAAGGGTATTTATCTATCGAGATGTATATCGACGTTTCGATAGTGACACGCACCATGCCGCTTTCTTTAGGGCAGACATTAAGCACTAACTTGTTTAATGCGATTTGAATGGGCGTGCTTTCGATGCACACAACGGGTAACCGACGGGTGCCCTCCACCCGTAGAGAGAGAACAAGTTGGTTTTAATGGGTGAAAGGCGGGCACCGAGCTGACGCTCCAATGGATCGAGAGACCCATGGTGTACGCCTCTGTGGGTGCGATTACGCTTGTTGTTGTGTGCGTTTCTATATATATTTACCGACTCACGCCAGGGTATACGTGTCACCATGTGCGCCCGTGAACACGTCTAAACACCATCTTTTCCACGATGGATCATAGGATACACGAGAAGGAAACGTTTTAGGAAACGTTGGTGTCCATCGGTCGAGGGTTTCGATCCTCTTAGAGAAGCGAACCGAAGGGAACGGTTGTTTTTGACGAAGCTGCAGATTTTTGCCGACACGTCGTCGTATCGCGTGCTTCCGTAGAAAAGAACGATTCCGTTTTCTTTCTGATTTCGATGTTTCTTTTGTGGCGCAGCATTAGCCGCCGCCAAAGATTAGGCGAATAAAACGGATCGACCGGGAAAAACTTAGTGACGAACGTGAAATTCGGTACGGCAGTTGGCCGAAATTCTGTGGCACGCCAGCGGACCAGGGGGTGTATTGCCGGTTTTTAATGCGAGTCCGCTTTTTTGTCGATTTTCGATTACCTCGCTCTGTCCTCGCCACATGTCGTTTACGTCGAATTACCGAAAATTGCGGGTTAGCCCTAATGCGACGATTAAGGAGCGTCTCTGCGTTTTCAGGCTCGACGGGGAGCCGGCAAAGAAGCAGAAGCGTCAAGGTGACGAACCGAAGATGGGGTTGCTGAAGAGAGTCAGAATGCTTAACACCTCCGAGTACGACAGCGGCCTCGAGCCCGTGAAGAAGCCAAAGAAATCCTGAGCTTCGCATTATCACCTCGACTACTATCGAACAAAATACGATTTCGTTATCGTGATTCCCACCTCTCATGTAAATATACTGTGCCTTCCTTTAAGCGCACGGTTAACCGGAAAATCAGGTTACTCGCATTTTCCTCGTTTTAACCAAGCTGCTGCTTACTTACTCCGTTATACCATGCGATGTACATATCCGTAGGTACACGGTTGGATAGATCGATTGTTCTGTATATAGAAATATAATCTCGTTCGATATCTCTATGATATAAAGATACCAAATGTTCGAATATTACGGAAGGAATAAACTCGGCTTACGAAGCTTGCGCGTTACGTTCCTCGTCTACCTCTCTTCCCAAATGAAGTAATTAAATAATTTCAACGAAATTCCTCTCGCTCCTTGCACAGTTCGTCGTATCGTATACTCGCAGAGCATAGTAAACAGTGCACTAAATTGCGCTACGCCGAGTGTGCGCGGATGTGGTGTTTTTTGGTCGTAAATATGCGAGGACGAGGCGTAAGTATGTCGGTATGCAGACGAACGCAGAATAAAAGGGGGAGACAGAACCGAAAGAGGAAGGGGAGGAATAAGGGCGGAGGGATATGATTAATACGGCAGCATTATTTTCAGATTTTTTGCAGCGCGATCCGCGAGCGCAAATTGCTTGCAAATAAAGGCGGCGTCGACTATCGCCGCTGGTAGGACAACGAAGAAGCGGAGGGGAACAACGTTGAAGAAGAGAAGGGGTGGAGGCCGAGAGCTCAGCCGGGCTTAATTTAATTTAATTATGCCTTCTTTCTTCGCTACCAACGCGCTGGAAGATAGATGGCGTGCTCGGAATCGCCTGAATTGCCTCTCCTGCCGGCATCGGCGTTCGGAATTACGATTTTCTCTGATAGATTTCGACTTTCCATTAATCGGTCAACCTTGCCGATTAATCGTTGCGATGGCGACATTCGCGAATTTTTCATTCGAAAGTTCGATTCAGCGTTCGGTATTGCATTCGCGATTCTACTCGGCAGTCGATTTCCAAGTGGTGGCTGCGTCACGAAATAGAAATTTATTCGGTCTTCGCGTGCAAAGTTCGTTGGTCGATTTACCCGCGACGAGGAATAATCACCGAACAGCGATTTTTATTCCGCGTGACCGCATATTTTCGAAAAATCAACCAGATGGTCGTGAGCCGAACCATCGTGTCGTTCGGCTCGTTCCTTCGAACTTCGAGCAGATTCATTTGCCTTAACGATTGTCCGCGTGCCGAATAAAGTGTTTTTCATCGTCGAAAGAACAGTAAGCGTCGCATGACACGGTGAAATTTAATTAAACGTAATGTCCCTCGCTCTCGTCCCGATGCCTTTTCGAAACCCACCCAAGTAGCAATCTGTGAGCGGGCACATTAGACGAGACGGGGCAAAGAGTGCGATATTTATTCGTAATGTGCATCGCAATTCGTCGTGGCTTAGCATCAGTCATAGTCATCGCGAGCGTGCACACGCTCATAATGAACCGTACGATTAGGATATCCCGTTTGTTCATTCGTCGAATGGGTTTCGTGGACGAAGAAGTAATCGTAGATTGCTTCGAACGAATAAAAAGGAAAGCCGAAGAAAGGGTGTAATTCTCATTACCGGAGGATATGCGCAGCTTGAGTCCGATTAATATGACAGAAAAGGGAGGAGGGAAGGAGATGGAAAAAAAGAGGGGGAAAAAAAAACGATAAAGAAAAGAGCCGACTGCACGGGGACGAACCGCGTATCCACCCTCGTGTTTCGTTTTTACGTAGAAAAATGCGTGTCCGCGACTAATGCGCCACTGAAAAAACGTAAGCAGATATAAAAGGAACCGATTATTCCGGGCGATTACCGATTTCCGGCCAGTTAACGATTTTTTCGAATCGTTTACACCGCAGACCGTGTTCATTATTACCAGTCGTTACATCTGGTATTTCGTTGGCTGCTTTTGAATTACGCCAACATCGAAATCAACGCGCACCGTTCTGCAACAGATTGCAAAATACGATTTACGAAAGGATTCATTTAAAAGGCATCGAAGTTCGATTTTAATTGGATACTTTCAATCGTTTCGTTATTTCGAGAATACGCGACACGTGTCGCACGATTCTACTATCGAATTATCGCAGCTGTTCCACGGGAAATATCACGTGTGTCTCACGCGAGCCTATCGTTCACGTGACAAAACTATTTGACGATGAAAAGTATGTTTTGTGATTTCACGCTCGGAATTAAGGATAATATATCGAGGAGATGATCGCCGATGTTCGGACATGGGTTCGACGATCCCTCTCCGCTAGTGTACCATATTTTTCGTAATAAGTACGTTGTTATCGCGCGCATCGGAAGATATCGAGAAGTTTCATCGACGGTCCGAAAGGCAAAGAAAGAAAGAAAGAAAAAGCTGGCGCGATCGTTCGTGTATCGGGCGAACCATGTTAATAATTCAACCGTGTACGTAGATATGTAATTGTTGCTCTAATTATTCCGATAACGGTGCAATTAAGTTTCACGAATAACGCGATTTATGTCAGCGACGCGGTGCACTCTCTTGCCTCGACACAATGAAGAGAGAATTCTTTCGTGACGGCAGGAAGACGAGAGAATTATTTCCTCAAGAGCGGCAAGTGAAATCCGTTCGAAAATGCGTCGGAATCAAGGCGATTAGCATTTTGCAGGCTGCTCATATCCCATGGAAACGTTTTATTGGCCTGTCGTGTGAAGGAGCCATTGCCTCGGCCAGGCGGCGGTAGCAATAGTCGCACGTTACCTGCAATAGCTCTACTCTTCCCTCGTTATTTCCTCGTCTATACGATATGGATACATTGCACTGCACTCGCTGTGTATACTCGAATCCTTGGGTTAAACTAAACTGCGATCCGGTTACTCAACGTTCCCTCTATACACTCTCTACGTCTCTATTCGACACTTTAGATTATCTTCTCTGATGCGTTACGGAGATTCTACGCGTTGCGTTAATAAATAGAATTCTAATAGAGAAATAAGTTTTTCGTCGTCTTTGGTCGATTAGATTGGAAGGGGAAAAAACGGAAAACGCATAACGGCGAAAAATCGTGTAAGCGAAAAGTTGCGAAAAATGTATTACGATGTTGCATTGTACCGTTTCGAACATCGTTATGTTCAATTCATGGTAGATTTGCCGGTCGATAGGATTTCTCGTGCATTACCGCATTAGTGCACTTCATCGCGATAAGTAACAAGCTGTAAACTGCTTTCCCCGATGTGATGCAGGACTGCGCGATTTTGTTGCCTCGGTACAAACGATAATAGCGCCCGTATACACCGGTTACTTAACGTTCATTATAATTAACACGCTCGATGCCTTAACTTTCCCAGGAGGAAAGCGAGAATAATGTGCGTTTGTAATCGCCGACGCGTACGCATTTAAGTTTATCATTTCCTCGAGTCGCTAATGACCAAGGAATTTACAAAATTTAACGTACCTTGTAAGTAATTTTAATAGATCTCGACTCCTTTAACCCCTGCCACGTACCGTGGATTCCGTTAGCTTTTAATTAATATAATTACAGCATCGGGCAACGCGTCATATTTCTACAGACTTAATGCAAACGCTATTCGCGCGATTCTTTAGGAGGTGTTTTGCACACGTTAAAGTACAAATCGGAAAAGGCAAAGATTGGAAAAAGAAGCGGCGTTCGCCAATTAGAAATATTTGGACGAAAAGTGAGTCATGCAGGAGGAGTTTAATGAACGATCGCGCACAGCGGAAGCGTGGAACTCGGTGAAAGCAACGCAATCCCATTTCGCGAATTCCGGGTGTCTTTGAAGCGACGATCCGCCGCGATATTCGCGCTCCGTGTTCCACAACAATTAACCGATGGCAATTAAGACATCTAAATTAATTCGTTATAAACAAGCCAGATATTCCATAGCGAGCGAAGCCACGTAATTGCCCGGATTCTCACAAGCCGCGCAGAAGAGAGAGAATCCTCGGTGCACACCTACAGCTGCATCAACGCGCGGCGTGTTATACATAATGTATATGCATGTACACCTGCAATTTACCAACACGAGCATCGTCGCCCGGTAATAGCAACAATTACTTTATTTTACCATCTTCCCGGTTCTCAAACGAGCGCGCGAGCTTCACCTAGGCAATTTCATTTCCTCGCATTTTAAATATCCGCCTGTATAGAAGAAACCCGTCGTCAAGGCGACTTTCTTTTCTCGCCGCGGAATCGGCCGACTGTTTAGACGCGAATTAAAAAGCCTTCTGCGCATTTAGCTCGCCTACCGACTGACGGTGCGCGCTAAAACGAGACTCGAACGTTCGGGAAACAATGCGCTGATTAGACGCGATCTTCGGTATTTATGTCTGCCGTTGTAGCCTCCACACGTAACGATGGCCTTAATTTGATGATCAAGATCTGAGAAAATTATAAGTTACCGTTTCCTGGAACAGCTTCCCGTTGCCGTGTAATACACCAAATTGAAATTGTAATTTAGTCGTATGAACGCTTACTTACGCTTTGAGTACAACGATGCTTATTCTTTTCGTCCGCTTATGACGAGTCCCTTTCCAGCCCATCGATAACCATCGCTAATTATATGCATCAATTAAAAGAAGAAAATAAAACCGTCCTGTAGAGAGTTTAAGCTAGATAGGAAAGTTAACGAAAGATAGAACATGCCGTGCACGAATGTACGAACAGGAACCCCGGTTGGCGTTTCATCGTCGCGAATACACGGTCCGAGTGGTTTTATGTAATAATTTCATTATTGCACGAATCTCGATAGCTTCCTGATGCCGTGTTGTTATGTTACACGATAATTGTCGTTTTTCACGTCCGTTTCCTCGTTTCGAATTATTCTAGTTACGATCCGAATATAATAATAATAATAATAATGCCCGAAGCGTACGGCATACGCTTTGAAAACTAGGCGTTCGATAATGTCACAATAAAACGCGACGTCGCGCATCACCGCGACAACAATTCGCTCTTTCCTTTTATACCTCGTCGTTTACGCTAGTTTTTTCCTTTTTTTTTCCCCCAACGTTTCACACGGTTTGAGCGCCGACGAAATCGTTAGAAACTCACTGTCGCAAACATACGTTTTGCGAAATTTTATGTAACAGTTTCGTCGTCTCGCGACTCCTGCCAGTTTCCTGACGGGATAACGCTGCAACGCACGGTAATTGTCATTTTTCACGTCCGTTTCCTCGTTTTAAACCATCCTGCCTATTCGCTGAGCGACATTTTAACGTTAACGAGTATGTAGTAGTTTAACGACACTCCTGGGACTTAATTGGCTACCGGTGGATTCATCATGCCGCTCAGCTACGCCTGTTCCTTTTGTTTCACGGACGCATCAATGTTGCGCTTAACTTTGCAATCCCTTCTCACCGGTGATTAATGTCCTGCAAACGATGCACGCTGATGAACAATGACAAATCACTATCGCCGAACTGGTCGGTAATTTAAAAATTCGAATTTAAATAACGAAAATATCTCTCCCTCCCTACGACGAACTAACGAAAGACAAAACGAAAGAATGGAAAGACGACAGCTACGAAGACTAGTAGAGGATTGTATTTGCAAGAGAACATCGTTGCCGACAAATTGCAAGGAGTATCGACAGTGTGACGTTTAGCGAATCGATGATGTTGCTGGTCGACGCCTCGCGGTAAAAACGGCGGTTTGAAAAAAGAAGGAAAAAGGAAACGACGGGAAGAGGAAGGGGTGGGGAGGGATACTCGAAAATTATTCCGATATGAAACTCATCGCGCGGCGTATCGCGTCAAAGGAGCCAATTTAAAACAGCCCTTTCCAAGATTATCAGCGCGTCGTTGCGGTGGGATTAATATATAAAAAAGACGAGTACAACGAAGTCGGGGAAGGGTGAGCCGAGAAGAGAGATAAAGAGAGAAAAAGAAAGAGTAAGAGGAGGGGCAGAAGCGTGCGGGATTGGTAAACTTCCCGGTAATTTGTTCGTCAGTCGCTTTGAACCTCTTTTAAACAACTACTGTGTTCTCTTCCACGTTTTTTCGCTATCTTCCCCCACCCTTCGCGTTGCTCGTTTGAAAGAGGAAATTATTGCAGACTCGACGAACGAACGAACGAAGGAAAAAGAAAGGCGGAGAAAGGGGCAGGGAAACGGTGGAGGAAAAACTTCGTGATTAAAGGTGCTTCGGCTTGTTAAATTATTCGGTAAGAAAGTGCTTGGGATGGCATTAAAGATTCTATCGTGAGAAGTTTCGGATGGTATTTCCCTCGCAATTATCGATGAGTCTAATGAATTTGTTCCTACTTCCCTCTTACTTCATCCTACGCCACTTTTCTGCAAATCTCAAATGCATTAAACATTTCAGTGTCACTCGTGAACGGTGAGCATTTCCATTTCTTAAGTAATTACAGAGAATAACGTGGATTTCAAGAATGAGAAAATTACAGCAAGGGATTGTTGCCTTGTATCCTTAATTGCCCCACTTTTAAACGTACATCCTGGATCTTGGTATTAACGACACGCGAGCTCCCTCCGAGTAGTAACGAATATCCTTCGCAGCCGCAATAAAACGTTAATTTGGAGTATCGACATCATGAAAGCAACTGGGCGAACACGATAAACAGATTACAAGATACTTGCCGACCGCAGTGCCTTCGGGCCGGGTTTTACGTTTCTACGTATTTACGTATTTGTAATGCACTTAAATACATTCTGATGCAAATTTGAACAGTTTCTTCAGATCGAAATTATTAAAACAGAAACTTATCTGTATTTCAAATTCTTTCAAACATACGTTTCTTCGTGTTTAATTATATGTGTATCGTTATTTCTACATCTATTAACTACTATCATAGCATATTAAAGGCGATTTCAGAGGCATTATGAAACATAGTTATAAAAGATAAGATCGTTATAACTTACCGCGTAATCTCGGTTACGGATCTCGGCGTGCGTAAAATGGCGTTGAATTTTCCGCTTCCTACGTTTGTCGTTAGAAGGTATTTTTATTCCTCCTCAGTCCTTACGTGACTTCTCATTGCTTCTTTTCAAACGAGACACGCAAACACACACATGTCGACAGATGGTCAATTGAACGTTCTACAGCGTCGTTGGCAATTCCATCAAACGCTCTTGTAACTCTCGATCGGATAGAATGATAAAACTTTTCGAGGTTTCCTACTTCGTTATTGCTATTTATATTGTTTTTAATTACTCGTGATTACTCTGATAAAAAAGGTTAGATAGATTATTTCATTCATTGACAAATAATTATTGTCGAACCAAGTGGGAATGACATCTCATCGATATAATTTCCTGCTGCGTCCAAGTTAATTCGAGGAACAGTGCAACACGGTTCGTTGTACCTTCGAGGCACGAGCAATAAAAAGTGAAACGACCACGATTGGACACACCTGTAACTGCATGGCCATTATGCGATGTTGTCGTGTCGATTTCGAAATTCGATCGCCTCGGATCACCTAAGGTTTCTCGACCGTTACTCGTTGTCACCGACTCTGCCAGATTATATTTGGATTTGCATACGATCGACGCGAGTCATGAGCTGCCGCGTTACAATCGCACTAACACATATTCCCGTTTCCGTATCGCATCATACGGAACAATTCAACGCGTTAATTACGGAGGCACAAACGAGATATACGAGAATCTCAGGTAGAAACGTGTCACGCCGCGAAAACACTTGATTAATTAATCGGGTACGATGCGAACATTGCGCGGCGAATTGAACGTTGACAAAAAAGTTAGGTTACGTTCTACTCTGCGAGTCAAAACGGTTCTTACTAATCACTGAATATACCGCGTTGATATTTATCATAATTGGATATCGTAAATCATTTTAATTAAAAAGAAAAGAAATACATACTTACGACAGTCCGATATAGATATTCATAGAAAAAAATTATACATGGAATTGTTCGTACATACATTACACTGATTAGACTTTCTTTTACACGCTACTTCCGCTTTCGCTGCGCCGGAAGTGTTTCCATAATTAATTCGTAGGAAAGATACGTATCTGGATTAAACGAGCGGTAAAGCAGAGAAGAGATTTCTTTCTCGATTTTAACGTTCGCACCATTTCACCGTTATTTTCTATGATAGAAAAGACGAGACACCGATAAGCGCGGGGTAAAGTTAGGCCCGTGTATGCGCATCCAGGAATTCGATCGGTCCATCGATAATAGATTCTAAATCCGCGAGACTGCGCTGTTCGATAATAATTGGAAGAAGAACGGTTCGCGCACTAGTCGGTAGGGTGTGTGTACAGCGCACACAGGCTGATGTTAGACGTTTGATTAATAGCGTCAGCGCTCATTGGTCACGCTACTAATAAAGGAGCGTTCACACGTATTAAAAGTTCGCGCCTCTGCGTCCACGCCGGTATGCTCGTCGTCTTCGGTCGTTGTGGTCGAGAGTAGTGCGATATAACGAGGGAATGGCGTGTCTTGCTCATAATTGAAGCGAGCACCTACAATCCAATCGTTCTTAATCATTCGAATTCATCTCGCCTGCGAGTTCCGTTCTCCATTATTGCTCGTTGCCTTGCCAAGTCGCGAAAGTTATACGAACCTCTGCGCTCCTTTACTGCCAATAACAAGTATGGACGAATGACGTTTGGGCAGTTACCGTCCCAGTTCGAGTAAAAATATAATTCGACACGATAGGTAAGTTTAAAATGTTTGCTGCTATTCGTCCAATGTTAAACATTCGATTTTGTATGCTTATACATGGTACGATAGGAGGTGTATATATATAAGGAGGTAACGGTAATTGACGCGAAAACCCGTGGATTTAAATACGTGCTCGAGACAAGCGAGTGCTCGTAAATTAATTTTTCCCTCTCCTTCGTAGTAAAAGGGCGAAGAGATTCGCGAAGAGCGAAAATGGCGGAGATTACGCGAAATTATGCAAATGCGCGGCATTGTAAAGGGGATCTGTTTTTCGTTTTATTGGACTGGGGCCTGCGGTATCCTCGGTCGTATAACCGAAACAAAAGCTTACCTAACGCAGAAACAAAGGGTGTAGGGGCGAGTAGAAATCTCTTGGGGGCACACATGCAACGAATTTAACTGCTTCCCCAGGCATTACTCTTGCTGGGTTTCTTTTATTCCCGCCTATTCTCTAACTACCCTCTCCTATCGGTCTTCGTATCCTTCTCACATGGTTTACTATTTGCACAAGCGAAGATCTTTCGGTTTAACCTTTACCCGCGATATAATGCATTGTTAAGAAATCTGCACACTGGATACATTTTACGCAACGCTTTCCTAAATATCAAAATATACATTTACGCTTAGAACTATTTATTAACAGTAGATTTTCTTCTGACAGCTTATAAATCGATATGCAAGCTTGAAGGACGGTTGCTTTGAAAGGATATTCATTATGCCTCTGAAAGTCCGGAGTCTTCGTAACTGCTTTTAAAAGGTGACAAAATCCCCTTAGAGCACGCTTCGCAAGGGTGGACTAAGTTACAATTAATTAATTGACTTCGAGTCCCTGTAATTCATGCGGTGAGTCAAACTTAATTAATTATCCTTCAGGATCAGAAAGGAAAAGGTTGGGTCAGGAAGAACTTTTCACCTTCCGATTCTAAAGGCTATTTGTAATGCTTTTGCCTATAAACCGTTTTACTTCCTATAAAAATGTACATTAACAATTGGTTTCTTACATTGATATTTAATTAAAAGAGCGAATCGCTAACGAAGATAAAAATATTATTCATATCTCGAATACTTAGTAAGAAGTATTTTTAAAATAAGTAGTAGAATTAAAACTAAGCGCCGTGTAATAATATCAATGAATGTAGCCACTTCACCTTCCCCTCCATATCCGACATCGATAAAATAGGTTGAAATGTCGGTGGTTGGGAAGGCTATTAATTACAAACACCCTCCGCTATTGTAACGTCGCCGATAACTTTTCTATTATCCTGTTAAAGGGGATTTAAGGCCGTGTAGTCTTAACAACGGCATGCTTGTGGGGCGTATAATCCTTACTATCATTATCCATATTTCCTTTTTTTTTAACATGACTTTTACATCTGCTCCGAGACGAATAAAAATTCGAAATCTCGTTATCCGGGAAAGACGATGTTCAGCTGTTAGATCGTACGATACGCTCACAGATGTTTCACTCGCACGATTTTTACATCTATAAAAGCGCAGGGGCACGATTTCGTTCTTGAAGTCATAAAGTTTGAGGTAAGGACCACCGCGTACACATATGGTACGGCCCTTTGTTGTTAATGGAGGCCTTGATGATTGCGGACGATCGCCGAAGGTGTCTGCCTGTCTGACAAGCCGACACTCTACATTGTAATTAATCAATATTACATCGACAATGGAGTTCGAGGCAAGGGCTATTGTTGTAATTTGCTGTTCTTCTCCCTTTTGTTTACGCCGCAATCGGCTACAGCTGCGATTTTAATTGCACCGCTTTAGCGGGATACAGAGCTGTGCAACTTTCAAAAAATCGCTCAAACGAGATCCTGCTTAATGAGTCCTTCCAATACCGATTGCATCGCCTTCGTAAATAGCTTCGTCGATTTCACACGCGTGCCTATATGAACGATAAAAGTCCTACGTAACAATACAATTAGTTAACTAAACGATCCCCTCGTTCCTTCTTTTTGGTTTCTTTTTTTTTTGGAAAATTTGCCTTAAACGAGGGTGAAAATTAATTGTTAGGAGAGAAAAAAAGGAAGAAGAGAAATGGGCGAAAATTCGGCAAGATTCTAGCGTAGAAGCGGGAAAGGGTAATTACTAATGATCGCGGAGGATCGTTATTAACCCTTCTGGTGGCGAGGCATCAGGCTTCGGACGTAGCAGGACCATTGTCCATTCCGCTAGGTTCATTACGGTGTTCCAGTAGGGAATGAGGCGATGGTCGGCGGGATGAAGTAAAAAAGGGTAAAAGAAAAATAAGAAAAGTGTCGAGGTCAGAGGAGACCGAACGGCTACCGTGAATGGCGTAGCCTGACCCAAGAGCTGCCGGGCATCAAAGGGCCTCAAAAGGGCCGCTTCGAACCTCGGCTGTCCGAAGCTCATTTGTTTTCACCGGCGTATGGAAAGATCGATCGGCCGATGTCTTAACCCTAGACTCTCACAGAATCATCTGCTTTCGATAAGAAAAATTCTGAGGCATTAATTAGATCGGCCGGTAATAGAGTCATGATGGAAAACTGATTGCCGCGTGGAAGTTCCGGCAATTTACTTACGTCAAGCATCTTCCACTATATTTTCTTCAACATTTTCTTCCTGATCTTCTTGTACAGGCTTCTTGCGATACCAGCGATCAGTTCGATGGATAGTCGTTAATTTTAATCGACGAAACGATTTGAAATTGTTCGCTCGAAGAATAAAACGATAGAAGCTACGACGAATTCTTCCGATCATCTACGAAATCGTCGTATCTATATGTTCTCACGGCAAAAACATGTTAGATATCTTACGTGATCGCAACGAATGAAAATTCCACGAAGTCAGACGTGCAGACTGAAAGCGTGTTGGGAAGTTTTGAAATAAAAAAAAAATCGGATGAGGAAAAGGTTACGGGGATACTAGGATTGCATTTACAAGGAGCGCGCGCGGTAGTCGAGAAACGAAGTGAAATTATCGATGCGATTGCCACTGAAACATCTCTGGACGAAGGGCCGACAAAGGGTCGATCAGCGATTCTCTCCATCTCGCTTCATCTCGTTTCTTTTTCGAAAGATAACCCCACAGTGGCCACCTTTTTGTTTGCACAGTAAGATTGCTTGCCTCTTGCTCGGAAATTGACCGAAGATTGCGGCCGACCGACGTTTGCTCTGCGGCCACGGCCTTAACTTTTGCGCCACCACAAAAATATCATTGGCTTCCTCCTTTTCTCTGCCAACTTCTTTCTCTTCTTCTTCTCCTGCTTCTTCGTATTTCTTCTCGGTATCGATTTCTTTTGCATTTTACGCGTCCGTGAAAAACCAAACGATCTTTTAAATTTTTCTTCGTCGAAAGATTCGACGCTCGATACGTCATCCGCTTTCGAACGCACTGCTCGAACAAGTTCGTCATTACGAGATACCGTTTCAAATTTCTCTTAAAGACTATCGAGATAGTTCCACTTTGATAAAACCGTTCTTTCCTTGTACGACTTCGAAGTCGATGTAAAGGATAGTTGTTCGAAATTATATCGTACAGATTTTAATGCGAGTTAACCACAAAACTTCTCTTTTCCCTCACGTACTTCTCTTTCCTCTCGGCTCGAAGAGATGATGTCTAAGCTTATTATCGAGCCCCTCGAGACTTCTCTTTCTCTTCGTCTGACTCGTAGGCTTTGATCGAAGTTGATGGAGCGAGCACCGAGCTAACCGCTCAGAGTATTATGTGTCGAAAAATATTCAAGAAAACCTCTTGGGCCAGTCCTTCGAGGAGCAATGACTTTTGTTCGCCACGATACTGTCAGAAGCGATTACTCGTAATGGATCGCGCTCTTAATGCTCCTCGTGGGTTAGAGAATTATCCGTACTAGCGTTGGAGCAGCCAGCGCGTTTAAAAGGGCGTCGTACGAGGTCATCCGATCGCGGTAACGAGTCGCGTGATTTCAACGTACAATTAAAAGTAGGATATGACCGAGTCGAATCGTTTGATCCTCGATGGAAAAATTCGCTCGATTCTGCGTCGAGAGAAAGGAAAGATTTATGACGTTTCTAACGGCCGTAAATCATTGGTATCGTAAACAGCCAATAAGCCGAGATCAAAGAGACATTAAACTTGGCGCGGAGGAAGAGAAAGAGCGAGAACCGGTTAATCGTTGTAGAGGAGCGATTATTAAATAAAAAGAAGAACGACAGATTATCTTCTCCTAGAGAGGCTAATTACGAGAGGCATTAATTAACCGCTAACGACGGAGGATTATTAACGAACAAATCGGTTCTCCTTACGAGAGGACAAGGTTTGATCGACGAGCCATGAGTTTAGCCGGAGGCAACTACGACGACCAATCGATCCGTCGATCGATCGATCGGATTACCGACGTGCATGATCCTCGTTGCACCGGGAATCGTATCGACGATGTAGGATCGATTGCGGAATGAAAGACTGTGAACTAATCCAGGAGACACAAGGGAGGACAGACGGACGGGAAAGACGCTATCGAATTACCATAAAACGCCATGATTAACGTAAAGTAAACGAATATAATGCCGCAATGACCGCAGCCTGTTCTGTAGCAGTTAAAGTATGTGCCCTACATGGTTTCCCGTATCTCTCTGCCATCTTATTTCTTTCGCGCGTTCGTCGCACAATTCTCCACGAAATTATAATTCTATTATATTTAGGTAAATTCGAATTTAATTGTTAGTTGAGAGTTACGATACGGATCTATAATGAGAAACATATCTGGCAAAATGAAATTATAATCAACGCGAAGTTACAACTTCGCACGATCCTTCAACTAGATCTTACTTAGATGTCTGATTACCGGGGGGGACAATTTGATTTCTCCAACCTTTGGAATCTCGGGACACGATCTAATTGTTCCAGCAGAAATTCCGGTGTTTTTTCCATAAAAGACTTAAGTGGCCGATGTGCGTGCACGAGTGCGTGAGAATTGACATGCGTGCGTGCGTGTGCGTGCGCGTGACGGTGTACGGTAGGACAGAACATATGATACATATGGGAACGTTAGGCTCTGTGGTTTGAAGCCCGTAACGTGTGGCCAGGGCCGCAGAAGCTGCAAGGCGCTTGAACGAGAAAAGGGGGCCACGATCGGCAAAGAGAAACGAAGAAAGAAGCGAATACTCGAACGATCGCCGTGCTTCTGCGTCTTGCCACGTATTACACGTGCATTTAGCCTTCGTGGATTGCGCAAACGACCGGCAGGCTTGATTTCCGATCGATCGCAGTGTCTCCAATGACAGGAATCGTTATCGAAGCCTATTACGATACTAAGATTCTTCTCAAATTCCATTCCATTCGATTAACAGAAATCTTTCGTTTCGAACGTTGCTTTGCTCTAGCTTCATTTCACGTCTCGATCTAACGTTCGATGAAAGTGATCTTACGATCGAAAGAAAGACATCGATCAGATCTTCATCGTTACTAGGTTATTACGACTGAAAAATCACGGTGTGTGGTCACGGTGGTCCCCTGGAAAGAGAACGCCGAAAGGGGTAGTGCATCGATATATATTGTGTATCATTCTTCGGTGCATTGCGCAAGCTTGTGAGAGAGCCGATTGACCGATCAGTTACAAAGTCTTTCTTGTGGCAAGACCGCATTCCGTCTTTAACCGGTCCCTTCATCGACTCGTCGGCTCGATCTCATCGATGAATTCGTCGATCCGGCAATACCCACGATTTTTACGATCCTTCGACCAGGATCAGGCTTCGTCGCTTCCTTTCTACAGGAATGTAACGTGGATCGGGAACATCGTACGATACACGCACAGACCACGTACTTGGAAGTTCCACAACTTCCGCAACCGGTAGCATTTACTAATCACCGCATCTATCATGCAGATTCCACGTAATTTGAAATTTACAGCGTGTCTTCGAAATTACGCGTCTTCTTTCGACTTGGCGCAGTTTGCGACCCCCGTTGCTTTCGAACACACGATTTAACGTCGCTGTTTTGATGAATGTGCGTTTTCTATATCTACCTGTTCTTCTATAACCTGCTCCAGCAGGTAGCGAGTCCAACTTCGTCTGATTGATAAAACACCAACGATCTGCATGCCGACACGCACTTGCGTAAATACCTATATGCAAGAGTTATGCGTTGCTGGGTTCAATCCGTGAAAGAATCCTCGCGGAATATACAAACAAACGCAGAAAGTAAACCCTTGGCTGCCGATTGCAGCATCTTTATCTCTTGTTGCTCTTGTTACCGTTGGTTCCTGCTAATGACGTAATCGACTAACAAGAATTCCAGCTACCTACTTCTCGTGCTCGATCGTTTCCTCTCTCCGTTAACGTATCTCGGACCATCTCGTTCCTCAATCTCGGTAATCGTTTTAATCTTTCGGAGTGGAAGCAACTCCGGCTAAATTGAGATCTCGCCGCGCCGGTTCGTCCAGTCTCGCCGAGGTGAATTTCATCGATTCACCCTTTTCCCTCTAGGAAACTCGACGCGCGTATAATCAGCCGCGGTCTTTCTAATTTCGCGCTCTCAATTTCGTACGGTATAGAAAAATGCATAATTCGTCGAGGTTCCATTGGTTTAAAAGTTGCACGGTTTGAATTATTGGCATGGTTGGTTGGCGAGAGAACGACTCTTCCATCCCGAGGGAGCCGCAGGATGGGAAAAGATATTCGTCATAATTTCTGGTCGTATAAAATTGGAATCGCGTGGTGTTTAAATCCGTAGTCTGGACGTAAAGCGCAATTTATCGGATTAGACCGGGGGTCGTTTCGTTTCTAAGGAGCAACGAGTGCATCGATGCGCGATACACCTTAGGCGAGAATAAAATCGCCGGGAGTGACGAAGGGTCGCGGCAAAAACGCGCTCTCGAAGAGCTAATTTTTCATTCGTCTTCTCGGTCTATTTGGCTCCTCTACTCCCTTGCATGCTACCACTTACGTGTAGATCGGCCAAAGCATCCATCAACCACGCGGCGGTGGTGACTTCTAGATGCAGAAAAACTTAATTACCTTCATTAAGCGAGGCTGCCTGCGTGATCGCGGCTGATCAGTCCCCGATTTCGTCCGCGCCGTGTTCCTCGATCATTTTCGAACGATTCGTCTTGGATCGCCTGTCAAATCAACATTCCTGCCACCATGCAAAAATTAATTTCGGAACGAAACAGCGGACGAGCTTTCTCGTCGCTTATTTTAATTTGGAAGTTGATCGAGTCAAGTCGAGTTACGGATCCGCTCCGATTCCTGAATCTAATAATCGCGTAATCACGCCGGTGTTGTTCATCGATTAAAAACAAACACGCAACGCGAGCGATCATGGGCAATTAGAAACTTTATTACTCGGCTCGTGCCGTTGCAACCGCGCCAAATGGGAGCGAGAAAGAAGCCGAGGCTCGAAGAGCCGCGAATGCGTGTGCGCGTGCATATGCACCGCTTCGCTTTCGCAGTAACGCACGAGATATTATACAATGCCTTCCCCTCCTTTTTTCCCCTCCCCCGTCCGCTTAATGACTCGCCGCCGTAGTGCCGCCAAAGGGGCGAGCTTCGTGCCATTTTATTTTTACTTCCGCAGGCACCCTATAGGCACCCGCTATTAATTGCCGTCGTTCCGCACCGACTTCGCCGCGAATCCATCTACAACCACCATCACGGCGAATACTTCTGCGTGCCCGCGGGGTTTCCGCGCTTAAACTTGCGACCAAAGACCACGCTAATTTCTCGCTCCGTACTCCCTGTAGTCAGAAAATTCAATCGACTATGTAGGCGGAGACCGCCATTGTCCCTCGATACGTAATAATTTGCGTA
Organism: Bombus terrestris; assembly: GCF_910591885.1. Classification (NCBI taxonomy): domain Eukaryota; kingdom Metazoa; phylum Arthropoda; class Insecta; order Hymenoptera; family Apidae; genus Bombus; species Bombus terrestris. Next base: position 2,258,069 of record NC_063271.1, on the reverse strand, counting down.
CAAATCGCGAACGAAGGATATTACAAGCCTGACGATATAAAGCGTACCCACGATTCTCATTTCAAGCGTATTTTTACACCGCTTCGTCGTTGCACTACGTACGCCAGAATTCCTATCGTCGAACTTTCCATTCGTTTTGCATTTTTTAATTCGTGCGAAACGAAGAGAATCTTAAATGCCAATTGAAAATCAAATTCCTCTCGCTTCGCGATAACGCATGCACGAGAAACCGTACGTTAAACGTTGCTCCAGCGGACAAACGATGAACTTTTAACGCGTTCTAACACTGTACTGGTTGGTTTCGCGTTATCGACGTATAAAATCTCCCATAACCCGCGACATATGCATTCGTTCGCCGTAGACAATTAAGAACAGATAACTGTATCAGTTACTGTATCATGCATTAGCCGTATTGTCAGCAACGTCTTCATGGTACCTTGAGCGCGCATGTATAACCTGGCACGACGTGAATGTGTTCCCCTGGAAGGGGGCAGGTGTGGAGAGGAACACGCCGATTAAGGAGGTGTCTATGGGAATTTATGCTCGCGTTAATTCACGGCAGCGGAGTTCAGCTCCGCTCGTAGCCGCCGCTTCGTTATAGTCCTTTGCTCTCGTTTAACGGCGGGCAATAACGAGCGGACTACCCAGCGACGCGATAATAAAGCAGCAACGATAATGACAGCAAGAAGGGAGTCTCGTCGCGCCATTACTCTTATCGTCATCTTCGAACGCGGATTGCCATTGTCATGTACTGGAAAATTGCCTTCGGCAAAATGCTGGTGGAACACGAAAGGGGAAAATGAAGGTATTCCTTTGCCAAAGCGGTATTGCTAGCTGCTATCTCGTCCTCTAATTCAGTTACACGATCGATACCGTGCGACAGAATGTTTTCCAAGACGGGAAATCGCTACACACCCGGATACAACACCGGAAGAAATATATCGCTAATCGCGTAGTACACCGATTTCGGGATTGTTTGTTGCGAATAACATGGTCACAGTGGTTTGATCGCTGTTTTACAATTTGTAAACGTCTTTTTACGTTTAGAACTGGAAGAACCCTTTTGTCGTGGAACGTGAGGGATTTTAAAGCTTGGAGAATTACTAAGAATGGGGATGATACATAGCGAGTCAGGTAGTCAGGTAGAACGAAGATGAAGCTTGTTAAGAAACGAAAAGGAAAGTTAAGGATAACTCGATTGTTTAGAAAGTAGAAAGCTATAAAGAGTATTTTAAGATTGCAAATATTTGAAGATTACAATGGAAAAGGATTACGAGCAATAACGTAATCGAGACGTTTTATTTTCGTACCTGTTTCTACGAGACTCGTGTGACGACGAGTTGTGCAAACAGAAGGGTTTCTCGAGGTTGCTGCTGCTGCGTGCACGAACTATGGAGAAGCGTTCGGACGTTTCGACCTTTGTCGGCAAGAATATTTCAGTAGCAATCATATCGGTAATTCACCAGGCTGATTGTCCCTGACCGCAGTCCGATCCACGAACGGGCATCGTTCTTTATTTTATTCCGTCCTTATTTGGTCAAAGATAAACTCTAACGGATCCATGGCTAGCCACATCGTGGAGGAATATATCGGCGAACAGGAGGGGGGAAAAGATGAGATCAAAGGATCAGCATAAACGATCCAATCAGTCGAGTAATTCGCCGTGATTGCGTGGTATTGGCGCTGACGGACCGTTCTGCTACCGTGCTGAATATCGTGCGGCTACGTTAGAAAACAATCGTCGAATTCCTGCCGGACCCTCGTAGAAAACGACCGAATCTCGCTCGATCTTTCAGTTCCCACGCCAAATAACTTCAAGGATAAAGCTTTACCCGTGCCTCCTTCCATGGTACGAATACCGTAAGGGTAGTTAAGACACAGAGAGCAAACAGTTTAGTCGATCGAACGTTTAGTCTCGTAGATGAGAAAAATCGAGTTTCTCTGCAAGAAGATACGTATCCATTCTTTACCACCGTTTACAGGAAAGTAGATATTTTTCTTCGGTAAAGATTACACCTTTACCTTGCGTGGCTTATTAAATTAGGATGATACGCTGTCTCACGTCTGGAACAATTACGATCCGACGGCTGTTTTTAAAGATCACCGCCGAGGCCGGCACGGTCAATTAGTGATCGGGATCGTCACCCGGGTCCGCGTATCGTATTTCCAACGTGGGAGGTCCATGGTATCTCTTCCGAAAGGATGAACTCGTGGAACTCCATAAGAGGCTTCCATGGTATGGCCTCTTGCGCGTTTGGAAATCCTTGCTTTACGTGGAATACAGAAGAAAAATTTTCGCGACGCTCGCACCACAACCTTATTGAATATCGAGCCGTGACCGCAACAGATCGTTTCTACAAAAAGACCGGAAAATATTTTAAAGAATCTCGTTCCGTTGTATCGGCTAGAAAATCAGATTCGCTCGCAAGGAAATTACTATACGAAGACGCGTAGTTCGAGAGTTATAATTGCTGGACTATAGAGGGATGACAAGGAGGATTGATGTATCGAGGGCGTTTCCTGGCGTAATGTGACTGTCGATTACGTATCGGCGTGAGTAGTTAACGAGAATCATTAATATACATTGTAGCCGATCGTGAACGAGGAGGAAGGTGTCCACATGTCCGCGACGGACGAATTCGGGTGCGATCATGCAAGAAATCTGGCCGAACGAACTGGAAGGGACGGGTATCCCGTAACACGATCGGGCCAGTACGATCACTTCGGTGATCCCTGATGAGGTACACGTATGTAAACGTGAAATCGTGATACGAGATCGTCGCCGGAGAAACCGGCACACTCGTCCTCGCCTCTCTACGGGAAACGAGACGAGTGTCGACCTGTCCCGAACGATTAGCGCGTATACTGTGACGCGAGCCAACGGGAACCAGAATCCTATGAAGATTTTAAAAGCTTCGTTATGCCGGAGCACAGGAAGAAGCGCGTTTCGCTGTGGTTTTGCATTACTTTTCTTACATGTGTCTCGTTTGTTGTTGCTTCGTTAATAAATGATGCTTCGAAGTTGCGACAATAGGCAGAATGAGACGTGATTTTGTGAAGACACGTCTACAGAAGAATATTAGAGGGTCGTTAGAAAGAATTCTCCGGAAAAGGAGAAATTCTTTCGACGCGGTGTTCGTCCGTTGCGAATGGCTCAGAGATCGGCAAATCTGACCGAGAAAACTCTTCGGGGATGTATATATTGTGTGGTTGCCTTAAGGGCCGCTGAACCTAATGGAGGGTGTCCGAACAAAAGGAGGAACCGGGTGTCCTTTCGGCTTGTTGACTAAATAAAGGATTGCAAATTTTCGATTCGAATGGCCACAGGTCTGTGCACTCGGCTGGTTAACGGTCGTCGATTTGTCACACAGTTTATACCAGGCTCCGCAACTTTGGCTACCCGTAACTCTACGAACAAATGATTTTAACGTGGCTTTCGTGACACAATACCTCGGTAACTGGTCTAATGTACCAAGGAAATTATCGGGGGCAAGACTTTGTAAACGGCCGCTTACGGAGGAAATAGATGCCGAGTACCACCACGTCGACGCGACTTAATAAACCTCTCTAAACCAGTGGGAATAATCATGAAAGCAATTTGTCTTCTGGATTCCAGAGGAATCGATCGTCGAGGAGCTAATTTTGGTTACTCGGACAATATCATTGGACGTGTTTAAAAAAAAAAAAGCATGAACCGTTAGCACGTGTGCTACCGCAGGTTTCAGTGGCGAGGTATCGGTACGCGGTTGTAAATTAACTCTAAAGGGAGTCGAACACCTGCGCAGATCCATGCATAAACGTTACGTTGATAAGATCGAAGGTTCATCTTCGCGAACGTAGCAACGCGCCAGGGTAATTCAGCTGTTTCTTTCTTTACGATTTCGGTTGTTCTTTATTTCCTTTTAATTTCCATATATTACGAGGCGAAACGACAAGGCACGCTCGGCTAGGCTCGTGTGCCGGTACTCGTGCAACGCGTCGAGTCCTCGAATTAAGGAAAAATTATAAATTGAGGCCAGCTATTCGATTATCTTAATGAAAATACTTTCACATTTCCATGTGGAAAGCAATATTACCGCGACTTGTCCAGCGATCAGAAGAATTGCCGTGCATTAACAGGGGACACGAACACCGTGCGCGAGCCGGCCTTTTTGCGATAGAGTGGAAGATTACATTCCCGCGGACGTGGAAAGTAACGTTTGCCTGTGCGCCGGGTACAATGCCGTGGAAATCAACGAAAACTTTACGAATCAAAGATTGCCATGGTATGGCACCGCGATGGTAGCGTGGAATTTTACGTGGACGACAGGTAAAGACGTGATTTCACCGAGACGAGAGAGCAACGCTGCATCGGAGTCCCCGCGCATGATGTAATATAGCGATGGTAAGATCAAAAGTTCGCATCGACGTAGATACGAACGCGCGCGGTGCCGGGTCGTCGTCTGTAATAGATAGAAAGATTACGTTTGCGATTGGCACCGGGGATAACATTTTCTCCTCGCGGCGAGTGGGATTAGTGCAAAATTACAGAGGCCAGAGTAGCAGAGACGTGCTCGGAGATCGCGCGAACGTTTCCTACGCGGGATCGTTTTGCCCGGACCTTGCTGCGTATAATATAACGAACGCACACCTTGGCGGAACGTATCGATGCTTATCTGCCTCGGATCGAATGCTCGATGATTCGGGACGCATCTTGATGTTGTTTTTAACGCGTTCCAATCGGGCTCGAGTACGATAAAGATCGAAAACGTCGTACGTTACTTTCGTTTATCGTTCGATCAGGGACACGTCGACGTTACGCACTGAATTTCGCGATATTGTTTTGCGATTTTAATTTACGCGATATTGGTACGCGCTGTCCAACCATCTTCTCCTACCAGCGAAAATTTAATTAAGTAACGTCGCGATAAGTGATAATCCTGGAGCGATGTTTGAGAGCCCCTGGCTACAGATGTCTCCGCCTAATTAGGCGGGCACACGGCCGGAATTATACCTTTCGGACCAACTGAAATGAAACACAATTCATTATCTTGGCCTCGTACCTTTAAGCTCGTTGCCACGCGGAATGCGCTCGTGCCCTACAGGACAAATCTCCTTTCTCAGCGTCTACCGCTAAGCATAATTGGACGTTAGACAACCGGCGTACGGTGCAGCTGTGCAGATGGTACCCAAAGGAAAATTGAAATCTCTAATTGCCACCCTCGCGTTTTTCACTGCTTTATGTTTCTCGTGGCTCCGTTTTAATCGCGTGTCTCTGGATTCTGTTCCCTTTGTCGATGACTCGAGTCTGTAGCATACTTTGTCTCCGGATGTCTTCCTTTTTCGAGATAGATACTTTGTTCGTGTCATCGACGAAAGTTTGCGCGACGCTTACGTACAAGCGACCACCATCTCCCAAACAATTCCCAAGTTACAACTTTAGGTATTCTCGATGCCCGTTAAGTACCGTTTACACGGAGCGGACTGACCGCTCGGGATTTGGTTCTCAGCGGCGCCAAGTCTAGAGCCGTAAGTCATGAAACGTCCGAGCTGTTCGTGTAATTCAGCGAGTTATCACAAAAGCCAAGTACAAAATCAGGGGTGTATACGCTAAGGTAGAACGATTTACCCCACAATACTCGCGGGCAGCTGGGACTGCCCGTTGCTGAGGGGTAAAGGCCATTAAAGAGGTTTGTCCCGAGACCGTTGTTTACGCGGCGGAAGTGGACTATAATCAGACCGTGGTGCACAAAACCACAAGGCAACGATATTACTGTCATTTGAACGGACTCTCCCTTCGGCTCGACGAGTCCTCCCTCGCACCGAGTACAGGGGAACCTAAGAGACCTGGAAATTAAATGGCTCGGATTGTTCCGTCGTTATTAAGGGCAAAGGAGAACGCGTAATTTACCACCGATCGCGCTTGACTCGTGGAAAAAGCTGTTTGTGTGATTGCGAACGATCGTGTCGTTGGACGGTCCTACGAAACGCTCCTGGCCAATCATCGAGGCCCTGATTATCAATCTCGAACGAGCTTCGGCCACTTTTTGATACGGCCACGGATATACGAATCGGCGAAAATTAAGTGTCTCTCTGCGGACCGCTCTTCGCGATTACGGGGTAATATCGTTTTGCCCAATGGTAATGACATATTTGGAGGAGGAATGGTTCTGCCGTTCGTGGCCGCTGCTTCATGCACTTGGATAAAAATCCTGTTCGGATACCAAACGTTTCCAGATTATCGATGTCTTATTTTTTGCTTTCTATCAAGCAGAAGGAAAAAAAAATAAAAGAAATAACAGCAGTAACGACAAATCGTGGCGAAACCGACTTTGCCATTACTTTAATCGGGGTCGCATTTTGTCCACGAAAACTGCGTTCGCTGCAGTGATTGCACACGATTTCACGGAGCATTCAATTGGAAATCGTGATCAGTCTCGGACTATACTTTCGTTATTATTATTATTATTATTATTATTATTATTATTATTGGATCGTTACTAACTCGACCGGTCTCAACGTCGTTTTCACAAAACGAAACGAGTCGCCGAAAATTAAACGTTTCCTCCGATCGTTACGAAAGGCATTTTTAGAGCAATCGACGATAACGATGTTGGAGGGTGGGGGGGGGGGGGAGAGGAATATCGGACCACGTTCTGTCTCATGGGGCCCTGTTGTTACCAGGAATGGAATGGATCGTCCAATTACAAACGATGTCATTCGGATGGGAATATACTTTCTAACGGCGACCTATATCTCGAATCGTGATCAATCAATTACAGACGATTCTACGATAAAAGGCAACGTGTTGGTTCTCATTCGAGTACCTGCGTCTCGTCGAGTATGAAATCGGTCGAGTCAACGATACGGTAATTATCGAGGAGAAAACTCGGATGTCTGACAAGTAAAAGTATACTGAGTTTCAAATAGCGAACAAGACGAGTCGTACTTGCTTCATCGCTCGTTGAGATGACATCTTCCTCATCGATCGGTAATAATACGCGGTACGCCGTGAACGATGTCTTTACGGTGTTTCTTACTCTCGGTGCGACTTAATTTATCGTTTTATGGTCCTTTCGGGGGCTGCGAGTCGACCGTAGCGCTGCTGGAGAACCCCATCGTAGTCGGATGGGCCGAGCCAGCCAGCCAGCCAGCCAGAAAAGAGAGAAAAGAGTGAGAACGCGAAAACGAGAGAGGAAGCGGGACCCGGGCCGAGAAATAGCGGGGGTGAAGGATACGAAGGTACGAAAAGAGGCAAAGGAAAAAGTGGGAGAAGGATGGAGAGGAAGAAAGACAAATGAACCGCGAAACAAAAGGGCATCGGCGCGATAGATGGAGTGGGGTTTGGCCAGTCGACTAGAGAGGGTAAACGAAGAAGGGATGAGAGGGCAGCTAGGAGGCGTGGCACATGCGGTATTAAGCAACCGCGCCACCGCATTGTAAAAGGCAAAGTGTTATTGTTGCGACCGCCGACCGACCGACTTGAAGCTCGACTTAATTGGATTTAAAAATTGTTTGCGCACCTACCAGCGAGACACCGTGTTGTTTTGCCGACAGAGAAAGTAGTAGTAGTAGTAGGAGGATCTTTGCTCGCTTCTCTTTGCTACCCTGTTCCTGTCAAGAAATCGAGAGGGCAAGGAAACAGAGGACTGATTTTATCGCGGGTAAAGTAGCCATTGTGAAACTGGCAGAGGCACTTTTAGAATACTATCATCGGTAGCACAAAGTTTTTCAAGTATAACGATGGCTGGTATTATCATCATCTTTCGGATTACCCGGTGCCACTAATCGTATTTCCTTGTTGCGTTATCGATGGTTGCTGGCAACAGCTATTTTCCCTTCGAACATCCAAGAGAATCGGTCGAACGTGTTACGTAGAGTTCTCCCCGGGTTTTTTCAGCTCGCCCCTAACGCGCTTCCCTCCGCGATGGGATATAAATTATGCGCGTAACCGCGCGTTAAGTTCAACTTTATTTTGCACCGGATGCGAGTAACAGGAACTTTCGACTCGGAGCCACTCGGCCACGATACGGAATAATGAAAGAGCCGAACGCGAGAGGGAAGGGGAGAAGAAACGAGACGCTTCTCCGTGGAGTCCATTCAAAAAGGTGAGAAGGTGTATTCGTACGGTGTGTAATTAGAGTTATTACTTTAACAAGCCTGTTACCAAAGGAAAAGAACGAAGTGTAAGAGCCGCGGGGGCGCTGAAGGGGTTGAGGGAGAAGTGAAGAGAGGGGGAAGGTGGTGAGAGGGGGCGAGGTACTGGTCGAGCCATTGTTACCAGCTAATGCTGGCCTTCTTTGCATCATAAAGGCAATGTGCAGACCTGGCCTTTTATGCAGGCGACCGTACAGCAGGATAGCGCACCCATACCACCGCCTCGTTGCTTCTCTACGGGCACGCACACGCGTGTAATGCACGCGAGAACCGCACGTACGCGGGCGGTGGCCCGTGCTACTTGCCTTCACGGTCTGCTATCTGTATGCTAACTTATCGGAGTCAATTAATTTCACTTAGGACCAGCTGCTTTGGCCGGCTTGTTAAGTGAGCATCGACCGGGACAAGGATATGTCTTTGTCGATCGCGTCGTAAACCACGCGGTTCGCCACGTTGCATTTCGATCTGTAATCCGCGTGAACGCGCGTCGTACGTCCCTTAAGAAATCGATCGTTCGATAGTTAGGAAAAAAGGATTTCGCATCGCGTGTTTAACGAACGCGAGATACCGCGTTCGTTATCGCGTCCCTTAATCGATATCGAGAACAAAGGTCGTTCCTCTTGCCTGACTTACTCGAGTAATGGCAGCGAGTTCTAATTAATCGCGGCCGTTAATTCAATTAGACCCCGACAGCGGCTTATCTTAGTGTCCTCAACGCGGATCGGAAATTCACACTATTGACTTTGCGAATTAACGGCGGCCATTAATTTCTAACTGCAACGGGTACGTTAACGCGGTGCATAATTCAGCGCTTGCTAATTAAAATCCACGGAAAGAAGCGATCAAGGTACGTTAAGTGGAACATCGTTCCCTTTAGAACACGACAGTAATTAATTTAATGATCCGAGGAGACGCGTTCTTGAGAAGGAGCGCGTTTCAACGTCCTCATGCGCGTCGTTTCATCGCGCGCTCGCGAGCTTATGTAGTACTTATTGTAGGTTCACGAGGCGAACGATCGCGCGCGCGCTCTCAAGTTTCTGCAAAAAGGGAACGCGGAACGGAGGTAAGAATTGTCGTAACGTCCCGTGAAATAAGACCGTTCCCATAACGTGCTACTCGGGTGCAATGGGCCGGATAAATTGTCAATGTGTTTCGCAGAGGAATTTCGTGACGCTTCATTAGGCGAAACCATGGTCGCGCCGCTGCCTCGGTGACAAGTTTGACAAATTATTCCGCAGCGGTCTGTGCAGCTTGCGACGTCCTTTAGCTCGGTTGAAAACCCGTCGGAAGGTCCTTCAAAGGATCAACCTTCCGCGTTAACATCGGCCAACGAACGAAGCCGGTACTTTTGGAAGAAAGTAATTTTGTCGGGGGCAAGCGGTGGAAATTTTGGTCGCCTGGGAGAATTGCGCGACGATCGCCACGCAATAACCAGTAGAAGAGATAACCGAGAGAAGTTGGACGACGCCACGGTGACAAAAAATACGGAGAAAAAGGAGAAATCGGATAACGCTAATAGTTCGCAAAAGATTTGGCTTTAAGAGCTGGCAGGATCGGGATCGCCGGGAGCTCGATCCAACGGCAAATTCGTAATTCACAGTTTCGTCGGAGCTCGTTTATAAGAGGCGTCGGGGGCACCGCAGTCGCTTTTGGATTGGCTGCGAGAAAGTTTTTGTCCTGTTATTTTTGTAATTAAAATTAACAACCGGCACGCTGCCAAATTGTCTTCTTAGTACGGTCTCCTCCCCATCGGTATCCCCGTGTCGTTTCTCGCCGATCTGCCTTGGCAGTGCAACTGCTTTGAGCAAAGAAAAGGACGGCGATGCCTGGCATCATCAATACGTGTCATCGTGTTATACGCTTATCTTTATACGTATATACGCGTATTATATAACGCGCACACGATGCAGCATTTAGCGTACAACGGCGTGCCACTATTATTTCGCGAATTAATCATATTTTTTGCCGCGCACGGACGACAGACTCTCTGATGTTCTCTATGCAGATTTCTATTAAACTTTATTTCTTCTATTCGGTGTTTCGCCTTACTCGATGCAACAGGAAATGTTTGTCCCGGATCGGATGCCCGGCAGTGACATCCGTCATACACAGGCCAGAGCGAACAATTTCCTCTGCCGTCAGTAAAATTCGAGAATCACGACGATCGTTGATTTTTCGCGTTTCCCCTTTCCTTCGTGCCACCCCTTTCTTCCTTCCTTCGTCGTTATCGAAGATATGTATCCGGCGGCGAGAAAAGAAAAAGGAAAGGTCAGAAAAGAGGCGAGTAGTAGTTAAAAGATGGCAGTGCCACCATCATCAATATGTGTCACGGAACATGTACTGCTCTCGATATATATAACGCGCACAGCCGCACACCGTTGCACACGGACGAGCAAGTATTTACTACGGGACCGCCTTAATTATCTCTCGCCCTCTCTTTTGGCGCGGCCACTCAGTGTACGACGACGTTGCCCGTGCTTTTCTGATATCTGCCGCGATCGGTCTGTTCGTTCTAACGACCGGACACACCGTATAAACTCGAGCCGCTCGTCTCTCGTCTCTCGTCTCTCGAACCTCGACCGTGTAAAAGACTATCCACGTGTGTTCGAGAGGAACCAATATAACCAGCTGCCGTGCATCTCTTTTTCCCCCGAGCTGCGTTATCGTCCGAGAAGAGAAGACGACCCCTTCGTCGATAGGCGTACGATCGAGTCGAGTGTTCCTCGATTTCTCGACCTGAAAAAGGTTGCGGTCGTCCTGTGCAGATGGTACGCTCGAAGAGATCAGAACGATCCGATCCGTTGCTTTAATTAAATCGATAGTTTTCGCGTTACGAATTTATCGCGTCACCGCAGCCTTCAACGAAAACGCGTAACGACGGTGATGCTAATTGCAGGATCACGAGGGTGGGATAATATTCTATTTCCTTCTTTTCTTCTTTCTTTCTTTCTACTAATTGCATTACCTGCTGTACGAGATCGGACCTTGCTTGACCTCAAGAAACGTTTCTGCTTGCCAACTTTTTTCTCGATCACGAAGATCGCGAACCTTCCATGGCCAAACTTTGTACGAAAAACAGACAGAGAGAAAGAGAGAGAGAGAGAGAGAGAGAGAGAGAGAGCGATGGAGCACGGTGATGCCGGCTAAAAATGATCCAATTTTCAAGATAGATTCCTTAAGAGCAGCGAACACCGGTCAAAGAGAGTCGTATTAGAGACGGTATTCGGTAGTCGAGCGTAGCGGCGGCCTCGATCCTCGTGGATCGTTGAAATGATTCCACTTATCCGCTACGGGGAGTCCCCGAAGAATCCAATGCCGGTACAAAAGCCGGTGGAAGCGAACTCGATCGCCGCAGGACGCCCAGCTACCGAAGATATTTCATTTACCGGACAAAAACTGCCCCTCTTCCCTGCCTTCCGCTTGCCGTTGCCTCGGTTCGTTGCGAGGACGAGCGGTCTAAGGGAGGAATTCGAATTAATATTCGGCGCTGACGTATGAAATTACAGGCAGCCTTGTCTGCCGTTCCTGTCATCGTCGTTCTCGTTGTTGCTGTTGCTCTCTTGCCGTCTTGACGCCTCTTGCCGTCCCGCCAGGAAACAAATGAGCGACGATCATCCTGTCCACTCGAGACACAATGGGAAACGACCAAGTCCGCTGAAACCGTCTCGGATGCGCTGCCACGCCGCGCCGTCACGACATCCTACATATTGGATAACCTACTGTTCTTTAAAAGTGCGCGCTCAATTTGGCTACCGATTTTGGTATAATGAAGATCATTTTGCTCCGGTTGCCGAGTCATTGTTGTTCGGTTATTTGGTCCACTTTGAACACACGGTCGATGGAAAAGTCGAATGCCTTTCGGTCTTCCCTTTAACGCCTAGCCTTCGTGAATAACATTTTGTCACGGCTCGGATAGGGGTTCGACTGTGCGAACCGTCTTCGTTCGTGTTCGAAGAGGAAATTTCATTTAGCGAGATGAGATTTCTTTTGTCATGTGCCTTCGTTTCGTGACTACATATTTTAACATATTATTTATCGACGAAAATGAAACGCGCGAATTTTTGACAGATTACGCGGATAAAATAACAGCAGGAGAGAAGAGATACCGACGAATAATATTCTAGCTAATAGACTAAGCTTACTCTACATTTATTCGAAAGTATTTTTACTCGTGAAATTTCTTGTCGTCGCATGCGCTATTCTTTCAGTGGCTACTTAAGGAAACATTAGTTACTGTAATCTGTAACACCATCTCACGTGTAAAAAATTTAAAAAATTACACGTAATTTGTTCTCACATTCTAATCTTCGATCTGAAAGATTTAAACCAAAGCTAAAATACAAAGTGAAGTTCGTTACAAATACGTACAACCTGATTCTGTCAAAGTGAAATTACTACGAAGCGGGGGGGGGGGAGGGAAGGGCGGAAATTCGAAGAAACGTGATTACGCCTTTTCCGTGCATCGGTTCGCGAACAGGGCAACGATCTTCCGGAATCGAAATACGAAGCAAAAGAAGACTTCTCACCTGTTGGCCCCATTGTCCGCGAGATAATTTGGTTAAAGTAACTAATCGTTCGCTCTCTTCAGTCCCGCCGCTTATATACTCGATGCCGAACCGCGGCCCCTTTTGTCGTAATTAATAGTCCTCCCCGCAAGACCCTACTGCTTCTTCTCTAAATGATTCTTCATCCATCATCGTGCGCCCGACTTTTGAACCTTCGCCTTTCGATTTCCCAGAAACCGTTTCCCACCGGCGATTGCTCGCCTCGCTCCTAATATCGCGAACAGCGATTCAAAATCCTATACCGAATAACGTCAGCGAATAAATCGACAACAGATCGAACAGGAAATCAATTTCCTCGATTCCGTGAAACAACAAACGTGCCGATCGTTTCTTTTTCCTTTTTCTTTTTTCTTTTTCGACATCGGACGATCTCGACTATTTCTCGCTTTGTGATAGCTATGGTTTTCGTTCGGCTGTCTTTTCGGTCTTTCATCGTCGGTGCCCCAGAAGTCGTTTCGGTGGATAATATCACGATCTTGAATTCGTTTGCCGAGTCATCTCTTAAGATGATAGTAATTGTTCGTTAATTTGGAAGGAGAGGAATCCGTTTCCATTTTGCGTTTCGAGGGAATGTTGGCTCGGTAGGTAGAAGAAAAAATTAGCTACGTTCCGTGGCAGCTGTGGCGGCTTTTAAGCGACACACCTGCTAATTTCTTCAAATGCCCCGATGGAACTGACTCGCGAGTAATCTTTTTTTTTTTTAAAGGAAAGCACCGCTCGAAAGGGACCTCGGAGAAAATATAAAGGCGAAAAGTTGAAAGCTCGCGGTAAAACGTTTCGACTCGCGGGGAATCGAAGAAAGGAAAAACGAAGCACGGATCGAACGATCACGCTGCGGTTCTCGAGTAGTCTAAAATTTAGCTGAAAGCGAAGGTGAAGAGGAAGAGGCAAGAGAAAGCGTATGATGCACGCGCAAGGGGGGCTGAAAATATGGCAGTGATTTAAGCTAACAGCAATCGCGACATCCGCAGGAAAGCAGTCAGGTAAACAATCCGTGTTCTCAGCGGTTCTCGCTAAATTCCACCTGCCGCGTCACTTTCCCCTTGCATGGCGTAAATTTATCGGACCTGCCTCTTCTCAAGGCAACGAAATTCCCTGAAACGATGCTCCGTGCCGAATCCAGAACCGTTTCGTCCGTATCGTGCAATACTCGATACGTTGGCCGAAATTACGTATTTCCAACTAACGAGGGAATCAACTTCTCAGTAACGAGGGAATGTTGGGCCGAAAAAGGAAAAAAATACCAGCGTTCATAAAGCAGTCGCGGGCAAAAGTCGTAAATTCCTGGCAACGTATTTTATAAATGATTTACGAAACTCGTATGCAAATGTTTCCGCGCGCTAAAACGATAAGTTACAAAAATGTTGATAGTTGAAATATATCGTCGATTGGTAAATCTGATTCCCGCTTCCTCCTTTCTCCTCTTCACCGCTGTTTCACCCGTTCGTCCTTTCTCTCTTCCTCTCGTTCCTCTCGCGATCGCGCTCGCTCTTTCTGGCTTTCGACACCGCGCTTTCCCTCTCGTCCCTTCGGCCCGTAGTCGCGCGCACACGCGAGAGTGCGACTGCACATGCAATCGCATCTCGATGACTGTACCTGCCGGTGATTTAACGACTTGTCACCCACTTTATCAATTTACCGCCGCTGGAGACCTCGGGTTTACGCACGTAAACTGGGCATCCAGCGTGTACTTATAGTTTCTACCCACCGCGCGCAGTGTATCGGTTTAAGTAATGATTCTGTCGTCGTGCTGACTGCCGAACGGTTGCCAGGGACATTACTCACCTATAATCTGGAATCGAACTCGCCGGTTATCACGTGAAATTTCTTTACGTCCGCATATTAATCAACGCTGATTCCGACTATTTATTGTCGTACCTCTTGATATCTCTCTCTCTCTCTCTTTCTCTCTATGCTTTTCTTTTTACCGTTCGACTTTATCATGTCCCGAGAAACAATTAGCCGTGACACGGGAAAACTCTTGAACGAGAATCCTGTAAGACAATATTTCCTCCCGATGCAGCGTGGAACACACGAGCACCGTTGGCTCGAAAAATACGTTACAAGAAACGAAAAACGTGGATGTTATATCTTCGGAGCAGCGTTTCAACCGACGAGCAGGACGGGCCAAAAATGGTCGGGATCGAGGAGGAAGATAAGGCGGGACGGTGTCCCTCGTGTTTTCGGAGTTTGCTTGGTAATTGTCCGGGCCATATGCTCGGCCGAAGCTCGCCCACCGAAACGATGCTCGGTGCTTGACCAAGCTCAGGCTTCGGCTCTCGATTACGCGTAGCCTCTTTTCTTAATTACAATATTTAAATTCTCGCGGCCATGTGTTTCCCCGAAGGTTTCCCCGGCTTTATCTCGGACACGACGATGCGTCTATTTCAGCCACAGGACGGCTGTTCGCGTGGGCACACGCTTTCACGCACGCAAATTGCAAGGGTTACGCGGAGAAAACTGTTGGCTAAACATTCGACGGTTATCGCGATCGGACGACGATAATTCATTACCTTAATACGGCCACATCAGATACAGCGTGTAAGTGGCCGCTCGGCAAAGAACGAGCTGCGTTTCGATAATTTTACGAGCGTCGAATGAATTATTTTTTTTTTTTTTTCGCTACATGCGATACTAACTATAATCGTCGAAAACCGCTTACAACGTGACGTTCTACGTGACCGTTGGATTATACAATTACGGTGGACAGGTTTTAACGAATTAATAAATAATACCCGGATCGTAGTTAGAGTCTATTTAGGTTGTAAAATTAAAGTTGGAACGGAGAGTCAATTTTGACGGAGTTTTATGTAACGTGTTTATGTTTGCTTCGCATAGAAAATTAATACAGTTGTATTATATAAGACGATTATACTTGTCGGTGGCCAGCATGACATAATTCGATAGATTTCACGATAAAGAAACTCAAGGAGAAATTATAAACGATTCACCGAGAAATTATACTTTATTACGCTCTTATCTCCATTCGGCGAATGATATTTGCATATTCTCGTTAAGTCAATGGGAAGGAACGATCTTTTTCTCGAGGGGTTAATAAAGGCAGGTAACTGGGCTGACATTAGAGTATCGCGGTAGAATCGTCGAATTGGTCGGACGATGATTTGTCATCGAATGGGTAACGATGCAAGCGACAAATCTCACTCGTCTGGCACATTGACGAGCGCCGATAATATACGATACTCGATAATGACAAGCTACCATCGATTATATCGTTTTCACTCCTCGTACACCTGCACGCGTCACGTTATCGTTTCGAAACAGGCGCGCAATTAAAGGATTCGATTAACGATAAACATCTCGTTCCGCGGATCTTACTTTTACGTTTTGTAATTTATCGTATCCTTAATGATGAATTATAGCGAGACATAGTTTCACTCTTGACTGTGAAATATGTCGTTCGATTAAATTTTATTTACAACATCGAAACGAAACGAACGGCTAAAAGCATTCTAAGTGTTTTAATAGAAATTTACGATGCGGACGTGCCACGATATTATTTAAATACGCGGCACTTTGACCTCGATACGACCACCGATAGGTACAAAATAGAGTGGAGACACGGCAAACGTTCGGTCGACGAATTTCATCGGAGTAGAATGACTCGGTTTGCGACCAATTTACCGGCCCGTGTTCGATATTATTCCCAATTTTCGCCAACATGCTGGAAATAGAAGGCGAGGCTGGTTGATTTTTCGAACAGGCGTACGTTTACGCGAGTAAGTGGTTGCCACGATTACGCCTGGTGATCCCTCGCTTTTTTCTCCCTCCTCGCTGGTTCATCCTGTCACGTTGACTCGACCAACTGGTTTCGTCTTAATCTTGTTCGACGAATCTCCGTGACGTCGAGAAAGGAAGATCGTTAACACGTTGCCGAGAGGAATTTCGCGCCACTACTTATCCATATTTCGACGTTTCGGCCATTCATTATACGTCGTGCAAATTCTTGTTGATCGCGACGTTTCTCGCGCCTCTCGTCGATGAATCGATGTCTTTGCCGCTTCTTCGAAGTATTACGGCCACCGAATCTTTCGATTTTCTACAAGCTGTTTACGAAATGCGGCAGCAACGGTTTCTGGACGAAGATTCTTCGCAGAAATTATTACGTCTACGCTGCGCGACGTATTCGTTATACCGGCGAAAGAAGCACCGAAGCTGCAAGATCTGGAAATAATGAAACTTGCCTGCCAATTTGTTAACTGTTTAACGTACCCTCGTAAAATCTGGTATAAATTATGGTTGATCGTCATCGCTCCATACTGATTTTACACTCGAGCTCGTCTCGAGGTTGCGCGAGAGGAATTCATTGGATATTCTTCAATTAATTACGCCAGGCCGCGCGTACCCTCGAGGTTTCCGCGGCTATGCACCCGATCTACATGCAATAAAGTTTATAAGTATTTCCCTGTTAAGCCTCCCCAATTACCACTGATTTCCTCGTAAAACGGAATCCGCAATAAATAATTTCGTGACGAGGCGATTAAAATACATTGTGCTTGAGGCCGGCTGAACATCCACTTTACACGAGACCGCTTAAAAGGGCATAAGCTTCCGTGCTCGCCTTTCCGAAGTTTAACCGAGGGCATAATGCGTGCTCTTAGCGCTCGCGCGCGCGCGTCAGCGTACGAGCACTCGCGCGAGCACACGCATCGGCCAACAGATAAAACCGGTGGGAGCGAGATGGACGTCGAGGGAGAACACGAGGCGGAAGGTAGAGAAACAAAGAGGGAGAAGGGAGGCCGGAAGTGGGAGCAATTAACGATATAAGTGGTTCGCTGGTCTCGGAACGAGATAACATCGGCTAACTCGAGTCTAGCTCCTTTTCTCGAGACCATTCGATGGGAAGATAGTAAGCTCGAAAGAAGCAGGTGCCTTTTGGACACATTATACGCTGTTATTCACCTCGATCCACCTTTTTTCCCTTACTCTTTTCTCTCTGCCCTTCTCTTTCTTCTCCTTCTCCTTCTTCTACTTCTTCTTCTTCTTCTTCTTCTTCTTCTTCTTCTTCGTCGTCGTCGTCGTCGTCTTCGTTTCTGTTCAATCTTCCGTTGTCGTATCTTTCTCTCTGCTACCTTTGCGATCGCGCGTTCCCCCTCGATCGCCGCGTAATACGAGCGGAACCTTTTGTGCCGTGTTCGATCCGTTCGCGATTTGCCGATGTCGTCGAAATAACTTTATTTACCGCTAACCGCGATAATCGATCGGCGACCGGTTATTTGCATTTTATTAAATGCCCACCGGTTAATCGCCTTCCGCCTCGCTTGTCTTGTGTTTCCAGGCGACGCGTTATTAATATTAAGTAGACGTCGCGTCTCGACGTTCTGGGCAAGCCAGAGGCCAGCGTACGTACATATTGTCAGCGGTAAGATAGCAAGACGATAATCCATTAATCTTGCCCCGACGCCTCGTATCTATATCTCTTTTTATCTCTTTAACTCTTTATTTTGTCCAATTTGTCGATCGATAAACTGTAATTTCAGTTGCACGTTGGGTATTTGTTACGACACCGATACACATCGCACCGCAGCAAAACGTGGAAAAGTAGACGGATGGTTCGGATCTGTCGAAAAGACAGAGCTAGACTGTAAATGGAGGATCGAGAGAGAACAGGATGCGGGGGCAGTATACGGCTGTACTTTTGTTCCGGTGATTCTCTTTTGTCGCCCGTTTCAGGATGCAGAAGCCCGGCAAAAGCTCGATTTGACCGTGGGTTAACCACATCCTCTCGCCAGTCCCTTCTTCCCTTCTTCTTCTTCTTCTTCGGTTTCCATCAGGCAGTGTACCTTCGCGAAACGAACCGCGTGGAACCTTCACGCGAAAAAATGAAACTGTGATTTCCTACCGCTTTCAGCTAATAAGCGCATCCGTTCTCGGCCACGGTCTGCAATTATGCAAACCGCGCGCGCGCGCGCGCGCGCTGCGCTTTCTTAAAACATTTTACGAGGCACACGTTCGGTGCGCGATATTTAACAGTGTGTTGCATTCAAGCCCTGTCCCACGGAAGTGACGCTCGTTCCGCCGGCAAGCCTTCCATAGAAAGTATTATAAAAGAAGAGGAAAAAAAAAAAGAAGAGAATAAATATCTCACTTTCCTCGTCCACGCGGTTTCTATCCTTTCACCGAAAGATCGTTAACACCCTATCCGTGACGAAATCTTTGCCTCGTCGATGCGTTTCCTGTCAACTGCCACTCTCTGTAAAACCGAGCAACGATCGTTCTAAGCGCAACGTGGTTGCGCTTTCTCAGCGGATCCAATACTATTCGTAGCGATCTTTTCGCGTTAACGAACACGCGTTCTACGCTTCGTAAACATAAGTAAGAAACGTTTACGTGATCTATGGTTTACGTTTAAGGTATGTTTTACGGGGAAAGGAAACCGAAGGGCAACCGTTGGGAAAAATCGTTGACGCGGCAGCGGTGGGCCACCGCTAATGGGATCCAAATTAATTTCACGTAATTGGGGATACACGAGAATGCGCGTCGTCCTGACTACCCGTTTTACCCTAATAGGAATAAAATAAGCCCTTATGCAGCAGTTAGCGCTCGAGCTCGCTCCTACATAATTGCAGCGTCGGCTGACCAACGCCGGAAATAAGCAAACGCGATTAAGCCCCGAGCACGCTGTCACGCTTCTCGGGTTTTACCTTCGACGACTAAGGCCCTAGCAAATTACACACCGTGGCACGGTCGGACTGCCGAAAATTCGCTCGGTAATGGAGACGAGACAGCCAGCGTCGTAATAGTCTTTACGCTCGAAATTCTTTCACGCGAATCGCGAATAAAACTTTGTCCATCCAATCTCATTCTATATACCATTCCGTATACGATATAGTGTTGTCAAAAAACAAAGAAAAAAAGAAAGAAAGAAAGAAAGAAAGAAAGAAAAAATAGGACTCGACACCGTCACGAAGAAGACGAAGGTATTGTACAACTTGCAAAAGTTTCGTACGATTGGGTTACGTTATTTAACTATCGCGATTATCGATACGTCGTTGGGTCGTTTGCTTGTTTAGCCGTAAGATGCGAAACGCGATCAAACAATTTACGTAAGTGCGTATGCAAATGGGAATGCAAATAAGCAAGCAGGAGGTGGACGCGATCTCTGTGTAGGCATTAACCCGATCGTAAACGTCTTGAAATATTCATCGTCGCGTGAAAAACTGCTCGAAGGGCTTAAGTCTTTCGTTTAAAGGTGAATCTGCTCTGAGCGCGTTACCCGTGGGAAGTAGCGATCGATAGGCGAACCCCGAAGGATTGCAACTTGCAAACGATAGTTTGATTATGGCGATTTACTCGCGGAAAGAAAGAAAGGATAAAACAGACACACCTTCTTCCTTTCGTTTTCGTCTAACGATCCAGTTAATTTTAATTGTAATCTACGATCGCTTCCGGCTCGTCGTTAAGTTTCGCGAACTAAGAAGAAAGTGCTAATTCGAGAATTCAATTAAATTCTATACCAGCCGCTGTGCAAGATAATGCTGGAAATAATGAAATTCGCTAAATCTCCGAGTTACGAGTGGTTGGTCGCGCGGACAGGCAATCAAAATGTTTCTTGCTACATTGCTCGCCTCGATAACATCTATAACCTTATGAATACTAACGAACTTATTACCAGCGAAAGGATAGGATATTCCGTTTAATAGAAAGATGAGAGAGAAGTAAGAGAGGCTGAGCGTTAAATTTAGTATAATATATTTTCCATATAATAATTCTCGCTATACAGACATTATTTTACAAAGCATGATTTATACTATGTACTTCTTGCTGCATTACTTAACGTTAAGTCACACGATACCGTGAGACTCTCCGATCGCGTCTCGTCGGATTTACAACAAACGTCGTCATTCCTTTAAAGTGTTCCTTTACTTCGTACAACAGCTGTTCTCGCCATCGTACAGCCTAATTTTATGCATTCGTAATACTGGTATTTCATCGCTGAACACGCAACAACCGTGTCTGCACCGTCGAACTTGATCTTTTCCCCCTATTCAACCAGCCGTCTGAAACATCTTTCCACGTATCGCGTATCTCTGAACGCTCCACGCGACCATCAAACGATTCTAAACGATACGACACCTTCCGACGGTTCAAACACGTCCCGCGCGTTCTTCTACGTATACTGGAATCTGAAAAATACTTCGGAATACCTTGTTATCACGGTTGGCTTCGACTTACGCCTTACAAGTATCTGCGATTTCGACTCGTCCAACCGGCCTACTATTCGACTTACATACGATTTCATCCTCGAACGTAGCTATTTACAACAGTTGTCGGTGAAATTATATGGACGATGCGTCGCGGCGAATCGCGCCGATCGAGTTCTAATCGTATTTACAACGGGAATTTATTCCCTACGCCGCGAGCTCGTCGCGTGGTAGAATCGAGGAGCCGCGCCGATATCAATCGGCCAATTTTCTGTTGGCGTTTCGCAAACGAACCAACGGTGAGCAAAAATGTCGCGTGGCGAGAAACGCTGTTTGATTGTTCGAACAGCCCAGCGGTCCCTCAACGCTATGTATATACCGAAATTCTCCGGCGTCTTCTTCTTTTCCGACCGTCCTTTTTTCCTTTCTTTTCTTTTTTTTTTCTTTTTTTTTTTTGTTCAGCGACCGCGTGTAATTTCGTGTCATTTCGGATTTCTTCCCCCGCAGGCAGGTCCCCCTAATGTCATATTAATTGTAGATTCGCGTTCGTGCGCGATTGGCTCGTTTCCTGGCGCGACTCCAGTCGTTCTCGATGGTAGGTCTAGCCGGCTCTCTAACCTATTCTTTATCCTTCCCCTTTCCCAGACAGGTGAACAGTTTTTATTTACACCGCGAAAAGTAGCCGCCTCGCGTCGTTCAACGACGTTTCTACCAATTAACAACCGTTTCCTTTTGGCGTTTACGTCCACACGCGCATTCGTACATGCACACACACACACACATACACTCATGGATATACAGACAGGCACACACGATCGACGAACCGTGCGAGCGTTACGATAAATCTGTCGAGACATCGTCGATTAGTCGATTCGCTCTCTTCCGATCTACCGGTATAACGATTATTACATCGAGTATGAATACTGTGTTTCAGCGTACCGTTGGTTCGCTAAATGTTCCAATCGCGAAACTTTGGTTAACCACATAACGCTTCCTCTGCTCATTCTCATTATCTAGGAAATCCCGGACGTCCCGTGCCATGTCACTTCCTGTGTTCCACCTCACGAAATTCATTGCCAGTTCCATTGGACACCGAACCGGCGAGAAAATTTTTTATATGCGCGTTCTTGCTTACGTAACGTAGTAAGGATTCGAGTAACTGCTATAAACCAACGTGCGTTGGTCTATTAACTCGATCGCTTCTCTCCGCTTTGCCTCTCGATAGACGTTCGACCTCGCGTTCAGTTGGTCTGACGCGAGAGACTGAAACGCGTTGTCGATAAAGCTCGTATCCGCGTTAAATATCGCAAGTTCGTGGAAGTTGAATCTCTGCGTCGAACGCGCCAACCTTTCCAGAGGATTAATCGTCCTCCTCTTGGAAAGAGCCTGATCGATCCTCCTCGATCTCGACGTAGCTGCTTCCTAATGGTTCTCTTAGGTCGTCGAACCTTCCTTCGGCATCTATACCCTAGATATCGTGTATACTTTCATCGTCGCTGTCCGCTCTTATACTCTGAGGACTGTCTTCTCTTTTCGGCGAACGACTGCTGCTCCTATCCCTCTGTCTGATCGCTCTCAAGTGTTCTCTCTCCCTTCCCTCGATCATGTCGGGACTATCTCTGTAGTAGCTGCCCAAACTCGACAGACCCGAATTCGCCGTCAATGATCCAATGGTATTACTAGGCCCTGCCTGAAGCATCGTAGGTGGATAGAGTCTATCGTCTTTGCATATAGGAGATCTTTCCCTCAACGCGGGACTCTTGCTCCTGTCCCTCTGTCTCGATGCTCTGTTCATGTTCTCCCTTTCTCGTCCGTCCACCGCTTCCGGACTGTCTCTGTAATAGTTGCTGAGGTTCGAGAGGCTGGAACTCGCCGTGAGAGTTCCAAGGTTGTTACTCGAACCGGCTTGCACCATCGTTGGCGCGTACAGTCTTTCCTCTTTCATCAATGGCGATCTGTCGCTGAGCACGGGACTTTTGCTTCTGTCCCTCTGCCTGGACGATCTCTCCATGTTCTCTCTGTCTCTTCCATCCGGCATCTCTGGACTGTCTCTGTAATAGTTGCTAAGATTCGACAGGCTGGAGCTGGCTGTCAGAGATCCAAGGGGATTGCTAGGCCCTGCCAGGATCATCGTCGGAGGATACAGTCTGTAGGGAAGGGGTTTCTGCAGGGTGACAGCCGCTGACGCTTGCTGGTAGAAGAGACCGTTGGTTGGTAACGCGTGTGCACTAGGATACGGCCAGTATCGTCCTGCAGCAGGATGCGCAGGAACCGCTGCCGCTCCGCTTCCGTACAGCTGCTGGAAAGCCGCCACCGCGAAATTGTTCTCCGCCATTATTTCGAAGCCCACGATCGTCTGCCTCTTCCACTTCGTTCTGCAAAGAGAATACAGGGAGGAACTTAATTTCGATCGTACGATTCCTCGCCGCTCTGTACGACGTTTATATTTTATCGGCGTGCCTCTTGCAATTTATTCGCGAATGGTCAGGAATTTTGTCGTTGATCGTTCGTAGCTACCGCTTGACAAGTCAACGCCTCAACGATATTCAAAGGCATTTACAGGGGAAAAATTCTTCGTGGTTTTTTTACGATTTCTTCGAATTCACCCCTAACTGTTCCCCGGTTGATTCGATCGCCTCCCAATCTCTGTCCGCGTATGTAAATCTCGATCTGGGACAATTACGCTAAAACGGGATGGCGTGCCGTCGAGTGGTTACGTTGGCCACACTGTTGGCGAGCTTATTATACTAACAAATAGCCCGTGGAGTTTCACCGCCTAATCATCGCGTATCATGCCACGCGCGCAACTTCCTACGCCGTGGTTGTGAACGTTAAAGCGCCTTTGGACGTGCCTGGAGATGTGTCGGTGTGTCTTTTCCACGGGTTACCAGCCGATGGACAACGCGCACGGCCCGATAAAGGCAAAGTGCACGGAGAGGTTAGAGAGTGAACTATCGCGT
The DNA here is from genome assembly GCF_910591885.1 of Bombus terrestris. NCBI lineage: Eukaryota > Metazoa > Arthropoda > Insecta > Hymenoptera > Apidae > Bombus > Bombus terrestris. The sequence continues at coordinate 2,234,246 of NC_063271.1, read as the reverse complement.
GGGGTGAAAAAAACAATGAACGATCCCGCGATACGTGTGTACGCAGTCGTGAGTCGCGAGACCAGCACGATGACTCGAGGAAAATTGCGATCATTTGTAAAATAAAAGGGTAGCATTCGTTCGATCCCGGTTAAAGATAGGGAAATGTTTCCGACTATGAACTTGGAAGAAAAAAAAAGAAAAAAGAAAAAGGAAAGAAAAGGAGGGGCGCGATTTCGTGCTATACGCTTTTCACCAGCGTTATTATGGAAATGCGGGATAAACGAAAAGGGCGAAACGCGTCCGTGAGGCTTGCGACGATGATAGCAGTGCACCGATTGAACCAATTACGCAACTCGTTGCATCGCGCGTAATTATCAAAGAGCGGAGTGGAAAATTATAGTCTCGCGTCTGAACCGACACGTGGTGATTTAGCTCTCTCGCTCGAGTTGCAGCGTATTACTCGTTTGTTATTACTGTAAACATAATGTTACGTCTCATTGTCTGGTGGACTATACACGCGCGGTGGCGTACACGATGGTAAAATGTCCCCGACGTAGCAGCGCGTCGTAGGCGAAAACGAAGATCAACGTTGTTAGTCGACAATGTTGGAAAAATTAGCGGAACACGAGCAAAGTACAGACGAGTATCTATGCGTATAATTTGGTGCACGCGAACGGTTGATAAAACAATTTTTCATCGATGCAAAAATAATTTGGCCGTGCATGCTGGTTATAATAATTAACAGCAGTTATACGCGTAATCGATTCCCGTTTAAATATGGATTCATGCTCCAGTAATCGAGGATCGATCGACCCGTTCGAGGTAATTACCGCGAGATAATTAGAAAACTTGGCAGCATCGAATCGCGAATTCGGGAATAGAATTTCGGGCAATCTCGACCGGCTCGACGTTGCGCCGTCAAACGTCACGATTATCTACGACGATAAATCAGCTCGGTGGTCCGCTACCCTCTCAATTAAAAGCCGACGATCCGCTAGCTGCGGAATTCGGGACGATAATTAACGAGCCCCCCAACGGTCGACGGGGACATTCGTTACGTTTTTCCATAAAAACCGGCGGCACGGGATAAAAATTAAAAAAATGAAAAAAAATAGCAGAGGAAAAACGTTGTGCCTTCGAAACGAGGCCGCGAATTTCACGGGAGGCCAGGCGAGAGGGGGCGAGCAGGGGGACGAAGTTCGTTGTCAGGGTAATTAATAATCAGGAGATCCGTGGCTGGCAAGGGACAAAGCGGCTCTAACGGATATGCAGCTCGCACGGAAAATTCGACAATTAATATATTTCGTGGGGTGCATGCCTCCCTGTTCGCCGCCCCTCCCGTCCACGACTTGTCTCTCTTACTCTGCACGCGTTGTGTGCATCGCTCGAAAATGTGGGCCACTCTCTCTCTCGATATGCCCCCTAGCTTTCGGCCTTTTGTGACGCTCGACGATAGGGGAGGTAGCAGTAAAATCGTTCATGAATTTTAAACAGGGCCCTGCCCGAATCGAGCCACGATCATTTCTCATTTTTCCGCTGGCATGCTGGCGAAAAGGAGACCGGCCGATGCACAGGCACGAGAGAACGAAACGGCAGAGAGGAAGAGAGAAACAGAGAAGGCTGCCGTGTAACCGAGAGAAGAGGGTGAGTTACGGGCTGAAGAACGGAGACGACAAGTTGCAATGAAAACCACTCGTGCGATTATATGATGAGTAATGTTTTTTAATACCGCCGCTAGGGGTGGCCGGTCATTTTCGAGTGCAGCCACTCTAAAACACCCTTAATTGCTGTGCCTGCTCTTTGTAGCGGCGGTTGAATAACCGCGAGAGCGAGCGAGACAGGCCAAGGGTCGGAAGTAGCTGCGGAAAGAGCAAGAGTCATTGATTTATCGTTCTCGAAAGGTTCCCGCGAGCTGCCTTCGCGTCTTGCCTCGAATAAAACCAAGGGTAAACTGGGGAGAGAGGTCCGAGGGAAGTGTTAAGAAAAGTGTAACGATCGCTTCCATCGGGCTTAATGATCGTCGACTTTTCGGAGACGAAGGATACCCCAACCATCAGGGTTCCTTCGGTGACTCTGTCAAACGTTTCTCCGATCGTTGCATCTTTTCAGACTCTTCCAGAGATTCAATCGGCAAATGTCTTGCTATTTTTTCTTCGATAACGCGCGACTCGTAACAATGCGACGAATAAAGAATTACGCGAACGACGCGCGTTTAAAAGGTGTGTGGGGGAGGGGAGGAGGGGGGGAGGATAAAGCCAAGGGAGAGAGTTAATGCATTTATAATGGTGTTTGGGACTGGTCGGTGGTTTTGTGGTTACGAGTCCTCGCGACACTAATGCAACCAAGCTGTCGGCTCGGTTTGCGATAATAATGGCGACAGACAGAGAACGGAGGCAAAGAATAGGGCGACATATTTTCAAATTATTATTTGCTCGACTGACTATGGAACACATGTTCCACCGGATAGACGGCTGTAATATACGTATCAATTTTCATTCGCGATACAAAGGGATAAAAGGAGAAGAACTCGAATTAGCATTTGCCATTACGAAACGCGTTTACGTTCTGCAACGCTCGATCGTCGCTATTATCGAGTCGTGTTCACCCTTTAGAAGTGTACGAAGTTTAGAAAAAGAGAGAAAGAGAGAGGGAGAGAAAAAATGACCGCCTAAAGGGTAGGTTGTAACGAGCCGAGAAAATAACGATAGAATTGTACGAGACACGCTTTCTCAGGCAAGATTGCCGTGCTATTTAGTATTTTTAGATGGAAAACTTAGCTGGAACGTTACAGGTACCATATAGGCGAACAAACGCGCATGCAAATATATCGTTACACCGCAAACTCCCCTCGGTTATCGGGTACCGGCCGGTTAGCCTCGTTTTTCTAGCTATTTCGCGAAATTCCTCGGCCACCGCCCATTCCGTACTTGAAATCGTGTCGGTGCTCGGTGGTTTCGTGACACGAATTTTTCTTCAATCACGCCGACCGTGGATGGCTGGTTGCCTCGGCAAAAGATCGCCTCGAAACCAGTGCATTTGACTAGCCGAGAAATCAAGACGATCCGTTATAAAGCGGTTTGCTAGAGGCGTGGGAAGCTCGTGTGTTCTTCCGGCTGGTGTCGAGAAGCCTCAAGAAACAACGAAGCCGGATTCTCACGATTGCGATGTATCACGACGCGTTAGCGATGTCGCCATGCTGTTACGGCGCCGTGGCTTCGAGAAAAGAGGAGAGAAGAGAGAAAAAGAAACGAGAGAAAAAACTGCTGTTTCTTCGTTGCATTTCTCCTCGTGTTTCTTTCAGCCGGTCCCGCGGTTAAATTTGCACCTAATTTACCGTTTCAATGGAAATGTTTTGCGCGCGTCTCTAATTAACAGATCGCCTCGGGTGAGCCTGTTCGTGTTTAGCAGCGCCTCGATCCGACGCTTTAGGTAATTGCTATATTTACGAGAACTTTCTCTTCGTTGATCGTGTCCTTTTCCGTGTACCCTTGTTTGCGGCACGTTGAATAATTGGTTCGTTAATTCGAAACACGGACGGTGTAACGGTACGATCGGAACGAGACGCCGGCTACAAGGAAAAAATATTAAACGATGAAACGTTGTATTTACCGTTTATATAGATAAAACGAAATATTCATATACGCGCGATACATAGACGTTCGAACGATATTCCTTGTCGTTTCGTTGAATAACTGGAGGACAAAGGAAAAACAAATTTCGATTCGTTTCGAGTCCTTGGACGAGTCGTTTAGTCGTAACTTAACCAGCTGGGCACTAACATCGTCGCGTTATTAGTTTTGTACGTCGTAAAATTCTATACCGTTCTGTTTCGTTTCGTTTTAACGACCATTATATACCATACTTCGTTAGCGTAATGTTCTCAAGTACGTGACTCACTGTTTTAGTTTTACATCTAAATTTAGCGTCAAACGTTCAATGTTTCGCTGGAAGATGGAAGATGGTCGATAATCCCCTCCTTGTCCGACCAAAAGGTAAGAGAATAAACACGTAATTAGTCTTAAAGCGTAGAATCGAACTCTTGGATAGACGTAAACGCGTAGCGTGTTGGAGGGCAATTTTTAATTTCCTCTTGACTTATCGGTATCTTATTATCGTACCGGCATCTCTATTGCGCGGCCCGTTATACGCGTATCACTCTTGCTTCTTATCCAATGTGTGTATGAGGTATTACTTCTAGATAGCCATGTAGTAAAATATTATAGCGTGTTCATGGTTGATGGTGTTTAGCGTTGATGGCATATAACGAGCGCAAAACCGTGTGAAGGACTCTTGCCTCCCTCTCGCCATGATCCTGCTCGCTCGTGACGTTTTCACTTGCTCGTATTTTCATTTAACGCGCGATAGTTTCGTCTCTCTTAACGCAACGGAATTCTTTTCCACTTGAGATTCTTCTTCGTCGTTCTTCTCTCTGTAAAGCATGTTTCTCAAACGGTACGATACAGCGGCTGAGAAAAGCGACGATGATAAACCGTTTATAAATTTCATTACCACCGTAACGAGCCACGACCGCCGTAATTACATCGACAATAACTCGAAAACTTACATTTGCAGATTCCCTTGCATCTCCGTTGACATCATATCTCGCGTAACGCGTTCGCGAGAGATTTCTGTCAATGCACGAATACTTCAACGAGCAACTATTTTGAGTGAGAAAAATTTGGACTTTTCTATTTTTTGAAAAAAAAAAAAAACGATAAATTCGAAGATATCTGCTTTTATCGTAGATGTGGTCGAAACTTTATTGTCTGAGATGACGTTCTGCGCGTACGCGCGTACCGTCTACCGTAAAGGCAAAGTCTCAGCTTCGGCGGATTCGGCAGCGCGGCAGATTCGTGTGCGTGCGAGGGAATACTACCCTCGGGACGTGACTCGTAATTCTAGAGTATTACGCGGTGGCTCGGTGCTGCTTTCCAGCTCGGCTTACAGTTTTTCGAAATCGTTACCCGTGCACCACCCTCTTTTACCTGCGCGTCATGCTGCAACTTCGAATCCTCCACGATCGAATCTACACGTTCATGGAATATTTCCTACCTCTGGTGTTCTCAATTCCACGTAACAAGAACGTCAAAGCGTTCCATGTCCATCGATTTGGAAACGATTAGATTACAACTAATCCGGATAGACGTAACGTTGCGTCGATGCGAATAGAATTTTCCGCTAAGAAGGGTAAACGTCATCGAGGAGGGTTAAGGCCGCGATTCGAACTAATTAAAGTAGCAGGGCTTCCGTAGTGGATTTGTAGCGATAAATCCAACCACGAGCGCATAAATCCGCCGCGGATACATAAATCTACGTGTCCGAATACATAAATCTCGATGCGCGTCGCGAATTACATAAACGAGCGAGCGAGCGAGCGGGTCTTGTGGCGTTTCATTAGAATGCAGTTTCTGAACGCGGAGGTAAGTGTGCCGAGGGGACGCTAAAGACCGAAAGCGCGCCAACGATCGGCCGTACGGCGTGTGTGCGCGCCACTTATGGATCCACCGATGCACCGACCCGTGTACGGCTGTGTACGTAATTAGCCGATAAGTAGGGACTGTGCGCGGTGAGTAACGTAACGAGTCCTAATGACTTCTAAATAACCAACTTCGCCGTTGCGTATGGCCGGCATCCAGCGAAGAAAAAGTGGCGAGCGTATCGCTTATCGGGACTCGACGAGGCAATTTAACCGAAGCTGCCGGGCCACGATCGATTTCGCGGAAAATACGTCCACCGCGAGAAAATCACCGCGACTCGACCACGGTTTTAGACGGCGATCCTGCTACCGTAGATTCAAGAACGGGGTAAATACCGGTCGAGTCGAGCATTCATTACCGGCAACGACCTGTTCCGTTTTGCCTCGTTTCTTTTTCTTCTTCTCGTTCTTTCTCGATCTCGTTACGAACGATCTGCCAATTGCTGCACAGTCGCGCAGTTAATTAATCGTCGATCACCGCTCGTTTTCCAGTAGAAATTAACTGAAAACGCAGGTACGCGTATACGAAGAGACGGCTGAAGGTAGTAATCGCGTTGAAAAATCGTTTGCCACCTTTCGAAGGTGATAGTTTAGCCGAGAAAAAGGGATCCGAAATGCGTCTAGGTGGCGCCCGAGGTGTGGTCGGCGCCTCCGCGAAAAGGCGCCGAGTCACTGCGGCCGCGTACACCGAGCAACAAAAGTTTAAGCGGGCACTTAAGAAGCCGGCTGACAGAAGCGTCACTAATTTTCCCGGCTTTTTGCGCCCTCTTACCAGCCTTTCGTTCTTTCATCCATACCGGCGATAATCATGGCACGCGTATCATCATCGTCCTTCTTCTCCTCCGTTAATTAATCCTTTTCGATCATTCGTGAATATATTTCTGTGTCATACATGTACGTATATGTATATAATTAAACGAAAGTTACACTTAAGTATCTTGAACGTCGTAGATCGCCGTGTCTTCTCACGGCTTCTCTCGCCAAGTGGCAACGATTCTTAACAAATTGTCAGGTTGCCGGATAGACGCGTAATACGCGGCCAGTTTGCTCACAAGATGGGAAACGATTTCAGGCTGGCCGCAATTAGATCCGAGAGACTGAATGGACACCGAAATACAGGTCGATGCAATAGCTGACAGCGTGCACGTCTGTGATTACGGCGTTCGGTCGCCTCGTAATTGACAGTCTAATGGCACGGTTTAGAGTCTAAGATTTGCCCCCCTTGTCCCGCGTTCTTCGCTTTTTGTTCGCCGCTATACGCGAACCATCACGAGCCTCGGAGATTCTCATTAACGATTCGCTTTCTTTGAGCTCGATGGGCCGCTTGTCCAAACTAAACGGCCACAGAAGTCGCGTAGTCACGAGTTGTGGGTGTTTCGAAGCTAATCACCCTCGGAGGGCACCGAGCCACCGGGAACTAACGACGGGGTGGAAATTGGCGTGAAGCCATTTCGAGGACAGAAAGTCATTGGAAAGAAATTTTGTTCGTGATAAACGAAACGTGTATTCAGACGAGGCGATGATTCAGGCAACTTTCAACCCTTAAACGTCCAGGCAACTGATTTGTTCGTCGCGTGACACCCCGGGCTCGAGCTTTCGCGTTCTCTCGGCTCTTTGAATATTCCTTTGTGCATTAACCACGGGCGCTTTGAAATTCACATTTTCTATAAATTTGGAGGTCTTTGAACGCGCTCAAACAACTGCAGGACAAAAAGAGCGGATCCTCGAGGCACGTTCGTTTCAATGGCTTCGTTTTAAAATGCAAGCACCGTCGAGTTTAATTGAATTCGCTTTGATTAGAAATTCTTCTTCCACCGTTGAGAACGCCGTTAGACTCTGGAAGGATTATTTACTGGTCCAAAGAAGTTTCAACCGAATAGTTTGTCGGATGGAAATTATTTTCGGAGCCCGTTTGCAGTCGGTTGAAAAGCGATCACAGCGTGGACGGATTGCTGCGAAAGACAATACGAAGCCTACGAATTTAATTTTCCTCGCTCGATCTTAAATACCGGATTCTCGTGACTAACGAGCGTGATGATCGAGGAAAGATAGGACCGCGAAGTATCGACAGGACGAAATTGCAGGCGCCACTGAATGACTCGGTAGAAACGTTGTTCGAATACAAAGGATGCCGCCGAGGATTCGAAAATCGAACCTTCGATTACATGTATTGGCCTATACCCTCGTTGTTCCGATTCTTCTTCCTCCGTTTAATATTAGATTCTCGAGTAATGGAACTTTTTTGAATCTCTGAACATTTGAACTCTTAAATTTCCAAACGTTCGAGTCTTGCAACTATTTTTTCTTTTTAAGATTCGAAAATTTCTAAATCTCCGAGCGTCTGAAATTTCCAAATTTTCATCCGAGACTTAAATTCTCCAATGTATCAAAGTTGAATTACCGAAACGGTATTTTGGTCGATTCGTGAGATCCGTGAGATTCGTGAGCAACGACTTAGGTGGTGAATTTCATTTTTGTCAAGTGCCCGAAATGTATCACTCTTTCGCGGTAAAAAGCCACGGTTCCCAAGAGTCGCTGTTTTTTAAAGGATCGTTCACGCTGCTACGATTATCGACGTTCGCGAAGCTCGCCAGAAGAGCTACATGACTTTCGAAATATTGGAGCAGAAACGTCCGTATGGCCGGTGATCCTTGCGTTTAACCACGTAAACAGCGCCTTTGTTGGCCGCCGCGATTTCCATTTACGGATTCGATACGGGTTGTCACGAAAGGCCTCGCCGCTATGCTACTCATTCCGAGATGCCTTGATGAGGAGCATCCTCCGATTGACATGCACAGAGTAACGAAAGTGTCGAACCACCCCTCGATCGATCGTCTTCTTCGCCCGCTTCTTACTTTGCTCCTTTAAACGTTTTATAAAGTAAATTCTCCATTGTCTGTCCGGTTTCTTCGTTCATCACGTATCGAACACGGTCGTGATTCGCGCGTTTCTTTGTTACGTGCCAATAGGATCTTGGTAGTTTATTAAAACGTCGGAACCACAACATCCTCCTCTATCTGCTTGCCTTCTCTTTAGAACTCGACGAAGCTCGCTCTCGTCCGAGGTTATCCAAGTCCGATCTACTCGAAACAGTTGGCGTGTCGTTCTTCGCGTCATGTCGATTTTTCTACCTATTCTTCGTGTCATTGTACGTTTCTTCGACGATCTTCTTAAAGTCAACGATGCTTATCATCGTGAATTTGTATTTATAGGGAACATAGAAATGCGTATTATCGCGCGAATGATACGAAATTTTGTAACATTCAAAGCAGAATATTCGTTATATCATCTAGTGAAAGAAATAAATCACTATCTAGATTCCGATGGCTTATGAATTTGCATAAATATTCACAATCCAGTAGTTACGATGTTATAGCTAGGCATAACGCGTCAATCGATCAAGATTTCTTCGCTCGATGCGATAAAAACCTTTCACAGCAATGATTCTCTAATTGTTTCGCGCGGTATATTATTACGCGAGGCAGTTTATTATTAACCAATTTAGACTCGGCGGAGGCTTGTTTCGTATCGCACGATTCTAAAGGAAGAAGAATGATATTTTCCATTATATCCTCGTACAGCGTTATCACGTCACAGGGGGTTGTTTACCGCTTCCGAAGATTATCCACCGCCATTCTCATCCTAGACAGCTGTAATCTGTCAAACGAACGATACATTTTTGCGAGTGGTAATCCTACCTTCTATTTTGGTACCACGTCTTCACTTGGGTGTCGGTCAACTGCAACTTTGCCGCCAGTTCCATCCTGTCTTGCACGCTCAGATACTTTTGTCGCTCGAAACTCTTCTCCAGAGTTTGAAGCTGATGATCCGTGAAAGCCGTGCGCGCCTTTCGCTGTTTCTTGCTCTGCGCCGAGCTGAGCGTGCTGGACGAGGAACTCTTTGGATCGTCCTCCTTGCCACCTGAAACCCCGACAATGTTCGATTAAGTCTCGCGGCGAATCAAGCGGTTCGTTACTTAATTGATTAGCCACGTTAAAAACTAGATGCTTTCTATTTATCGAGTGAAAGGTCTATATCCTTTCTTCTTACTCGAACGACATTATCTTCTGTATTCTCGTTTTCTTGCACTCCGAACGAGTCAGCTTTCTGTCAGTTAGGCTAAGGACGGAGGAAGCAAATGACAACTTCGCTGTTTCTATATGTTTAATGTTGTTTATTGCTCGTTTTTTTTTATATTAATACATAGAAATACATGCTTTCCGTATCAACGGTTAAAATTGTATTTCAATTCAAATATTCGCTTACGGTTATAATGGAAAAAGGCAGCGAACAAAATCAATATTTCGTTTAAGTACGCGATACACGGTCGATCGACATTTTCGGATATCAATTTTTATGTTTGTTCCGATAGAATCGATCACACGTAGTTATTACATACCACCCTGTATATTATTAATCGAACAGCAAGATTCTTTTGTTATTTTCTAAATTGAAGATATTCCGTCTGGACGATTAAAAATTCAGTTTCTTATAATCTAACTTTCACAACGCATTAACTTTCACGATACAGAATCTACGAAATGTTTCATTATCCTAAGTTATTTCGAAATGCTGTAGGAACTAGTAGGAACGCCTACCATCCATTCTAAAATCCTAATTACACGCAATCAGAGATGAACTCGTATCTGGGAAGAGAGTAAACGTGGAGATTCCATGAGCCGGGCCGTGGAAGTTTGTCAGGTCGGAGTTCGAAGAGGCTTTATTGCAACCCGTAGGGGAAGTAATCGATGCCGTGGTGCGCTCCGTATATACGTAGCTGGCGTTTTTGCTGGTCCCTGCATGGCGATCACGGCCGCCTCTCTCTCTATCGGCAGAGATCCTTTTGTTCTCCGTTCGAGTCCGCGCAGCCGTGAGCCGATTGGCTGGTATCGCGGATTGGACCACGCAGCCGCGTCGAGACGCCGCAAATTATCCCCCCGGTTCGCTGGCACCCACGGAGAGGGTGGGATTCCCCGAGGAAACCGATTACACTCGATACACGTCGGCAAGTTGCGCTTCTCCACGCACACACGCTCGTTTCCCGGATCAAATCTGACGCGAACCACGCAACACCCCCTCCTCTCGATTCGTCTCTCCCTCGAATCTCGTTAACGCTGCTCCTCTATTTTTCTCATCGTCCGGGAGACGCAATTCGCCCGTCTCGATCGCAGGAAAACGCGTATCAAGCGATATTAACTCGATCGAGATAAACGCGAATCTACGGCGAATGGAAAAATTGTTTCGCTGGTTCGGTGATCGCCTACGTCTTCCGGCAGACGTTTTTAGCGATGAAAGGCGATCGTTGTCCGTCGTTCGTGGATGCTTTGACAGGTTGATACGAAAATGCAGCTCGATAGACGGGATTACGGTCGGAAGAGCGTACGTTCCGGTGCAGAAGCGAAGGATCGGTTGGCGAAGTTCGGGGGAATCCCGTCAGGGGACCGATCAGCCGGCTGCAACCCCACGGGAGATGTTCTGCGGGCTTCTAAAAGTATCTAAAGGACTGTTGTCGCGAGCTCATCGATTGGAACGGTCGTGGGTGGTGCGGAAGAAACAGCACCGAAGGGCTGCAGTAGGGGAAAGGATGTGGAGAAACGAAAAGAAGAAAGAGAGACTGGTGGGGTGGGGAGGACTAGGAAGAGAGAAGTGCAGGCGCGAAAGGGACAGAGAAAGAGAGGGAGGGAAAAGTGGGATGGTAGAGAGCCAGTGGATTGAGTTAACTCGAACGAAAGCGTGGCTCTTAGCCTCCGTTTGATCGGCCAGATTCGCTCGAACGGATCCAGGACTGGTCCGCCATGTTGGGAAACATGGCCGACGATCCCCGAGGAAAAGCTCGTGGAGGAATTTCATCGTAGACTGCAGCTCGAGGTCGACTCGCGAGATTCGAGAGAAAGGGAAAAAGAGGGAAGACGATAAAACGGAGGTTGGAAAACTAAATTTACTATGTGATACACTTAGAGCCCGGGTCTCAACCAACGCAGTTCTCTTTTTTACACACTTCCGAGATGTTGGGCTGGAACTTTTTCAGCCCCTCTGCTATCCTCTCGTGTACACAGTTTGAAGTAACTCGAGAACTATCGCGAAACACACGGTCGTTCCTTTTCGCCTCCTTCGTCACCATCGTATTCCGCTCCTTTCTCTTCTTCTCGTTTCCGCGTAAAAGCGCTTCTGCTACTACGTTTCTTCCACCGCTTACTCCCACAGCACGTACTTGCAAGCTTTGTCCGTGTGTTGGCTCGTCTTTACGAGCCTGTTCTCCGCTTTGTAAGTATGTTTCACTTTGCCTCGACCGGTAATAGGAGCCGATGCTCTCGAAGGGGATTCGCAAAAACGTTTTCTGCGATGTACGATCGCGATCGAAACGACGACAACTTCTCGAAATGAAAACGATCAACGTCAAGCCGGACGTTGAAAGATATCTTTACTGCTTATCCTTTTATCTTCCTCCTCTTCTTTCTCCTCCTCTGATCAACCATCGGTTTAATTCGATGAAAAATGAAGAGACTCTTTTCTACCATGGAAGCACGAGTGTACACCGACTCCGCAACCGTTCCAAAGTACTCATTTTTCTTCCTTTCTCCGGTGACAGTATTCTTTTGACTTTTCCACCACCTCTTTCTGTTACAAGATGCTCCGAGTTTCATCCACTTTTTCCTCGAGAACCGGCCACCGTCTTCTTCGCGACTTTCCAACAAACAACATACATCTCGCGCTGTCCACCTAGCACACGTTCTCCATAAACTTTATTGTTTTCGTCGTACGAATTTGAAATCTAAGCGACGAAACTCTCGAGATTATTTAGCGACATGTTTGCCACGAAAATGTTATCCTCCTCGCTGTTTAAGTCAATTTTTCATCGCGTAAGTTCGCTTCGAAATTAATGGATCGCAGCGTCGAAACTCTCGAAAATGTTACTTAGCGGTCTGTCCCTCTTTTCCGTAAAGACAAGAGGAAGATTACACGGCCGTCGTAGAATCGCGTTACTTTAATTAAGTTTGTACAGGTAATTGTCGCAACGGACATAAAAAAACATGCCGGTGTACCGGATACACGGCGTGTATGCGCCAATGAAAATTGTCGTGTTTCGTGTGCGAAAAACAGAGAGGGAAATCGAGGCCCTCGCGTGCTACATCAGCACGCCGACGCCGTACAATGTATGGAACATAAAAGTGAGATTAACAGGATGTTTATCGAGCAATTATTCGCTGCCGTAATTAGTGCCAGCACGGTCGCGTCCACGTCGTTGACCAGGTATCGTCTTCGTTTAAGTCCATGCGAAGTACTGTTTGTCCGGTTTACAACGAAACGCGACACCTGCAGGATGTACAGACGATTACGGCGGAACGGACATACTCGGGCGGCCGATTACGTCGCCCTGAGAGGCCAACCACGCGTATTTTTCACCGATCCACCGCGATCGATTAAATCCGTCTACCGTGAGACTTTGTAGGTTACGTTCAGCAATTTCACATTTCCGACTTTGGTCTTGGAATTGCCGATTATTTGTCGGATAGATTAGTCTGCATTAATATAGATTATATGCTCGAATTCGTACAAAAATTTAGGAGGTGTCGATCGTTCAACGACTTTGGTATTGGGATTCGATAACGATCTATTAATTAGACCGTTGTATAGTAAATTAAAAATTGTAAAATTGTATTCCGCCTGGATATGGCAAAAAAAGAATTTATTTCAAAGATAGATCAAAGACCAACTATCGAGACAACGATACTGCAAAGTACAAATTAAGACAAATACTAGACGTATCATCGCGTAGCAATTAAAATCTACGAACTACGTTATGCATCGATATTACTAAAATAAAAGCGTGAAAGAGACGAGTTAAGCGTTTCTGATCGAAGGCGACGATCGCAGCCTCTGCCGCGTGGCGGTTTTTATCGCGCACTGTTACGTGCGGTTTACATCCACATTCCGCGAATGTTAACGGCATTGCGCCAGCTTTGCGGGTAAAAACGCACACCTGCGGACTAGTTAGCCGCGCGGCTCAGCCCGCGACGAAATAAAGCAATAAGCAAATGAAATCGTAGCTACCGGCGCACAATGGAGGACTTTCCACCCTTCCGTGCCGCCCCCCATACGTCCGCCCTCTTTTCTCCGCTTTGTTCCTCGTCTTTCTTTCCAGCTATCTCCGCCAGTCATAAAGCAACGCGGAGCAACGGTTTGCGAAACTTTTATTATCGCTGCTTTTACGATCTGTCCAGGTTAACTCGAAGCTATACCGAGTTCTGCCAGCACGTCGAATTTTCACGTTACGATCTCGTCGTTTATTCTTCCTACACGTATAATCGTTCGTACATGTGCAAATCGTTTAGTTGGCCGTACAATATTCGGTTAAAGTTCAGTCATTGGCAATTAACAGGTCGTGAGGAGGATATTTGATAAAAATGGAGCAGAGAGATTCCGGGAATTTAGCGTAGGAATTTAGCTTTCTCCATTCGAGTCACACACCTCCTTTCTTACTTTGCCCTGTACGCACCCTCTTTCGTATCGTGTACGAGGGTGGTGGTTCCCGACGGGGGTAGAATTTGACCCCTCTTGTGTATTGTGTTACCGTGTCACCACCTTTGGGGGTAGAGAACACCGGAGATAATGTTATAGGGTTAACGTTTTATTGCCTGCCCACTCTATTTGCAGTCACCCCGGCGGGGATAAATCGTCAGGGCGAGAATTTGAAAAACAAATTACGCCGATGCTGGTGTCGAATTAGTATCCTAACGTACATAGTCGAATTTTTAATTGCCATGGTAAACATGGTCGACACGGTGGAAAATAAATCTAGGAACGCCTCTCGTCTTCTTTTATCGTTTGACGAACAATTTTGTTCGCGCGAAGCCTCGCGCTCGTTTTTAAAGGGATCTCAGCGGTGGAATAAGGACGGCGAGGTGTCGAGTGTCGGCTCGCAGAACGATCTGTCGCAGCGTGGAAACATTATAGGGAAAAATGCAATCGGGAGTTACTGTCAGATCGAATTATGCGAGCCTAAGGTTTCGCGGGGTCCATAACGAACGCGTTTCTCGAATTTCATCGGTGCATTCCGCGTGACCGGTGAATAGGAATACGACTACTGCACCATGCGATCGTTCCGAGGTAATTAGCTAGGACACCGGAGAAGTTTTACGCAGTTTCGTCGACCGCACATATTTTCTCTTATTCGTTACGGACCGGCGATATTATCGTTTCGAACGTCGATGTAACGTCGACGATTCGATCGACGAGGTTTTCGAACGCAGTCCCCGGAACAGGCCAGGGGCAAATTAATTCCATCGCCGGAGAAACATCGTTTGCGATACACGAGGCCGTGGACGATGAAAAGGCAGGAACAAGATGGAGGGTGAAACGGGGACACCGGGTCCGCAGAGTTGCGAGCGGAACAAAGTACAGAGCAACGAGCAGGTTACCTTAATTGCGAGTGGCCGACGGGAAAGTACATAGTTGCGACTCGTTTCAACTTCAAATCGGATTTACTTGTATCGAAAAATCGAACGTTCTACGTGCGTTGACCTAAAACCGGTAGGAACTTGATCTTCCTAAAATTTGGATCGTTCGTTTAATCGTAACAGAGACTCGAGCTAGAAGAGTCGAAGCGTGGACGTCGAAGAAACAGAAGGGGAGCATCGGGGACGCGGTTGCGGCGATCCCTAGAAGGTGTTAGCGTGTAAAAATTCGTAAGGCAAAGTACAGGTGGAATAATGGAAAGTTGGTCGCTGAAATGGCAGCACGTAGACACTCGTTGCTCGTTCCTGCCACGCCGAAACTCGGTCCTTGTGATATCAAGGCCGGCCTCCTGGTCACGCAAAAGTCGTGTTAGCGACTCGCCAAGTGGCCTCCTAGCAGTCGTCAACGTTGCTCTAGGGGGTTCGTGTACACGTGTCCACCTTCCTACCTTCCTGTACGTAGTCAGTGGTACACATTGGCGACAGTGGTTGTGTGGGTGTGTTACGTTCGTGACTATACTCGCGTGTTAATTGCGACTGCATTGGGCGTAATACGTGGAAGGAAATTTCGGCAAACCGAGATACCGGTGCCAATTAACCTCGGTGACGTCGACGAATGGGGCGTTCTTTTCTCTTTCTTTTTTTTTTCTTTTTTCTTGCGGCGCCGAGCTCCGCTCGGTTCGAGAATGGCTGTTCCTCGTTATTGAGTTAATAATAAGCCCGTCAGAGAATGGAGGAGCCGAAAATTACCGGAAGAGGTAGTTAGAAATTTCTGTAAGGTGTCGAGGAAAGGAAGGCACACCGTTTAGCGATTCGCCCGATAGTAAATAAACTCTTGGGTTGAAAAATGATCATAGCGTTATAGAGTTTTCACGATACATAGAAATATCGCGAGATATGTAATCAGGCTGGACTATCGGTACGGTTAATTCGCAACACGTGGAAAGCGTCCAGTGTTTACAAAGTGGCCGATCCTAGATTAAGCGAGCATGATTAATTATTCGAGCGCTTGCGAAGTCAGCCGTTTGAAACAATACACCTGACCCGATTAAGTTGGCGAGATGTTCGTGTACAATGACGTTCCTCGAAGTCGTTATGCTTGTACGATGCGACGACAGTTTAACCTTACCCCTCTCGCGATCAACGTTCCCGCTCGCGTCCTTCAAAGTTCAAGCACCATGACGGCGGTGCCTTTGCACCCTCGTGTTCGCAACGTTTCTTTTCACCGATCTCGATTCGTTCGATTTATACTTTTTATGGATGATTTACTTAGCAGGTTGCATCGTCTGGACGATCGCTTTACTTCCAGTCGTATAATTTCCAGTGCACCAAACAATGTAGAAGTTGGCTGTTTAAAGGTAGCGCAAAGCGAGGTCAGCGTTGTCAACGTTGGAACAAGCTAGTTAAGAGGATTTGCGATCGCGAATCTCATTAAGAGAACGTTGAAAACCAACCGCACGAATCCCAACGACAGCAATGTAGCTCACTGGCGTTTCAGTGCTAAGGAATGTTTAGGAAATCTGACAATTCGTCGTCCGCCTGTGCTACCATAGTTGGAGAAGTATAGAATCCACGACGATGTTTCTTACGCATCGACTAACTAGTTTCCAACGATCTAGTTTCCAAGATGGAATTTCTCACTGATATTTACGCGAATTTATGCTTCTTTGGCTAGAACTAACCAATAAAATAGCGGCATCGAGTCAGACGTTCTTTCCACCCGTTAAAATACCACTTTACACATTTTTTAATTTCCCATCAATGCGCAAACACAACGTACTTCGATGCAGGAAATCTCACTTCTTCGGGTAAGAAATCGTTGCGTGGAACAGACTGAAACTTTTCCTAATCTCGAAATCTACGCGTTCCATTTTCTCGCAATTAATTCTTCTCGATTCGAATCGTTGAGAATCGAATTCGAAAGGCTCCTTCGGTTACCCTTTTCCCTTTTGATTCTTTCAGAAATCTCAAGCCCGTTCCTACGATGTTCATGGCGATATCCTTTGACGTTTCTATAAAGAAGCGCGTACCAGGCCTCGATTATTCGGAGCACGGATTAATCCTGGGCAGATAGTCTCGTCAGAAAGGTGACAGCCGGTTCTCGTTTGTCAGGCTGTTCTCGTATGGGGCGCAAAAAAAAAAAAAAAAAAAAGAAAAAAGAAAGAGAAATAAATAGCAAAGAGGAACGAAGAAGTCAAAGTTGCCTTTCGTCTCGGCGTCTACGACGCCTCTCATAGAATTCCTAATCCGCGCCGAGATCTAAACGGTTGCCAATCATTTCCGGTTCTCGGATTAGTCGCGCGCGAAAAGTCGGTTCCCTTTTAAGGGCGTGAAACTGGCTGGCCCCCGGATCCTTCCGGCCCGACGCCAGAAACCAACAACAATGAGTCCCAGAAACGAATGTTGGCTTTGTAAGCCGATTACAAACGATTTGTACACGCGCTCGAGAAACTCTCTATTTCGCGAAGCATTTCACGCGTTTGCCCGCTCTCCGAAGATTCCATCGAACGCACCGCTGTACTCGATATCTCGCGAGCAGATCGCGGATGCTTATGCATTTATGGGAAATTAAAAATGTAAAGATATACGGAAGGCGCACAACGCGCAAAAATATTTAAATATCTAAAGTGGAACAACGATCGTTACGATGTCTATCGAGTGGAACTATACCATAATTATAGGTTCCATCTTTTTAGTTGCTTTTATAAAACTATGAAATTGCATAAACGTGACAGAAGTCGAGTTACGAGGTATGATTTACCATCGAATCTATCTCTATTTTCATAGTAAAATTACGCGTAATAGGTGGCAGGGAGGAAAGTGGAACTAGAAGGAAAGACGAACATAGAAGCTGCAGAGAATACGAGTTTGATTTTTGATTTCGCAGCGTCTTATCGTATAGGTTCTATCGGAAAGAATAATAGAGGCGCAGAGGCGTATAAAAATGTACGATTGATCGAGGAAAATTGTGGAGCCCGACGCGGTGCGAGCGTGTCCGACGGCAATTACATCGGCGTTACTCTTCTTAATTGGCTTTCATTAATTCTTTATTGGAATGAACGAGCAAGATGGACAACGGCGCATGTACCGACAATTACTCCCGCGAGATTAGATATGCACACAAAACAGCTGTACGAGATAACACATCGCGTCGACAACGACGGTTTTTTTCAGTATTAAAGAGGAATTCTGCTTTGATATCGTCGCGAACGTATCTCGATACTCGTTCTTCCTCGTTGAATCAGGTGTTGAGGATGGTTGGTCGTGTGGTAGTTTAATGACGAGATTACTCGATGTTAAAACCGTCAAATATATTTTTAAATAATTATAAATACAGAGTCAACCGTAGATTGCTCGCTACGGATCGTTAAAAGAATGTTCGCCAAGACGATCGGTACTAACCGATACGCTAAACGACTGTGCGTTGATCGCTATTAAAATCGTTCGAGACTGAGACTGAAAAATTGCTCCTCTTACGATCGTGTTCTTTCATTTATACTGTTTTACACGATTGACATTGTTTTAGCCGGAGTTGGTTTATTATTACACGATGTATATCCTAACGACGTCGATACTCCGAGGCAAAACAACAACGTGGCACGTATTGTTCTTTAGCTCGCGCGCAGCTACACAGGCAACGAAAAAGTAAAAGAAATTATAGGAAAAAGGCAAACAAATCCTATTAAGGGATATACGGGTTAAGCGAAATAATTACGAATCGACGTTTTGTAGGAAGATCGGCGCGCCTGTTAAACGATCGGGGTGGAAAAAGTTGATCAGGCGAGAAAAGATATGGGAAGAAAGGATGTTGGCGTCGAAAGCGCTGATAGATCAAGAGGATGGATCGTGTATAATCACCGGTTCGATCATCCGGAAAGCATGTTCACCGGCAATTACAACGGCGTTACTCCTTCTAATTGGCCTTCATTAATTCTTTAGTCGACGCCGGGGCGACGATTAGCCGCGTGTGAGGTTAACCGCGACTGATAACGGCCCCCGAGCATACGTTATTCGGTCGAGAGAAAAACGTCGACCACGATATATCGGCCAGCTATCGCGACACACGCTTTCCCAGGAATATTTCAACTTTGCGAATCGCGATCTACGATCGTACGGTACGTTAGAGTAGACGAGACAGCGGAGGTTGCTCTGCTGTTGTATTATCGCGAATCGCACGCTTCGGTTCAGGTACGCGGGTCCGGCAACGACGACGACTATCGGCGATTCGGTCACGTCGAGGATCGCCAACGAAGGAATCGCGAAACGGCGGATAAATTCGTAGGTGTCCCGATTTCTTGCAATTTCTCGTAGTATATAACACGGTTAGACGACGAGAGATCGATGTCGAGGGAAGAAACGAGGGATCCGTGATTTTACCTAGCGAGAGTAATTGTTTAGAGGAGGATAAAAGGCTGTTTCCGTTTTTGCGAGAAACTGTCTATTCGGTTCTCACAGTCAGAAGCAGTATTAGTGCTCGGAACCGTGTCTCTAATCACGTAGCCGTAGTCATGCGCGTAATTGTTCTTAATGTACTTTTTGTGCAAAATAAGCCGATTACGATGTAAGCGTATGAACTTAGCCTCGAAGGAAAGTACCGTGGAGCGCCGATCGACGGCAAACGTAAAACGGGAATGTACAACGCGGAGAGAAGGGTAAAAAGCTGGTTGTAAATTGACGGAAATCGTCTCGAGATGATTGGTATTAGCCGTGCTCTCCCAATGCCTCTGTCAATGCGGCTCCGAAGCTAGCTGGAAACTGACAAATGCCTGTAATTAGCGTTTTTCTTCCCTTTTTCTCTAATAATCGTAACTAGAGAAATATCACCGTGTACCCGACGTTTAATCGCTAACGCGGCTCGAAACATTCTCCCTGGGAGGAAGTGGCGTTCGATGTTTGTATAAACAAAGGAGAACACGATCTCGCGATTACGGCTGTAATTTCGAGTTACGGGTCGGTGAATCGGTGGAAATAAAAAACAGATACGTCATAGTATCTATAAAGGAGAACGAGCGTAGAATAATGGACGGAAGTGTCGAAATGGTAAGCTTCGACCGGGTAACGATTATTCGGGATTCCATTAACTCGAAAAAACCGCGATGGCCTCTAATTAGCGGACGAGGGCCGAAAACGAAAAATCATTGGATCGTTAAAAACCGCGGCGTTCTATGAAATTTCGAAAGGCAAATCGATCACGGCAGTAGGTACGTATTACGCAGTGGCCGATGCCTCGGCATCCTTAAGGGTCAATAGCCGTGAAGCATCGGTCAATTAAAGGATAGGACCGAGGTAAACTCGCGATAGGTCCGTAACAGGTCAGAAATGATGAATGAAGGAAGCGTTAGACACCGACTGCCCGTTCCCTCTCTTTTTTCTTCTCTTAAGAATTGATTGTAATTTAACCGTGGAGATTTATCTCGTGGAAAATGGTTCCTTTAACACGGAACGTACACGTATACGCGGCGTTTCCCTTTCCGGTAAAAAGATTTTCTTGCGCGTCCCCTCTCTAGCGGTCGTCTCGCGGAGAAAACGTTTACCTACTTGCCTCTCTGAACGGATCGGCTGAGTGCGAGCGAGAACGGTAAATTCACTTGGCACTAGGAGGCCCCGAGGGTGCTAAACGGCGGAAGGCGGCGGCTCACGAATACAAGAGTTAAAGGAAACAAACGAGGGTAACGTAATTAAAGCGTTGGAGCGCCCAAGTCCGATTCCAGACCATTAAAATCCCTAAACGATCGTCGGGACAGAGGCGGATCGAAGACGGAGAAGGGGACGACCCTGGCAGAAGGATGTTCTATCTCCCGGGAAATATCTTTCGATTCTCGAAGCACGGTCCGAGTTGCGTTTCGTGCGCTCGCACAACCACCGACGGCCGACACGATCTCTCACCGAGTGGAACATCCGGTCGGGACAGTCCGCCCCATAAATGTCCTTGACACCTTCGTGAAAGTCCACGCGAGCGGTCAGGTGAACAAACCGAGTGGCGAAATTAATTTCGCGCCTCCTTCGCTTCTCTCTGTCTCCCTCTTTTATTTTCTCCCCACCCCCTCCTCCCTCCCCGTCCCTCCCTCTCTCTTTTCCGTTTCTCGTCTCCTTCTACCATCGGCCGGCCAATTAGCCAACGTGGACGAACAACGATTAGAGGCTCGTGTCGAGTATACCGTAGGCGGCGAATCTCTCGAATTTCGCTGGACACGATTCCAAAGCTATTCCGCGTAACGATTTAATCAAGGTTGGTTCGCGGAAATATTTACGCGCGACGACGAAACCGAGATAAGGACATAATTGACCGCTTACCATTAGAAGTAACGGAAGCACCGTCGTGATGACTCGCGTCGCTATCTTCGTCGAGGTTGCTATTGTTCAAGGACGTTCTCGACTGATGCCTGACACTGAGGTCCCTCGGTGTGGAGGGCGGACTCCCGGGCGGTTCTTGAGTCTGCAGACCCGCCTGGTGCATCTTGCTGGACGCGCCACCGAGGATATCGGTGATCATAAATCGCGATCTCTGCGGCATCGTGGTCGATGCGTCGCCGCGTTCCACCAGACCGTTGTTGTTGCTGTGATTGTTGTTCCTGGCGTCGAGCCCATTCGACAGACGTTCCACGCTCACTCCGTTCCTCTCGACGATGTTCTCCAGCCTGTGCGCCTCGAGGCCGGACATCCTGCTCAGATTCAGACCGTTATTGGCCACGGCGACGCCGCTGCGAGCCGCCACGTGGTGATTCTGATGATGATGGACCGTCATCACGTTACACGTAGGTGGTTCCTTCGGGCTACGGGCACCTGCAGGTGCCTCTGTCGCCACCCCAGGACTCGCCCGATACCTGGGAGACAGAATCTTGCCGACGGTGACGGCGTCGCCTCGAGTTAGGAACTTCGTTTCACCGAATCCCCGCGGGCACCTACACTTCACTGTATCCGATTTATCCCTCGGTACGCCGTTCTCTCTTCTTCCAGTGTCTCTCTGCGTCCTTTACCAACATTCCTCCCATTGATCGGCACGCTATCGTTCGAATTTACGGTAACGTTACACGATCTTTGCTTCCGTTCTTTCGCGAATTCTTCTCGAACGCGATACTTGGCGTCACGGTGCGGTCGAACCGTCGTCGATGCGAAGGATTCGGACGGAGAATCCTTCTCGACGAATCTCGTGGTCGATTTCAGAGCGAGAATAGAGAGTAAATGGCGCGTGAGATGGTTACGATGCACCTTGCGCTTCCTCCCGTTCACTCGGTCGCTCCACCTCCGTCTCCACCTTCTTCGTCGTCCTCTTGTTCTCCGCAATTAAGGGGCCGCTCCGCTGGTCTCCTTGGTTAATTGCTAATTGGCCACTTAACATAATTGCCGCGCGTAACAGCCAGTTCGCCGGCCATTTCCGCTCTCCTTTTTCTTCTTTTCTTCTGCCGTTTAATTATTAATTATTTTTTATATAAAAGATCCGACTTTATCTCTCTCTCTCTCTCTCTCTTTCTCTCGTTCTCTCGTTCTCACGTTCTGTCTGTCCGTCGCTATTTTCCGTGATAGCGCGTGTCCCAAACGATCCGTACACGTACACAAGGTACACCGTCGAGAACTCGCTGTCGCGTCAAACAATCGCCGTCGCGTTAATCGCGCTCGATATACCTGTTCCGCTAAGGAGAACGCTTAATAGAGCTGGCTCGTGTTGCCGACGCGATTCCTTCCAACCATCGATAAGACACTCGATCGTTCGACCGGCTAGAATCACTAGGATCGCACTGCGATTAACGGACAGTCACCGAACCGGTTTACTACCTCTCTCTGTTCCTCGTCTCACGTTCACCGAACTTCAACGTCTCTTTTATCCCATCAACTGCGTCACATCGATCAACCGGCTATCGCTGGAAACTCGATGGTTCACAATATCAGACTGTCTGCCTTCTCGCCGATGGAACACCGACGATCCACGTAACCGTTAGCGGACGTCATCCTCGAGCCCGGTCTTGTGGATTCGCGCGACTCACGCTTGGCCAGGTTCTCTGGATCTCTGGTCGTCGTTCTCGTGGCACCACGCACGAAGGAAACACGCGTGCAATCGAACTCGCGGGTGATTTCGACGCGATCGATCTCGCTGGGATCGCGCTCGAATCGGAGCGATCGTCGAAGCAGAGAATGCGTTGCGTCTGGTGATGAGGTGTCGGGAGCGTTGGCTGGGGCGAGGCGTGCGTGTGCATCGGGTTGCCTCGACTGATCTACTCGCACTGAGCAGACCAGGCGCCTCCGTACGTTCCTGGGCGGCCATATCGGCGTCGTGGCACGCCCTGAGCATTCCCCTCTGCTCCTTCTGCTCGACCAATCCTCGAAAGCGGCGCTAACTAGCCAGCCAATCGGCAACACGACAACCTCGGCGCCTCCGCTACGTGGCGCGGCTACGCCCAACTAATTTGAAATGTGTTTCAGCGGTAATTCGATATAAAATTGTAGTTAATATCTTTCATTATAGCGCGGGGAGGGAGGGTCAGGTTGCGCTCGCAGCGCAGCAAAGTGGAGGGGTTTCGGTACCGAGGAGGGCCAACCGACCGAGAGAAGGGTAAAGGGAGAAGGGGTACAAGAGGCTAGAGGAGAGATTGATACGAACGCTCCCACTTCGACCGCTTTCCGCCGCTCTCGTTCTCTCCTTGCCCGTTCGAGATCGCTTCCCGGAGCAGTCGAGCGGGAGGAGAGGTCCAACGCGTCCACCTGGAAGGGGTTGAAGAGCCATCGAGGCCGAAGGGTGGTCCTACCTCGAGCTTCTGCCGCGAATCCACCGGCCGCCGTCCACTTCTACTTGCCTCGCGCTCTGTCCGTGCCACGGCGGAAGGTTCTACTTACGAACGAAGCCACGAGCGCGCCGCTCTTGTTTTTCCTTCATCGTCGTTTAGTCGATTCGATCGATCGACCCCGCTCGGTTGGACCAACCTCGCCAGGATCTCCGCGAAGCCACGAAACGATTGCAACGCGTACGAACGAACGAGCGTTGGTAAATGCCAACGACGATGCTTCGGAAAGGGAACGCAACTTTCCACCGAAAATTTCACCACCGACCGATCACCGAATCGGATCTAACGACCATCTGGTTCGAAGGTGTTTCCACGCTCTTCTTCTTCCGCCCCTTTTTCGCCGTTGTTCCGGCGTCGGCCAACTTTGTCCGTTCGAATCGACGAACCGCCGTCGCTTCTCTGCGAGCTGCTCGAGCGTTTCGAAATCGCCGCTGCAAGTTCGTCCAAGCTCGGAAACAATGCGCGCAAGCGTATCCGCCGAGGAATAATTACGGTAGCGTCGTATCAACGCTATCCAACACCAAATCGAATTAGCCACGCGACGGTAAACCGAAATGGAAGAATCATAGAAAATAGAGGTAGCGACGTCGCTTAATCAGGGCAGCTGACCGCCCATAGTTGCGCTTATTTATGCGAACAGCCCATATGGCGCGCGTACTCGACGCCGGGCGATCCTTTTCGCGACACGCCACCCTAACGTATGCGCGGTTCGATGTTCGCCTGGAAACTTGTCCACGCATTCTCTGCCAGAGGTACACCGCAAGAAGACGCACGGTCGTATAGTACGCGAGAATTTGAAAAATTCGCGAGGCCGAGGTGACCGGATTGCTTTATCGGTCGAGCAAATTGCGAGACCGAATTGCGTCTCGGAAGTGCTCCCGTCGTTAAACGTTGAGCTATTTGCGCTAACTACGCTGCGTGACGTGTACCATTAAGCGACGATTAGGTATTGCACGCCGTGGAAAAAAAGCCAAACGGTATATCAACGTCTCTTTTTTCGCCGTTATTTTCCTCGCTTTTTCCCCGGTTTGTACGAATAAGGTACCGAACGAGATGGTCTTGGTCCGATGAAAAAACGGGTTAACGGAGCCTGTAACGAGACTATCAAACCGTGACACGGTTTAAACCGCTGCAAGGAGGCAACGTTCAGCTTTCCTTCCTCCCTTCGTTCGCGCCACCTACGCCTCGCGTTCTACGCTGCCCTTTCGCGGATGTCCGTACAGCCGCTCGCGCGTTCTTCGCGCGACTAGTGCACGTGGAAAGGTTAACGCGTTCGTTCGTGGGCGGCTCGTTAAACGAACACGAGAATTAGTCACGAGCGTCGCGACCAGAAGGCGACGAAACAAAAGCTTCGCGTCGTTGAACAACGGCGCCGCGAACAACGACTTTTCCACGAGTCTCTTCCAGCGTAACGTGCATCCATATCGGCTGAAAAGAATGGGAATTTCGTTCGTGTTTCTTGCGCGGTTCAATTCGCTCTCGTTCGATTCTAAGGGAAATCGGTTAAAGCAAAGAGGTGAAGCAGCTAGGTGCGAGGAAATGCCCTTAGGTCGTTGAATTTTTTAAAGCTCGACGTCGCTCCCAGAGAATTAACATAGGTACACGTATCGCGTTGGCAGCCTTGACAAGTGTATTCACGTGTCGGTTATTAAATATACATGAGAGTCTCGCCGTCAGGTCTGAGATACCAAGTGAAAAGTTAAGAGCGTTAAAACTGTTTTCATCAACTTGCAATTAACCCTCATGAATGCAGTAGCCTTGCGCCATGGTTCGCGCTAGAACGAGTTTTGGATATTCCTCTGAAGGGCTTTTAAAGATCTTAGACTCGATGCGTGGTAAAAACCTGGTCCAAGAGATCCGCGGATTTACCGATATAACCGCGACTCGTGTCCAGTGGAAAATATCCGCGTTTCGATTCCGCTTCTTATTCGACTTTTTCCAAAGAGACGAGCACCGAAAGCTCGCGCGAGGCGTTGAAACAAACTCCAGCCCGATAACCCAATTTCAACGTCGTTCGAAGATCGGGCGGGAAAATATCTTGAAAAAAATATGTTACAGATCGGTCGTAAAATTGGTTTTACGAGCGAATGAAAATCCGTAAAAGCGGCCATGCTTCCGACAAATGGCGTCACGAAAGGTCGTACGGTCGGCGATACCTGAAATAACCGCGGACAACGCTCCAAAGATCGATGTTCGAATTTTCATCTCGAGAAGGGGAATCGGTCGACCGCCGACAATCGTTCGTAAAGGGAGGAGGAGGCGACGTGGAAGGATCCGCGGCGGGCAGGCGATAAACGCTCGAAAATTAACGATCCTTTAAAACGGTCGTAAAATTCGACCAGATAAGGATCCACCTTCCACTTGCTTCCTCCGTAGAGCCGTATCGGCCGGCACGCACGAAACGCACTCGCGAGCTCACAAATTACTCCCACGCGCGGTTAACAGTGTCTCGCGCGTGCAACCTGCGCTCTCGGCGAGCGGTCAGCCTACGCGCGAACCCTCTCTCGCGCAGCACGAGCCGGCGCGGCGATCCGCTCGCAAAAATGAAATCCTGTTGGCCGGTGAATTACGACCGACCAACCTTCGGGACGAAAGCAACGTTTACGCTGTTTAAATGACCACGCGATGCGTAGGGATTAATCGCGGCACGCGATTGGCCCAACCCTGTACGCGACTCGGTTCGATTCTTCCGATTCTCGTTTTCAGCGTCGCGCTATCTCGTATACCTACGTGTCCGACGTTTAAGTCGAAGTTCGTACGAAGGAACGCGAGTCGAACGAGCATCGCGGTGATTTTACGCGCCTTCCTGTCCGGTTTTCTCACCAGGCGATTGGCAGCGCGCTCGCGATCAGCCCGTGCACACATCGTTCAACCTCGTGTATAAAAGGAAGGCGCGCGGCTCGACCGCGTGCACGCTGGCCGGCAAACCGAGCGTAAGCAAACACACGAACGAGGCAGACTCGCAGGGGCGAACGGTTGCATAGGTAAACGTAGCCGTCGCTATACGTGGCACACGTACGCGCGCGTTTACATCGGTGGTAGACCTCATACCGTGTCCAATGCATATTCATACGGCCATACATTATACCGAGCAGTGCACGCGGCAGGCCAGAGCTGATCTTAGATTAAGGTAAACGCCGGTTAAGTTAACGGCTAAACTTCCATAAGTCGGAGGTGCTCGCATGCGCATCGCGTGGTATAAACCAAAGCCTGTCTCCTTTCGATTCCCTATTTCTCCTTTTCTTTCTTTTTTCCTCTTTCTCTTATTTCTTTTTCTGCCTCGTACCGCCTTTAAACGTCGCGCGTTTCCAACTTTTTTCCTTCCCTCGTTTCC
This sequence comes from Bombus terrestris, assembly GCF_910591885.1. NCBI lineage: Eukaryota > Metazoa > Arthropoda > Insecta > Hymenoptera > Apidae > Bombus > Bombus terrestris. The sequence goes on along the minus strand of NC_063271.1, from coordinate 2,207,222 downwards.
ACCCCTCCACTTTTATCTCACTTTCTGTCCGCTTCTTTCGCCTTTTTTCCTTTTCCCTTCGTTCGCGAGCCCTTTTAACAAACGCGCGCGCGCGCTCCGGTAGTCGAACCAGGCCGTGCGTGTACCGTACAACCTGGCAACCCGATCCGATCTTACGTTTGTTATGCTAAGTGCTCATTAAGATCGCAATGCGTTCCCGCGGGTGCGATAGCGGAAATTTGGCGCACGAAAGAGAAAAGCAACGACGATGTTGCTCGAGCTAGTCGCGAATAAACGCGGGCTTAATCGAAGGTGAAACTACGTCGTGTTTCGCCATCAAACGCCGCGGTTTTGCCGATGCAAATTGCATCGTGCATGAACGTTACGTGTCTTTACGCGAGCCCACTGTTAACACGAACGTTTGGTACTCGATGATTTTCAACGAAACGTTTTTGCG